>NW_026652289.1:41211648-41711355 GCF_009828535.3 Hylobates moloch | reverse complement strand
GAAAGAAAGAAAGAAAGAAAGGAGGGAGGGAGGGAGGGAGGGAGGGAGGGGGGAGGGAGGGAGGGAGGGAAGGAAGGAAGGAAGGAGAAAGAAGAAAGAAAGAAAGAAAAAGAAAGAAAGAAAGAAAGAAAAGAGTCCTCTTTCCTCTTCTTCCTAAAGTGCTTAAAATCCGGTCTAGTCGTGAGCTCCTAGGACACACACGTGCCCCCCATGAAAGGGCTCTTGCCCTTGCACAGCGGGGAGCTCCCTTGGGCAGCTCTGGCTGCCCCAGTGGGGCTTCCTGTCTTCCCTCAGGTGTGCAGACGGGCGCTGGTGATCAGCCTCCCTGCGAACCCCCACCTCCTCTCCCTGCCCCGGGGACAGACAGCTCCCTGTCCCTCCCTAACTCAGCCCAGCTCCCACAGGCTTCCTTTGGAGCCCTTGGTGACACAAAGTTATCTTGGCTGCCAGCTCACCCTGTGCGCACTCCGTTATTCCCGGCACCATCTCCTTCCGGGTGACCTCTGCATTTGGACACCGTTTCCATCAGACTCTTTTGGAAGTCTCTGAAGCCCACCCTCCGCAGACTGAGGAGACTGTCCGGGAGTCCCGAGAGTCCACGCTGGGCCCATTTCAAGGTATATGTTCCCATTCCCCACTCCCACTCTCGGAGCCGGGGCTTCTGCCAGGCACCCTTGCCTTTCCTGCCCTACCCCCGCCGCCCTCTCTAAGCCTCTCGCTCTGGCCCTCACCCTGTATCTGATGGGGAACAAGGTCGGAGGCCAGGGCCTACGAGTCCCAGCCACGCCGGCCCTCCGCGTGGGCAGCCAGAGCTCAGCGCAGCCAGCAGATTCGTTCCACAAGGCCTCCGCGATCCCGGATCCATGCTTCCCGCTGTCGAAGCCCACTCACTCTGCCAGGTGTTTTCCCACCACATCCTCTGAGCTGACTTCCAAGAGTTTCCCCCACACCAGATGTTAAACGCACTGGCCGGTGGTTTTCTGGCCTGTCTCCTGAGCCTCCCCCACCCTATAACTCTATAGAAAACAACAAAAGAAAAAGAACTGGTGGAATTACGAGTGCCCCTATCTGACCCCTGGAATCCCTCCCCTGGCTTGGGGGTCTTGGATCAGGTCCATTTGTGTTCACCAAGCTCCGAGTTTGCTGCCTCTCGGGCCCTAGCTAAAGTCATCAGTCAACACTCACATGGATGGTGCTTTGGACCAAAGACGATTCTTTATCGTTTTCCTGGTACTGGCAGAAACTGAGTCACATAGAGAAGTGTGAGGTTTCAATGATGTCAGTGTTATTTGTTCTTACTAGTCTCTGGGAAGATCCCAGACACTGGAGGTCAAGTGGTTTCTGGGACTGACGGTCAGTGGAAAATAGAGAAGGGAGAAATCTTCACTGAATATCACTAGACCCGTGCAGCTAATGAATGGCCACCTCTTATTGATAGGCCTGGACCTCTTTGGATGGCCCCAGAAGAACCAAGGTGAGGTCTCTGGGGCATCAGCCTCAGGAACCCACATCAAACACACTCAGGAGCCCCAAAAGGAGCCACCCTTCCATGCTCTGCAGAAGGACCCCAACTCCCCTTTCTTATCAGCCTCGGGGACGTTTCCTCTCTGCTTTTTCAGAAGAGATTGCTGCTTGATATGGTGATATCTACACATTGTCTGCATGCTGTGGCCTCCTTGGGAATAGACCACTCCACTTTCTCTGCTTTCCCTGGGAATGAGCTCTTCCTAGCCCCCTTGCCCACCTGCCCCTCCTTCGTGCGGGTTATTGACCTCCATTGCCAGCCTGTTCTTTGCTGCCTTCTGCAGCTGCTCTGCTCCTGCCAGACCTTTTCAGTGTGTGTGTGTGTGTGTGTGTATGCATGCTTTTTTTCTCTGAAATAGATCTTTATTGTAGGCTCTGTGGGCAGATGTGAATGGCTCCTTGAGCCTCCACTGTGCAGGGTTCAGGCAGGGCCCACGGCCTGGGTTGCCATCCCTCTCCTGCCAGCTCTCTGAGAGGCCAGACCTTGGGCTGTCTTTGTATAGTCCTACAAATTCCAACTTGGAATATATGTGAGATGAGATGTTTCCCACACCAGCTCTTTACCCTAGAAACTAGCCCTTTCCCTCTATGTCGCTTCTCTGAGTACTTACTCATTTTCCCATTTTCAGTACAAAAAGTATGGAGGCTGAATGACCAGACAGCTATACCTCCTGCCTCCTGCAAATGTGTTTTGTGTCAATTACACATGGATATTCTCCTGTATAACTTCCCCTTATCTGTGAGATTTTGGAGCAAACATATGTGAATCTCCAGTTACTCTAGGTCGTGACTTAGGCAGAATGAGTTAGGAAATCCAAGTTATAAAATCAGGAAGGAATTAAATATTTGGATCGAAGACCAGTCATAGGAAAAAAAAATATTATCTGCAACAGAGCAAAACCACTTGATAAATGTTTCATTGAAGAGACTTCCCCCAGAAAAGTTTCTAGCCGGCCAGGGTTTGGGAAATGGAATTTGCTGTTCAGTGCCCATGGTTACTAATTTAACGTGTGTGAAATGCCATGTCATCTTTTCACCTGATGTGCTGTCTACACTGTTTTCATTTAGTGGATGCTAAAAATAAACAGATCAATAAATAAAGTCATCTATAAGTGCATCCATAAATTCCCTGACAGCCACAGTGTCCGTCTTTTTTAGTAAGTCCTTTCATTTCTCATCCACAAGTTGCACAATTCTTTGGCTATAGATTTCCCAGGAGTGTGGTAAGGAGGAGTGTGAACTATGAGATGGGGCACTCCCAGCTCTGCTACTAACTAGCTGTGTGACACCGGCCATCTTACTCAACCTCTCTGACATGACATTGCATTTGGGAAGTGTGATCTACTGCTGACATTTGTAAGCAAATGAGTTAATATTCATCTCTAAACCCCTTAGCGTAGTATCAGGCATGGAGTGCATGCTAAGACTAAGATTCATTTCTGCTCTGTTACCCGAGGCTGCTCAGTTTGAGCTGCCTTGTGCCCGTGGACACAGAGACAAGTATAAATTCAAAGGTCCTCCCTCCTTTAATAACACACCTACTCCACCTGCCCACCTGAAGCAGGAATTTGTCTGCAGAGGTTCTGCCTGCCACTTTGAGCTATGGAGAACTCTGATTGCCCCAGGCCATAGATATTTAACTGGGGCCTTTGCTCAGCTTACAGAGGCTGTTTGTTATCCGCTGCACGCTACAGAAGGTCAGGAGATTTGGGGACATGGCATGGCTCAGGGAACCTGAAGGGCAGCCGGCAACAAATGATAAACTCACAGCAGGTGGAAAGCACACACAGCGACCTTGCTGAGTGCCTTTCACATTGGCATAGAGAGCCCTACGAGTGGTTGAATGGGACTACAGCAAGTGAGTAGCTCTGTGCCTGGGTCTTAACTGAGAAGATGATGAAGAGAGCTGGAAATGTTCACCTACACCCACGCCTGTGAGTGACCCTTGCTCCAAACTTGCCAACAGGCACAACCACTGGCCCCATTCCAGCCCCCTGCCTAGTGGTACTGGGCAGAATTCAACAAAGGAGATCATTGTTGACAGTGATGGAAACTAAGGTACCAACCAGGGCTCTCCCACTTATTTGCTGAGGGGTCACATGTTGGTTCAATCCTTTTCATATTCAACAAATATGTGTTAAACTTTATAGTGTGTGTCAGGAACTGGGCTAGGGTCTCCAGCAGGGAATAAGAGACTCTTCTCGTCCTCCTGGAGCTCACTGGTCTAGAGAAGAGGATAGATGAGTCACCCAGGAAATTTGAATACATTGTAATAAGCCCCGGGTTGGGACAGGGAGAGGACCGTTGGGGTACCGGAAGGTGTGTATATCTAGATCTGGAGGGGTCAGGATAGACTACCTACTCTCCCTGGGCCTCCATTTCTTTGTGTATAAATGGGAGAATATATGGAAAAATGACTTGCAAGCAACAGTCAGATGGAAACTGTTTTTTCATCTCCCAACAATAGCAATAAAAATGTAAAAGTGCCCAAATAACATACTGCAAGTTACTCCAGTTATGTACAAAGTGTGCTGTTCTGGTTTTTGTTGTTGTTGTTTGAGACGGAGTCACTCTGTCACCCAGGCTGGAGTGCAATGGCACAATCTCGGCTCACTGAACATTTGCCTCCCGGGTTCAAGCGTTTCTCCTGCCTCAGCCTCCCGAGTAGCTGAGATTACAGGCACGTGCTACCACGCCCAGCTAATGTTTGTATTTTTAGTAGAGATGGGGTTACGCCATGTTGGCCAGGCTGGTCTCAATCTCCTGACCTCAGGTGATCCACCCTCCTCAGCCTCCCAAAGTGCTAGGATTACAGGCGTGAGCCACCACGCCCAGCCTTTTTTCTTTTTTTGAGATGGAGTCTTGCTCTGTTGCCCAAGCTGGAGTGCAGTGGTGCAATCTTGGCTCATGGCAACCCCCACCGCCTGGGTTGAAGCAATTCTCCCCGCTTCAGCCTCCTGAGTAGCTGGGACTACAGGCGCCCATAATGCCCGGCTAATTTTTGTATTTTTTAGTAGAGATGGGGTTTCGCCATGTTGGCCAGGCTGGTCTCGAACTCCTGACCTCAGGTGATCCACCCGCCTCAGCCTCCCAAAGTGCTGCGATTACAGGTGTGAGCCATGCTGCTCTGTTTTTTAGGGCAGGGGTGAGGTAGTCATTTAGGGAAACGCTGTCCAGAAAAGCCCACCTCATTCTGGTTATCATTTATCAATTCTCAGGACCGTGACTAAGACATCTCTGCACTGGGGGCGGAGCAGTGGGTTGTATTGCCTCCTCATCCAATCCTCTTAGCTCCAGCCAACCCCACTCAACATGACCCATGGAGCCAGACTGTCTGGGATCAAATCCAGTCTACACCAATCATTTCACTCTGAGATCTTAAAAAAGTTACCTAACATTTCTGGTCCTCAGTTTCCTTAGCTGTAAAATGATATAATAATACTAGAGCCTGCCTCATAGAATTGTTTTGTGTACAAATGTGTTAGCATGTGTAAAACACTTAGAAAAAATACCTATTAGGTAAGCATCAAGTCTCAGCTATCATCACCATGGCAATTGTCTTCACATAATTATCACCAAGAAGTTCATTATTATGACGCCTACAGTACCATAGTGGGAGCATCTACACACTACATCCCTGTGGGACGTTGTGTGGCTTCATTAAGAGATTGGGCTGGACTCCAACCCAGGTTCCACTGCCCCTGGCTGTGTAACCTCTTTGAGCCTCAATCTCCTCATCTGCAAAATGGACTCATTTTCCATCTGACTGTTGCTTGCAAGTCATTTTTCCATATATTCTCCCATTTATACACAAAGAAATGGAGGCCCAGGGAGAGTAGGTAGTCTACCCTGACCCCTCCAGATCTAGATATACACACCTTCCGGTACCCCAACGGTCCTCTCCTTGTCCCACCATGGGGCTTATTACAGTGTATTCAAATTTCCTGGGTGACTCATCTATCCTCTTCTCTAGACCAATGAGCTCCAGGAGGACCAGAAGAGTCTCTTATTCCCTGCTGGAGACCCTAGCCCAGTTCCTGACACACACTATAAAGTTTAACACATATTTGTTGAATATGAAAAAGATTGAACCAACATGTGACCCCTCAGCAAATAAGTGGGAGAGCCCTGGTTGGTACCTTAGTTTCCATCACTGTCAACAATGATCTCCTTTGTTGAACTGGCCTCTTTTCTGCCCAGTACCACTAGGCAGGGGGCTGGAATAGCACAGTGTTGTGGAAGGATTGCCTAAGATCCTATATGGAAATCAGTCGGCACAGTGCACGGGGAAAACCAAGGAGCTCTTGGAAAATAGAGTGGCTATACTATAATTAGGTTAACACAAAGGAAACAAATGTTGTGCACTGTGAATCCAACTGTAGTCACTTCTGTAAGGTGGGGTGACAGACTTCACAGAAGTGAGAAATAAGTCTTTTTACTGCTGCCTCTGCCTCTCAGAGACTGTGAAAGAGGACCAAATCATTTTAAGCTTCTACCAGTTCTTTGTGCTGCTGGAAGTTACACCTGAAGTCGATGGCCCATTGTTTAGCAGAGCATATTAATTAGTCTGTGTAAATTCAAAAGTAGGCTCAACCTGGGAAAGCAAATTGCTCTGGATGTTAGAGTGTAGTGGCTGAATTGCCCTGAGGAGCAATGAGTGAAAGGAACTCAGGTGACTTAGGAGAGAACAAAAGGGAGCCTATAAGCTTGGGGGTGGCCTGCTAGGGGGGTGGCTGGAGGTCTTTTAGAGCAGAAATATCTAACATGTATTACATGGGAGTTTGTGTTGATTCATCATAAACTTCCCACGTAACGCTAAAATTACAGCAAAAGCCGCTCCACACACAATTCCACAAATTAGTGATTTCAGGGGCATAAAATACTGCATAAAAGGGGTGTTTCACATACAGGATGAAGATTCAGAAGAGCTGTGGCATATATAGGATGCTTAGTTTGTCTGTATTGACCCATTTCAATAAAAGGGAGAACTCTGATGATTTCAGGAGAAGAGTAAGATAACTTCAGCCCACCTCAACTCTGAGCATCCTTAGGATGGAATGTCTATTCGGGGTGGAGCTCCAGCGATTTCATCTGAAGGATGCTCAGATATCATCTGGCTTGTGAAATCAGCATTGTTGTCCAAACCCCTACTTGGCATCTCTGCTTGCATGTCTAGTGGTCTTTCACGTGTAACACAGCCGAAAACAACTCATGCTTCTTCTCCTTGAATCTGACCTTCCCCAGGGCATCCCTATGTGGTAAGCAGCATTCCCATTCACTCAACGGCTCAAGCCCCTAACCCAGGAGTTTTCCTTGATGACTGTTTTCTGCAGTGCTCCCAAGCCCATCAATAAATTGTGTCGACTCTATACCCAAGCAATTCCAAATCTGTCCACATCTGCAATAGACCCTCTGCCCCTTATACTGCTGGCACCATCCTATCTCAAGCCACGAGGCTCTCTCACCTGTAAGGGGTCTCCTAAACTGAGCTTCCATTCTTCTCCCACCCCTCTCTTCCATCCCTCACCCCAACTCTGGGACATGGTCGGCTAACCCAAGTCACCTTTAAAAAACTGTTTAAAAAACTTTAAAAAGTAGGAATCTTGATGTTCCTCCCCTGCTTCAAACCCGAGTTTAGAGTAAGAGCCCAATGCACTCTATCATTGCTTATGGAAATTGATTCTGCCTAGCCCTCTGAGCACATCTTCACTGCCCCCCCGCACCCCGCCCCCCACGCATTCCCTCTCCACTCTACCCAATGCCCTTCCTTCTCAAATACATTCCAAGCTCAGGGCCACCTTAGAGCCATGACAGCAGCCACTACCTGTCTGTGAACGCTTGCTCTCCAACCACTCAATGGAAAGGAGTCACTTCCAGCCCAGCACACTGTTTCAATTCTCATGCTTCTCACTGCCACCATCGGATAATTATCTTCCTGACTTATTTGTTTGTTTATCATCTGGTCCCCTAGTGGGCAGACCTCTGGCTCCTTGTGTCTACATCAGTGCTGTACACAGCACCTCCGCCACCACCTGGTGGACAGTGGTGCTCAACAAGTATTCGTTAAATAGATGAGCGGCTGCCTTTCTGGGTTTTATTATCATTACTCCACAGGCTCCTGTGACTCTTTGGAAACATCAAGTGAGAGCTGGAGATCCAGCACCAACTGAGATGGCTGCAGCTTCAGCAGATCCGAATTCTGAAACCAAGGCAGGCATGCTAGTTATTCAGGGCAGTGCCCAACAGGACATCAATCACAGCTCTGAGTTCATATCGAGCTTAAGATGACAGTCATCTAAGCATAGATTCTACCAGCAAATACATAAACGTTTAAAGTTATTGAAAATCAGAAGCTCAGGTCTCGACCTTCATGGAACATCCCAGCTGCTCCTCAATCTGAGGCCCTACGCTCAAGCTAGAGCTCGATCATAGCATTAACTCATTAAAGGATTGACACCAACACAAAAGGGCCACTGAATCTACTGGAAAGCCCTCAAATATGTGGCAGTTTTGTGGGCTCTGCGACTCTCTTCATGGTTACAGCTAAGAGGGAGCCAAATGTGGAAGCTCCATCAGTCTCTGGGACACCATCCCAAGGCATCCTTGCATGGAGCCAGCATATCTTGGCATGGCCACCAAGTTGAATTCTCAGACATGTGGGAAACTGGAGATGAAGGAGGTTGCCTGCTGCCTTTCCCCAGCTGCATCCTACTAAAAAAATGTGGGGAGCAGACCCCAAATTTAGCTATGACAGCCAAAATTAAGTGTGTAGAGCAGTTGAGTTCAGCCAAAACTTGTAATGGTGGAAATAGGCAGTGCTCTGCCTCCTTCATGAATGACTAGCTGTTCATCAGTACCTTGTTTGGGTCCCCTCCTCGAACAAGACTAATCCAGGACCTCCTGTCAAAGGGACCAGAGCAAAAATCTCCCAGTATAAATGGACTAACTCTCAGATGAGCTAAGGAAATAGGAAGAAATTCCCTTATTTCCCTCTCTCTTCAATTCTGCTTACCTCATCTTTATTTTTCCTCATCTTACATGAATTAATAACTCTTCTCTTTCTTCCAAGGTTGTAAAGTTTCCACTCAGGCTTTTATCTCATTTTTTTCCATCTACTTTTTGGATGTGGACCCACCTAGTACCCATCTCTCTTCAATACTACAAACCCCTCTTGCCCACTGACTTCTCACCTACAGAATAAAGTTTCCCTCCATCCTTTTTTTTTTTTTTTTTTTTTTGTGAGGCAGAGTTTCGCTCTCTCACCCAGGCTGGAGTGCAGTGGCGCCATCTCGGCTCACAGCAACCTCTGCCTCCCAGGTTCAAGGGATTCTTCTGCCTCAGCCTCCCTAGTAGCTGAGATCATGGGCATGTGCCACCACACCTGGCTAATTTTTATATTTTTAGTGGAGATGGTGTTTTGCCATGTTGGCCAGGCTGGTCTTGAACTCCCGGCCTCAAAGGATCTGCCTGCCTTGGCCTCCCAAAGTGCTGGGATTGCAGGTGTAAGCCACCATGCCTGGCCTCCCCCATCCTAATCAAAGTATTTCCTCGACCCTTCCTTTCCTAGAAATTACTCACTTTTCTGCCTTCATCACCAGACTCTGATGGGTAATCTAAGCAGCATGCCATGTCATTCTTCTGCTTCCCAATCATTTCTCAAGCCTCATTTCACTCTCACTTCTACCACTTCACCCCCCTGACTTTATCTGTTATAAAGTCACAGCGATCTCTGATGCCCAGGCCCAATTGCTTTTTCCTAGTCCTTATTCAACACAAGTGAAGTTCAAATCCTTCACAGTCTGACTAATGCCTACCTGGCCTCTCTGATCATTAGCAACCTTGCACCTGATGGGATGGGGTACTCACTTATCTGGACAGACATAGGTATGATCAGGATTCTGAAATTCCAGAAAGCCCAGGGCATACGGGTACTTATCACAATGTGGTATATGACTTCACTGTACACGGCCAACTCCCTCTGAAGCACAGACCAGGTTTGAATCCACCATGTAAACCTGATGCATAGCCTACACTTGGCATTAAGTTTAGAGACTATCATTAAACTGTTGACTGTCATTAAAAGAAGAACATACGCCACCAACCCCTAAAAAACTCAAGCTAGCTATGTGGGTAGAATTCCAAAGAATCTGGAGACACTCCTTCTAGGGAGATTTTTTAAAGGCGCATTTAATTGATGCCTTAGCTAATAACTTTTTTAAATGAACCAATATTTTTTGAGCACCCACTTTTCTGGGCACTGTAGTATTAATAGTTTTGCAGATTGGCATACCAGCTATAGCAGGAGCTGGGGTGGGAGAGGGGAAAGTTAATCAGGCAGGAAGTAAGTCAGGTCTGAAATGGGCTGCAGTGGCAGGGCCAATTTCTGAGGGTGCAGTCTGTCCCCTAAAAGCTCCTGCTTTCTGAGCTGCAGCAGGTCCTGCCCAGGGCATGCCCAGATGGGCTAAGCAACGGATGGACACTGGTGTGTTGGTGAGAGCACCAGGTTTCCCTTTGGCCTAGCCATTAACCCCTGATTCAATCCACCTATAACTGCTTCTTCTCAACCCCATTGCAAGGAAAGTGATGAGCAGGTGCTCAGACTTCTTTCTCATGCTGTATTTCCTTGATTCCAACTACCCTTGCTTCCAGGAGCATGCCAGAGAGGTGGGCCACACATGCCTGAGTGGACTTCCAGAGCTGGCATCCATTGTCCCTCTCTCAGCCTGGCAGATAGGAAGGGCCAGCACCCAGGGATCTTGGGATGCACATGGTATCTTGGCAGCCACCTCTAACAGATGACCAACAAACAGCTTGCTTGGGCTGTAGGAAGTGACACAAACCTAATTGCACTTATTGGTTTCAACTACAATGCTCCTCCCACACCCAGCTTTTTTCTCGCTTCCCTGTTGCCATCGGATCTTCATCCCTAATATCATCCCTTTATGCTTGTCTTGCCCACACATATGTTTGGGCCCTTTCTGCATCATCTGCTCTGCTGTCTAAAGACCTTTCCTTCCCCCAGGACTTCATCTTCAGCAGACGAGAGCTCAGGAACTCAGAAGAGGAGAGGAGGAGAATATATTTCTCCTGCCTGACCATCTTTGGCCCCATCCATGCTCACCCCCAGAAAGACACTAAAGACCATGTTTGTTAGAAAAAGAGGAGGAGAGGTGTTGGAACCACAGCATGGGCTTTGCTGCCACCGCTGAGGGCTGCTAGAGAGAAAACATGGCTATCACTTGGCCTCAAAAGCTGCAGATTTAGATAATCTCACTAGCAATCTCTCCACCCCTTCAGCTTTCCTGTTGCTATTTCCTTGAATTCCTTCCAGCTGGTTGACTTCTCTCCAGTTCGTGCCCCTGCCTTGCCTGGAGCCCAGATCAGTGGGTTGGCTGGAAATGCCTCACTCTGAATTGTCTGTGGCCTCTTACAGCCAGCTTCAATCTCTACTGCCATGCCCCACCCGATCTGTTCCAAGGAGGCCGCCTGCTTAAAGGCCAGAGCAAGAGGTCAGGATACATGGGTACTACCTCCCAACCCTCACTCTGACCTTGAGAAAGTCACGGCATCACGCTTGGTTAACCCTCTGTAGGACATAGAGATTAGAGGCTTCATTCAGAATCCCATTAACATTTCTGGACTGTGCAGCTCTGAATTCCCAGCCCTAAAATGTGGCAAGGCTCTGGCCAGAAGAGCCCTTTAGGGAACAACATTATGTGAATGTTGGCAACACCTTGAAGTTACCTGAAAAAAGGTAATGACCTCTGCATTCAATGATGTTGCATCTTGGGGTCTGAAGCAATAATATTTCAGAAGGAGATAGCTTTCCACAGTCAGCTCTCTGTTACAAGATAGCTGTTCCTCAGGAGAATCCACTGGATACCTGCTTGGGGGAATCCACTGGATACCTGCTTGGGGGAATCCACTGGATACCTGCAGTCCTCATCAGAGGTAGCAATGCAGTGACAGACATACTATCTCTGATGAGGGCTGCCACTGAGCTATCTCCCTTGTTCAGCTTAACCACCAAGAGTACCTAAATACCTGTGCTGTTTTTCATAAGAATGAAAAAATAAAACAATCCAAGTTTTCAAACACAGGGGACTAGGCAAATAAATCTGGCATGTCCACACAGTGGAGCATGATACAGTCATTAAAAGTCAAGCCATGACCCTCTGTTTATTAAGACTGTGGGGAACATCATTCTCATATATGGACAGTCCCCCACTTACGATGGTTCGAGTTGGGACTTTTCAATTTCACTATGGTGTGAAATTATTCTGCTTTTCACTTTCAGTATGGTATTCCATAAATTACATGAGATATTCAGTACTTTATTATAAAGTAAGCTTTGTGTTAGATGATTTTGCCCAACTGTAGGCTAATGCCAGTGTTCTGAGCACATTTAAGGTAGGCTAGTCTAAGCTATGATGGTTGGTAAGTTAGGTGTATTAAGTGCATTTGCAACTTGTGATATTTTCAACTTATCATGATTTTATCAGGACATAGCCCCATGGTAAATTGAGGAGCATCTGTATTACTCTTGGGGTACACATTGTTATCACCCCATATGGTCAATATATACAAAACAGATACACCAAATAGCTTATAGGGGTCATACGGCTTTATGTTAATATTATATTTAGGTTCAACCACATTTATTTAGTTTCTATATATTTAGGATCAATCCATTTCTGTGATTTATAAGAGCAAACTATTGTGAAGAAATTAAATAAATTTGAGTACATCAATATAACGGGATAGTATGGATCTCTAAAACAACAATGAGAGATTTCTCTAAGAGCTCCAAGAAACTGGGGTGGGGAAGGGATTATCCTAAAAAGTGCACAATAGTATGTATGATACAGCTGCAGTTGTACCAAATAGAGAAAAATAAACACGTATATTTATATTTGTTTGTATATAATTTGCTTAGATATAATTCATAAGGACACTCAATAACAGAGGTTACTTATCTGGTAATGGTAGTGGTGCTAGGAACAACTTGCCAATGAGGAACAGGAGTAAAAAAGGGGAGTGCTCTCATTTTATAGACAGATCAATCTATAGCAATAATTTGGATAAATAATGATAATACTTCAATAAAGTTTACATATGTTATATATGTTTAGCTTATATATTATATATTTACTATGTATTATATATAATCATCATTGAGTTCATCTATGCAAACTTTATTTTACATATTTATTAGATAACTTATTTTGTATATATATATAAACTTTATTGAGACATTATTTTACATACCATAAAATTCACCTATTTTAATGTAAAATTTAACAACTTTTAGTAAATCTACTGAATGGTATGATCACCAGGATAAACCAGTTTTAAAACATTCATCGCCCCAACAAGGACCCTGGATCCATTTATAGTTAATCCCTCCTTCCAACCCCAGCTTTAGGCAGCCACTAATATAATTTCTGTCTCTCCATATTTGCCTCTTCTTGACATTGCACACAAATGGCATCATAGAGAATGGGATGTTTTGTGTCCAGCTACTTAGCAGGTTTCTTTGGGATTCATTCATGTTGTAGCATGTATAAGTGCTTCATTCCTTTTTATTGCTGAGTAGTAATCCATTCTATGGTTACACCACATTTTCTTTCTCCATTCACCAGTCGATAAATATTGCATTTTTCTGTCCCTTGACCATTATGAAAAATGCTGCTATGAACATTTCTGTGCAAGTTTGTGTGTGTGTATATGTGTGCATTTTTTTAACCATGTGGTAAATATATCACTTTCACAATTTTTTTTTTTTTTTTTTTTTGAGACGGAGTCTCACTCTTTCGCCCAGGCCGGAGTGCAGTGGCGCTATCTCGGCTCACTGCAAGCTCTGACTCCTGGGTTCACACCATTCTCCTGCCTCAGCCTCCCGAGTAGCTGGGACTACAGGCGCCAGCCACCGCACCTGGCTAATTTTTTCTATTTTTGGTAGAGACAGGGTTTCACTGTGTTAGCCAGGATGGTCTCGATCTCCTGATCTCGTGATCCGCCCGCCTTGGCCTCCCAAAGTGCTGGGATTACAGGCATGAGCCACTGCACCCGGCCTCACAAAATTTTTTAACATTGCAAAAGATCAGTTAAATTGCAAATGCAATCTTATTTAAAAAGAGGTAGCAAAGTAATGTGTATGTGCACGTGCACGTGGAATGATTTGATTCTGACAAATAAATAAGTACATAAAAAAGATTAGAAGGCAGAAAGCTGAAATGTTAACAGTGTTGTCTCTGGGTGATGGGATGGTGGATAATTTATGTGTTTGTGTGCTTTTCTGTATTTCACTGAATTTTCTACTGTGAATATAAATTACTTTTGTAATCAGAAAAAAGCACAATGTTATTAAAAGAAAAAAAATCCGTCCTATTCAATTTCTCCAGGGTCTTTACCTTTCTGTGACAAAGAGATATTCTCACAATAGTCCACAAATGGGGAGCCGGGAAGGGGCAGCCCCTCTCTTTCCTTTATGATGCTGGTCACGGCATCCAGAAAGCTGCAGATCCCCAGTAAATACCAGTCAATTGTGGAGACCTCGAGATCAGTATCTATGGCAACTGGGTGGGCCTGTAAGAGCATTGCCCCAGTGTGGAGATTGTCCAGCAGGAAGAACCTCCACAATCGTGTACCTCAGGCAGCCCAAGGTCACCAAAGGACTATGGTGTTTATTTACCAGGCAGTGGAGTCAGGATTTCCAAGGCTTGAAGGCAGCTCTCTAAACAATGGAAACTTTAAAGTCTTAAATGATCATTTTGATTATGCATTCCTTGAACTGCCATTTTCATTTAAACATCTGCAGATCAATATCATGATTCAGTATTTTTAAGAACTTCATTAGGCTGGGCAAGGTGGCTCACGCGTGTAATCCCAGCACTTTGGGAGGCCGAGGCAGGTGGATCACTTGAGATCAGGAGTTTGAGACCAGCCTGGCCAACAGGATGAAACCCCATCTCTACCAAAAATACAAAAATCTGCCAGGTGTGGTGGTGGGTACCTATAATCCCAGCTACTCGGGAGGCTGAGGCATAAGAATCGCTTAAGCCCAGGAGGTGGAGGTTGCAGTGAGCCGAGATCACACCTCTGCATTCCAGCCTGGATGATAGAGCAAGACTGTCTCAAAAAAAACCCCAAAAAACAAAAAACAAAAAAACTCCACTTGGGAACTAGGTGTCTTTCCTCTATGTTTACCTCTCCCATAATTTCATCATATTGCTTCATGATTACTCACTTATCTGTACCAGGCCTATTCCTTACATTTGAAGGACCTGGGACAAGGGAATAATTAGAAGCCCACATTTCATATGTCTAAAATTTGGAAGTTATAAATCAAGCTAACACACTAATAAATAAGGCATGTCCTATCCTCCTGCCCTGCGAAATTGATCTTCAGGATGACCTGAAGGGCCAGGTGACTTCGGTGTCTCTGATTCCTCGGATTTGCGTGTGGAGACACATGGTACTAAGGAGTTGGCCCCTGGCCTCTTCCCTTCTCTTCCACCCCCGTCTTCCATCCCACAGTGAAAGGGGTCTCTCGTACATATGTGTGCACACTGAGCCTGCAACTCCATCTTCCTCTAACCGTCCCACCCTCACACTCTCCATGTTCCCACTGCCCTCACACAGTAATCCTTTGGCCAACTCTTGGGCTTAGCAGTGCACAAACCTGCAGCGTAGCCCACCCTTAGAACAGATGAATGAAGAGACCCGCATGTGTCCTGGAGGCAAGCTGAGAGCTGTTTGGGTAAGGAATTCTGGTTTAGGAAATGAAATATTGTCAAGAAGGGAGGTGGAGTGCAGGCTCCAGATGGTCCCTTCTCATGGCCCTAGGACTCTTGGCAGCTAAAGAAGGGCCCTAAAAAGTGGGGAGGTCCCTCTTACCCAAGACTAGTGAATACTGGACTGTATTGTCTCTAGACTAGGGTTTCTCAACGTTGATACTATAGCATTTAGGGCTGGATCATTCTTTGTTGTGGGGAGCTGTCAGAAGCACCCACCCTCAGCTGTCACAACTAAAAATGTCTCCACACGTGTTCCCTGGGGGAGAAGATCACCCCCAATTGAAAACCACTGCGGGAGACAATAAAGCTCTTGACAACAGGAAATACAACTGACTCACTTAGTAGCAGAGTGTGTGGCACAGAGCGGATGCCCCAAATATGTTTGAAGAATGAGTCAATGAAGCAACATTTGCTCATGATCTCAGAGGTATTCCTTGAAAGACCCTATTCCAGCGGGTTTGTGAAATAATCCCACAGAAGAGCAGTTCTTGCTCCCTGGGGCATAAATGATGAACAGGAAGAGGCATGAACACTGTCACCCACTTAAGACCTCATGATGAGACAGGTCCCTCTGCTGAGTGGTGTGCTGGGTGCTACACAGAGTTAACCTAAGGAAGCTCCCTAGACATTAAAGCATTTCATAGTCCAATCTTCCTATACCGAAGCTGCTCAGCTTAGGAGAAAGAGGAAGGAGGTGCCAGCGTGTCTAAACTTAAATAGGCACTCCCATAGGTCCTGGCTAGAGCACTGTGAGCCTCACATGTTCCTTAAACAAGTCCAAATGTAATGCACAATAGTGCGATGAAGGGATGCCCAACCAGCAAGGTGATGCCTATAAATTCTCTCATCCCCTGCCATTCATGCCTCCTGCTCTCACCAATGGGATTTTGTAAATCCTGTTCGTGCTGAGTCTCTTCAATCAACCAATAATGTTTACTGTTACATCAAGCCCATGTTCTTCTCCAGAGCAAGCAAACAGCCCCCACTCTGTTTTCTTAATAATAGGTGAAGTCTTTCTTGTATATTTTCCACATTCCTAGCAACTGAACATACATGGTTGTATCCAGTTTGCTTTAAGTCAACACCCATGGGGCAGTCAGTGATGTTTGAATAAAGAAATGGAATTCTGATGGACTCCTACACTTGGATCAAAGTGCATGACTGGTAGATTTCCCTGGCTCCAAGGGGACCCAGGTTTGATTTCAGAATCTGCTTGTGCCTGTTTTCCTAGAACAGCAGGTCTCAAAATGGTCCAAAGGTCCCTGGTGGGCTCAAGACCCTTTCAGGAGATTCATGTGTCAAAACTATTTTCCTAGCAATAGTAAGATAGTGTATGCCTTTTTTTACTCTCGTGTCTCACAGGTATTATTCATGAAGTTGTCCAGTGCTTTCCAGACATGCGATGACGTCATCATCCTGACAGCTACATGGAATGTGTGTGTATACTTGAGCTTTTAAATTGTACTCAGTTTTAATTTCAAATACAGTGAATATGATGGATATAACCCACAGAAACAAACGTTATTTGGGGTTTCTATGACTTTTAAGTGAAAAGAGGTCCCAAGACCAAAAACTTTGAGAACCACTGCCCTAGAGCAATGGTGCTAGCCGAACTTCTACATCACAGCAAGTAGGGAGTGCAGGAAAAACACTTCAAAGACTTCTGGGGGTAGAGTAAGTTAGTGAGGGTAAAAATATGTACATGTTCAGAGTTTTATAACAGGAGTGTCACTGTGACATTTTAACTGCAAAATGTTCTCCAGGTTCTTCAAGGTAGAAAAAAAAAAAAACAGGTCTAGGAAAGAAACAAAAGTATTGACATATTCAACAAAAGCAATACCTCCTAAATACAATATTGCTTGTTTGGAGCTCTACTGATGACCTGATTTGCAGCTTGACTAGCCTCACCTCACCACCCCCAAACTGACCAAAAGTTGACTCCATGTGTTTGCATCTCCCAGAGTGTTGTCAAGGGTATGCAAAAACAATTAGGAGAGTGACTAAGAGCATGTTTGTACCATGTGTAGAGATGGAAGAGAGAATATGTGAAGCTTGTGATTTTAATTTTAACTGCAATTTGGGGATTATTGGTGAATTTCAATTACCCATGCTATAGAATCAGGATATGATTATCAACATGGAGTATTCATTTTATCACTGACCAAAATAAACAGACGAAAGAACTCATTCCCCCCAGCTTTACCACTAATCTTTCAATCACTTTTTATTTAACCTTTTAACATTTCTTTACTTCTTTTATCCCCTCACATAATATAGATGCTATCTCCCAACCCCCTGCCAGGTACCAAGGTATTTTGAACACAATGGAATTATCTTTCCTATGCCCAACATACTCAGAAGAGCCATAGGACAATTGCCTTCATCTTTCAGAGGGAACGAATGAGAGATGAAATTCACCTTCCCAGATTGACATGGCCAATCGGTGCCCAGGCCCAAACCGAGATGCTTCCCATCCATATCAGAGCAGGGGGCTTCCGAATCCCTGCTTGAAGAGGCACAGGCTGGAAACACTCACAGGGGTGGAAAGAGTTACTGAAGGGTGTGCCAGAGTCCCTTTAAGGGAAAGAGATAACTCCTGCTTTGTGCAAATGTCATTTCTAGAAATTGCATCCCCCAACTCACATATTGAAGGACATGAATTTTCTTGATTAAAATAATGATAATAGCAATAATAATAATAATAATAATAATAATAATGATAGATAGCTCAAGTAGAGCTCAGTAGCATGTGACTAATGAGAAAAGTTTTACCAGTTCAAGGCTGGGGCAGCTAAATAATGGCCATAAACTATCATGTGAAGCCAGGCTACTTCTCTACAGCCTGCTTACATCTTCTGTGCTATAAATAATTCAGAGTTTTCTTTTTTCTTAAATATCACAAAACCAAGTCGGAATCTTTATGTGAAGGATTCTGCTGTGTCCCTCTCTCCCTCCTCCTTTCCCTCCCTAGCCAGCCCCGGCAACTCCCTGGAGAATGACCCCTCAAGCTTTAACATTTATTCTTTGACATTTCAGACTATTTGTTAGGCAGAGCTGCCTTCTTGAGATCAAAGTCAGAAAATCTTGCCGAGAACTCCCGCTTGGCCTTGTCCAGCGGTGACAGAGAGGGTCTATTAACCCCCAAGCATCTGCTTCCATCCTCATCCAGAGAAATCCACTGATCCTCACCCAAAGGGGCAGCCATCTCTCTCACTCTGTTTGCCTGATACACAACATATTCAGAGAGAGAGAAGGACCAGGAACCAAAAGATGTCCTTCACTAAGAGACAATAGTGACTCATGGGGACATGGCATTTGGGGCATCTGTCCAGTCAGGGTCTTTTACATGAGGATCAGCAAACTCTACTAGCTACTCAGAGACAAATATGGAACAAGGAAACGTAACTTACCCCATGTCATTTTGCTAGTGGTAGAGTTGAGATTGGGATCCAGGTCTTCATTGCTGTGGGCTACCACTAGATGATGTCATCTCCACCAGCCTGGGCGGATGGTCAGGTTTAATGCTGAGGTCTCAAGCTCTTATGTGAAATGACTTACCATTTTCTTCTGAGATATCACAGTGAAGGTTTCCTGATCTTCACAAGAGTGTCTATCCATCAACAACCAGAATTTTTTCTGACTCCATGTAGAAGGCAGAAGTGAGGGCTGAGCCTACAGCTGGGTAGCGTGCTGGGTGTGGTGGTTTCTTGATATAGGAAGTCGGTGGTTGATGAACACATCCTGCTTGATTCTTCTTTAAAATCTTCTGATCACACCATAAACCAGTGTTTTCTAACATGTGTGTGCTGAGTCTATTAATAGATGTTAAATGAGGAATGTTTTGTGTTTAATTAGAATTGGAAAGAGGTAGAATAAGGTTTGTTTACAGCAGGACTTCTTGGAGACTTTGATATCCTAATGCAAACTGTGAATCTATAAGAGCTGGCCATACTGTGCAACATTCTCCAAAGTTCTCTGATGGATCCTTGGCATATCATGAGTCTAAGGGGAAACATTGCTGCAATCAATAAAAAGGGGAGCACTTGATCCTTACAACATCATTTATCTAGTAACTGGAGGAAAAGAAAAAGATTTTTCTGCAAGTTGAGGATTTCAAATTAAGGGAGAACCATATTGCAGGCCCTGAAGCTCTGCCCAGAAAACTGACCAATTTATGCAGGATAACAGTTGGTCAAGTGATTGACCCAATAAAATTATTAAGATGGCCAAAGACACCATCCTGAAAATGCACAGTGGGGTTATTCCGGTCTTCTTAATGACTAGGTTGGCCATTTGGTATCAGAGGTACTGTGCAGCAATCTCCTGTTATGGTAGCAAGAAATGCCAAATTGTCAGCCATAAAGATTGAAAGATTCTGTGAGTCATTTAGACATGAACTTAGAATTTAAATTCTCCCAAGAAGGACATCCTCAGAATATGTTCTATATTGGTGGTGCCTCCCTGCTGCCCACTGACAGTGGGAGGGAACAGACTCAAGTTCTCCCTGGCCAGCTCTATATCTGGCTCCCTCTGAAGCAAAAGGCCTCAGTGAGGAGCTATGGTCCCCAGATGGAGGCAACCAGAGAGCGTCACAGATCCTGGCTGTGCCCTCCTGGCCAGGGTGAGCTGTCAGGGACTAGCAGTCTTGACAGAAGTTGTTTGAGATTTACTCTCATGTTCTCTGCCATGTGAATTTTCTTTCAGAATTAACAGCAAGAGCATCCAGAGGTTCTGACAGAATATAATTAATAGGCTAGATTTAGTTAGTATCTAGCCAGTACTCTGGAATGTTCCTTCTGTCACCCTTGCCTTGACTTTGGCAGCAAGAGGGCAGAGCTTGGAGACTGCTTGTCTGACTCAGTGCTGAGAAAGACTGGAAATTAGCCTTTGTAGGTGCAGGGGTCCCCTGTGTCACACAGGCTAAACCCTTTCAGCTTAAAACTAGAGGACCCGACATGCTCGAGAACCTAGCTGTGAGAGGTAAATATTTCCCTAGGCCTGTGCAGCTGCTAAGGACCATGTCACAGGTTCTGTAGACCTGCCCCATCCCTGGAAGAGCACATGTGCTCCCCACAGCTCCACACCCTCTCTTTTTATGAGAAGTGTATTTTTGAAGGTCAGGATTTCATGAATTTTGGCCAAAGGCTATTGCAAGCCTTGCAGAGTAAAGAATACCACAATGTGATTTTTAAACGACATTAAGAGGTCCCAAACAGACTGAAGATAGTGTGAACTTTGGAGTGAGAAAGTAAGCGGTCTATCAGAACTCTGTAACAGAGGCATCATCAGGCCATATTAGACAGCAGTGAAGTCACTTTCCCCTTTGCCAAGGCTAAGTCCTTGTCCTTCTCACTGCAGAATGAACTTAAGGGCAAGGGAGGGGAGAATGTGTCTTTTTCACGGAAATAGGCCACTTGCTCCAGTGAGGTCTCCAAAGGCAGAGCTAGGTTTCATTGTGCTGCCATGGTAACAGCACACAGGTGGCAGAAACTGAGGCAAAGACAGCCATGAAGACAAGCTGGTCATCATTGCAATCCACCAAGGCTTCCGGCATTGCTTACCAAAGCCAGATTTGGTAGTGTTTTCTGAGGTGACATGATGTTCTGTCCCTCAAACTTGGAAGAAGGCAAAAGTCAGGGACTGCCATTCTGAAATGATGCTTTTGGGCAGCCTCACTCTTTGCTCTGCAAAGCCTCTCCATAGCTGAGCAGGGGATTTTGACCACCCCTCCGAACTCAGACATTACCTGACATTACTTTTAGGGTGTCAAGTGAGAACTGCTTGAGGGTTTTGGCTCTCAGAAAAGCCAAGCTCCATTCTTCTTGACTTATGCCAAAGGCCCCAGTCTCCACCCATAGGTAAATCAAAGTCAGGTTCATCTATTTAACAGAGGCTTTGAGAGGATCCTTTTGGCAGAGGGTCATGAGAAAATACCATGATCCTGAGAAGGCCAGGTGCCCATCTGATCCCATGTGGAAGGTTCATGTATCTTGGTTTGAAAGGCCCACCAGAGCCTTCAGCTACGATTTCTCTACAGCTCAGTTCTCTGGGTAACTTGCAACCCTGCCTTTCTGCTCTACCCCAGTGTTCCAAGTTCCTTCCCAGATACAACCCACACAGAACTGGGCTGGAGGCCTTTGACACCAAATCTGAGCCATCAGTACCTTCTACGTCCCTGTGGGATCTGTGCTCCTCAGAAGTGCTCCTGTCTTTCTTGTTCCCTTCTCTCAAAGCAGAGCATGCCCCAGTCAAAGGTTTTCCTCTGATATCTTCCTTGTTCCCCTCGTTTTTGTCAATCCTCACCATCCTGGCCCAGGAGCATACAGAACATTTGAGCAATGCATTCACACCCACCCAGAAGTCAAGCATAATGAGGAGAGAAGATCTAGCTCTCTCAGGCACAAACACCCAGATATTTTGTGAAAGAAGGAAAATGTGCCAAAATGAAAAGGAGCAAAAATGCAGAGGGGTATTAGACCTTATCACCCGTGCAGAAATCTCTTCCCTCATCAAGATTTAATTTCATGGGAAACTGGGGTCACCCTATGGAAGTTTTATCCACTGAGTAGGAGAAATTGGAACAAAAGTCCTACCCAAGAGGGCCTCAGAATCCTGATGGAATTTCAGAACCACCCAAAAAAGCAGACAAGGGACTTATCTCTTGCCAGCATGTCTCCTTCAACTCACTTTTGGGTTCAAGTAGGGTTGAAGAAGGAGTCTTATTTAGCTCTGGAAATATATTGTCAGATCTAGGCTGAGGTTTTCTTGGGAGGTGGGAAGTACAGGGGGTGGTAACAGTAGGATTTCTAAAGGCAAAATACAGAACCAGAGCTATCCAAGGAATCTGGAGGCTGCAAGCAGCTTCGCCCACATCAGCCAGCATTAAAGATTGGCAATGTGTTGGGTGGGGGAGAACTGGGAGAGAGGAGGAGGAGAGCTCCAGGCCCTTGCTGGACAGTCCAGATGGAAGCCAGACTCCCCATTGTTCTCCACCTTCCTCCCGTCTCCGCTGTCACGCTTAAGAGTTTTCCCTGGCCCTTCACAGAGAAGACTCCAAGCAGCCAGCATCGCCCTCTCCCCCTCCCTGTCTCTCCCTCCCTGCCACCTTCATTTTGCTCTTACTTTCAGAGTCATGCTGGCAGCAATGTGCGAGTCTAGCCAGAGCACAGGAGTCAGTAAACCCTGAAGGAACAAAGGCTCCGGCTCTTTGCCTAATCCATGTCTGGCTCCGTGCAGAAAGCTACACAACAATGAAGTCGTCCTGCATTGATCTGCCCGCTCCTGAGCTTTCCCGTGGCATCCAACCCTCCCTTGCTGCCTCACCATTGTATCTGAGATGCTTGATCCTTTGCTCGTGCCTGGGCATGACCTGAGGGAACTGGGACGAGCCAGGGGATGTGTCACAGCCCAGTGCTGTGCTGCGGTCACACCTGTGGCTGGGGAGGTGGAGGTGAGGATTCAGCTGCTGGGAGCTTGGCTGCAGAAAGGGATTCCCACACAAAAGAACAGACAGAGGTGGCTAGAGGTCAGATTCTTGACTTCCAAATTGAGCCTGATTCATGTTTGGTCTTTTTAGGGTGAGCATTGCATGGCTGAGCTTGGACATATCAGGAGGTCTTTGAGGTGGGGTGAAGAAAGGTTAAGTGACAGTGGGTAGTCAGACAAGGCCCTTTCTTCTACTACCTTCCTGTCTGAAGCTGCTTACCCTTGCCCAGACCTGGGCGCCTAACATGCTATCCTAAGGATCAGGTTGGTCTCATCCTTTCTTCAACCACCTTCCTATCTGAAGCTTCTCACCCTTGTCCAGACCTGGGCAGCCTAACTGCTATCCTAAGGATCAGGTTGGTCTCATCCACCTGGGCAGCCTAACTGCTATCCTAAGGATCAGGTTGGTCTCATCCAACAAGTCCTCCCCAATATCAAAGAGGCCATTATTGCTTGGGAATATCACCAACTGTAAGACATGTGATTAATCTCAGATCTAAGCCCAACCGTGCTTTCATAAACCCCCAAGTCACTAAAGGCTACAATGAGAGGAAAGAACGTTGCAGATATTCTTTTCTAGTCTTTAAAATCACCCTGTCCCAAAAGTTCCAGAAGGAAGTCAGGGATGGTGCTCATCCCTGAAGACCCCTGAAAGACTTATCTGTCTTAGGAGTGGAGTGGGGTTGGAGGGGAGCACCTAGGGGGTGTTCCACAATCATAGCCTTCCAGGAGCAGAAGATGTGCAACTTTAGGGGGCAGGAGAGTGGCCAAAAGCATTTTGAGGTGTCAGGCAGGCCCGCTGTCAGTCCTGGTTCTGCCAGTTTCAAGCTGTGAAAACCTGAGCTGGTTATTCAATCTTTCTGAGCTTCAGCTTCCTTGTGGGTAAAATGTGACTGGTTCTGAGTAAGTGCTTCATAAGATACATAGAATTATTACTATTAATGCCCCACAGTAAACCCATTCTTGGGAGCTTGGCAATCAGTTCCAGGACCTGGTCATGTAATGCTAGTAAAAGAGCCCAGCCTCTCCAGGGAATGTCCCTGGAATGTGTTAGATAGAATTTTACCTTGTTCTACAAGATCTTATTGGTACAGTTGAGTTTCTCATTCTCTAAGCTTCAGAACCAGCACCTGTCAACCACCTCTCTAGAATGAAGATCCAGAGAGCACCTGGCAAGCACCCTGGGTTCATGAACTGAGTCAGCTGTCAATCCATGCAGCAAAATCCCGCAGGACCAAAATGTAAGCTTAAGGTCTGAGAAAGCTACTGTGAAATCCTGTTGGTGACATTTGGATGCAGGAGGTCAGGGAGCTGCAGGACTGGCTGGTTCCCTGAGCCATCCTAAACTGAGGCCAGTCCAAACTGGCATCTTTCTGGGCTGCGTTCAGCTCTCCGCATATGCCCTATACCAGCTCTGACTTCCCTAGAGGCACCAACCCTGGGGTAAATGCCATGAGACTTCAACACCTAGCAGTAAAACATGGAAAACAGAGGCCTAGACTCCAATCGCAGCTGGTTCTTCATTCTGCCCAGCAACATTTCCATAGATCACCATAGTCATCCATAGTCTCTTCCTCTGTCAATTCAGATGTTCCAACTCTCCTTGGGTCTTCTCACTAGCAGCACAAGGACTTGCCTCATTCTTTATAGGCAAAATGGAAGCCACCAGACAAGAACTCCCTCACTTCCTTGCCCTATCACCTTGAAAAGACATTCCGCATCCTTTCCTCTTTTTGCCTCCTGCTCTATGGGAAGAGCACTCCCTCCACCAGGCCAATGCTAGCCCCTCCTCCTGAGCTGTAGATATTTTTCCTTCCCATATTCTCAGGGGCCATTTTTATCTATTATCTCTTCTCCCATATACTGATAGGCTCCAAGCATCAGAACAAAACAAAGCTCAAATCTCTCTCATATTAAAAATGAAAGTTCTCCCTTGAACGAGTGCATCTCCTCATGGTCCCCAGGACAGCCCCAACCCTTCAGGCGTCTCTGTTCCAACTCTTTCTCCCTGGAACCCTTAAGAAGAGATAAATGCAGAGCTTGGTCCACCCCTCACCCAGGCCACTCTAGAGAGCAGGAGCTTCCATTTGGCATAAGGGGGTCTCAAACCAAACTAGACTTAAATAGAAGATAAAGCAACTGAGGGTATATAGAAAAGCACCAACCTAGCCTGATCAACTTCCTGTCAAACTGGAACATGAGCTCTTCCACGTTACTTTACTTGTCTCATCTCTACTTCCTCAATGACTGAGCTCCATCAAGGATTACTGGGGCCCAGTGAAGCAATCGGATCCGCCCAGGAGCCCTTTCCCAGCCCGCATTCTCCACTCTTGCTCCATCTCTCCTGCATACAGGGCCTCACGGTGTCCTCTCCTCCTGAAAGGAAGAGGGCAAGTTACAGGGAGCATTTCAACTCTTCTAGCTGTGTCAGTGCCAGGGTCCAAGGATGCACAGATGTGCCAGTTCATCTAAGCATTTTACTCTTTGGCCTCTCCCTCCTGGCAGCCCACATGAAACTTGCCATGAGAGTGTGGCTCACCTGAGTGTGTGTGTGGGTGTGTGTGCATGAAAGGGAGTGTGTCTCTGAATGACCTGTATGCCCAAAGCCCCACCTTTCCTTGGGCAGGGTCACTTTCCCAACATCCACAGGGAACATACAAAACCACTCCATCCCAGGGACAGCCCCACTGGCTTCGCTGGTGCACCAAAGATAAAGGATCCCCAACCCCACTCCCAGACCCCCATATATCAGCTCTCAAGAGAAGATTTCTGTGAGCCTTGGCTGCTCAGACAACAGAACATTCCCCAGCTACCAAAGGAGTGAGGGTCTCAGTGGCCTCAGTAGTGTCTGTAGAAGTAGTGTCTGTAGAAGTCAGGTTTGAATCTTGCTTTCACCTCTCACACTGTGTGACCCTGGGTGAACCATTCAACTTCTCTGAGCCTCTAATTCTTTCTCAGTACGATGAAAAAGCACTTTACTGTATGAGCCTAACCTATCTGGAAGACTCTCAATGAAAGCAACCAATGGAACAGATTGTGAACACCTTTGTAAACATAGAACTTAACTAAGAAACTTCTTTAAAAGAGTAACAGGAAAACAGGAAAAAATGCAGGTAACCTGGAATTTCTGTATTTTGAATGTTTTTGCAAAATTTCCAAATAAGAGGTCTGATTCAGTCATTTCATTAGAAAATAAAGTGTTTATTAAGAAACTATACACTGAACACTCCTATAAGTCTCTGTGGAAACACAACGCCCCATTGTCATAGCACAAGGTGAGGAAAATGGCAGAATAAAAGATGCTGGGATGGATGGAGCCTGGGAGGCTGGAAATGAGGTAATGATTTACAATAATTAAAAAACTTCATCCTCAAGCTTACTCCTTAAAGCCACACTTGGGAGGAGGCCCTGGACCCAAAGCATCAGCAGGGCATAATGGGGATCAGCCTGACATGGAGCAATGGGGAGCAGGATGAGGAGAGCTGGAGGGGGCGAGATAAACACACACCTGGAGCCCTGGAGAGAACCTGAACTCCCAGGTGATACTCTGGAGGCTGCCCCAGATACTGGGCAAGAACTTGGAAAGCCTCATGTTTTTAAACCCCATGGAGGCATTTGCAGAATCGGGCTGGGATCCTGACATGAAGAACCACCATCCACAGGACCCAAGAAGTAAAATGGGAATCCAAACTCCCAGTTAAATTTGCCAAAGGCATAGACTCTATGCTCTACTAGTGTGCAACACCACCCCAAAACAATGGTGGGTTAAAACAACCACCTTTTTCCCCCACAAGCCCCCCACAGGATGCTCCCAGTTTCATGCTCTCCACCATTAGGTGGGCAGCCTATGCTGACTTCACACAATGGAGGCCCCATGGGCCAGTGGAGCTGGGAGCCAGAAGTCTACTCCACCAATGAGTCAGCAAATACGGGAGAGTTTCAGGCCCTACAAATGTGCCTTTCCTACTGAAGAAGGGAAAGTCACCCCCTTCCCTCTCCTCAGTGGATCAAGTTGAAAATGGGGGAAGCGAGCCCCCTCTTTGGGAGAGGGTGGCCATGGAGTAAGGCATGAGTCAAAGCAAGCAAAGTAAACACACATATTGACCAGAGAACAGGAGGACACTTCCATTGGTGCCATGAGAGGGGCTGGAGGAGGCCAAGTTTTACTTCTCTTCCCCTTCAGTTCATCTTGACCTTGAAATGCTGATTCCATTGGGTTCCAAAAGTTCTCAGAGTCAAGAATAAGTGGAAGTAGGGGAAGAGAGCCAATCCCGGGATCATGGGCTGGCAGGAAGGGCCTTTGTCCCTGATTCCCTTGGTCCCTTGTGGTCCTAGTAGGATGGCCAGTTCATGGGTAAAACCTCCTGCAGCCAAAGCTTGTTGGAACTGCAGATCTAAGGGCCCAGGAAGAGCCTGGAGAAACTCTCCTCTGCAAGGAGTTTTCTAATATCGCACTCATTGTGAGCCGTTCCAGAGAGAAGAGGAAGTAGGGGGCAAGTATGTCCCAAAAAAGGATGATTTTTCCACCGAAAATAAAAATAAAAATATAAAGTGATTGGTTTCCATTCTTTCCTCTGAGACCTAACTTGGTGCCAATACTTGAGCCTGGCTCCCCCTCCTCTTACCGCGCTGTCTCCACCTCTGCTTAGGTGCTCTCTGTGACTCTTCCCCACTGGAGGTTGCAGGGCGACGAGGTCACTAAGAGGACCGCATTGTATCCTGGGAGAGCCAGGGAGACCCCACGCTTCCAAGCAGGGAAAGTGAGGCTGGAGCACGGCTGGACTTCATCAGGCTTTCTTGTGATGGTTAGGTTGTTTTTGTAAAGCAAGAGAATGGCTAGTGTATTTAAAAGATGCTCCTGGTGCACAGGTTTTTAATTCTCTTTATTGGCTCTAAAGATGGTGGCAGGAGCTGCCTCGTAGGCCGGGAAAAAAGGAGCACAGTGATGATTGGAGGGAAGGGGCAACCCTGCCAGTGGTGGATGGGGGAAAACACCCATCTGGTGGTGTTAAAGGGTGCCGGGGCACTGGTGACTCATGCAGTTTCTACTTAGCATCCCTGGATCCAAAGAGAAAAACGCCTAGAGCTTCCAACCTCTCAGAGGGCCCAGCCTACCAAGGTGACATCAAAACAAGGAGGCTTAAAAGGAGTTTTTAAAAGCCATGACGTCCTTTGCTGAAATAAACATTGACATCCTCAACATAGATGCCATGGTTAAGAGGCTTGGAATGTCCGGGAAGGCTTATTGGATTCAACATAATTTCTCTGAAACCTATAAAAAACAAAAAGAAAAAAAAAAAAAACAGAAAAAAGCAAAATAAAGTAAAAACCAAAATCCCCAAAGAAGATCAAAACTAGGAGGGGAAACAGAGAGGGAGATTGAAAGGGGAAGAACTGTCAGCAAAAGGGAAGGATAGGAGGAGGGGATTAACTTAAAACCCTGCATGGTCAGAGAAACTGGAAACACTCCATTTTGCTGCAGCCTCCACTGAACCGAGTGAGGGAAGGGAGCAAAACCTTTGGGGGCTTGGCCTTGGATTGTCATGGAAGAGGAGGCGAGGTCTCATCTAAGTGGGTCTCAGTCTATAAGCGTCTTTCTGAAAGGAGGAGCCCCTGACGATGAGCTGAGGGGTGTGTCAGAGAAGGGGTATGCACTGTAGGGTCACTAAGGGGCTAAGGGATGGGAGGAGAAGGCTATGCTTTCCCAGAACTGACGTTCTTTAAGGATACCAGAGGGGCATTTCTAATTCTAGGAGCTAAAATTACATAGACCACTTCTGACCACACCAGGAGGTGGGGATGCTATACTCCCAAGCCTACAAGCTCTTTCTCATTGACATTTTCACCTCACACCACAGGTCTGTGGAAGGTTTAGAGAGTAACGGCTGATCTCTGAGCCTTGTCATCTTTCCAAATCTTACAGGGGAGGAAAATACCCTGGAGTAGTAACACTGGTGGCCCCCAAGCCATGTGCTGCCTCGAGCAAGGAGGACTTCCATGACAGCTCATTTCCTTTCTGGCCATACAGCCATGGACTGAGTTAGGATGTCCTGAAAAGCGGGCGTTCCTAATAAAATCTCCAGAAAGATGTTGCTCAATCAACTACAGATTGAAAAAGTGTCTGTAAATAGTGTGTGTGTGCATTTGCATGTGTGTGTGTTTTCATGTGTACACGTGTGTGTTTGCATGCATGTATTTGTTTGCATGTGTGTCTGCATGTGTATTTGTGTGTTTGTGTGCATCTGTATGTGGATGTGTGTGTTTGCATGTGTACGCCTGTGTGTTTTCATGTGGATGTGTTTGTGTGTTTGCATGTGTACACGTGTGTTTGCATGTGTATGTGTGTATGTGTGTGTTCCATGTGTGTGTTTGCATGTGTGTATGTGCGAATGTGTGTGTGCACACATGTGTGTGTTTGAATGTGTATATGTGTGTGAATATGTGCACAGAGTAAGCCTATCTTTTTATGGAAGCTATGCTCAGGAATGCAAAGGTCATAAGGGACCTCTAGACATTGGGAATATGATGGGAAAAAATTGAAACAAAATTTGATTGCATTGAGACTTTCCTCTCCTCCTGCCCAGGACATGCTATGGACAAAACAGTATTGAGTCATTTGGGGTGCTGGGACCCCTTCCTCTGAAGGAGGTGGGGTCAGATTTGTGAAGATAGAGGAAACCTTCCTTGCCTGTGACATCATGTTTGGAGGGAGGCTCAGTTTCAAGGTGAGACGTTTCTGAGATAGCATCCCTGCCCTGACCCCAGATAAAGGTTCTCTTGGGTATGAAGGAAAAGGGAAGGAAGGCCATTGGTCTGGGCAGCCTGCTGAGAAAGTTTGTGACACCACTGTTTCTTTCCAGGCCATGGTCCTCTCTTGCTTCTCCCATAGACCTTACCTAGGCCCTATGAAGCTTCCTCCTCCAGAAGACACTCCTTTAACTTAAGGGATTTTTTCAGTACCAAATCCCGTGCTGGGCACCTAGTCATACCTCGGTCCACGAAATATATGGAGGCTTGATGAGTCTTAAGGTCTTAAGAACCAAAATTGGTTAGGGGAGGGGTCTTTACTGCATACAAAGACGTCAAAGGAGGTAACTCACCATGTGACCTTGGGTAAGACACTTCCCCACTCTGGACCTCAGGTTCCTCATATATATAGTGAGTTGATGGGACTAGATGATCTCTATTGTCCTTCAAGTTTAATATCCCATGATTGTCTATGTTTGAAAAGACCCCTGGCAGAAGAGGCAGACATGGGGGAATTAATGGTCAGTATTAAACCCCAAGTGCAAAAAACATGGGAAAGTATTTTTCTTAAGTGCACAATGCCAGAAACAGAAATCCAGGTGTTCTCAGCTCCTGTACCCACTCTGCTGTGCCTGTAGGGGCAGCTGGTTTACTTTACACATAAAATCTAGATCCTAAGAATCTCACCCTGGCATTATAGAAATGGCACAAGTTAGAGTCAGAGAAGAAAGATTCACCATCACCATGAACTCTGTCCTGCACTTTTCCTAACATATTTGCCCCCCATTTTCCTTCTTGGACCAGAATGTCTCAAAATTGTGTCCATCATTGCCATTCAGAGTGTTATTCCTGGGCCTGGACGGATGTTTCTTCTGACTTGGGAGATAATCCTGGACCCAAGACCCTCTTTCTGGCTCCTAATATCTCATCAATAAATTCAGCTAATTTTCAAGAGGAAAGCAATGTGACAAGGCGGGGATGATGAGGAGATGAGAGGAGGTGGTAGTGTTTCATTCCTTAAAATCTTCTTTGCCATTGTTAGGACATAAACGACTGGAAAAACAAAAGCTGTTGGCTCACCGAAGACCTGAAGACTACAACTTCTATAAAGAGATATCATTGTAGCTTCTGAGGGTGAAATCTCCTTTGGAGACCATGCAGCATTCGTGGGCCCTGGAAAGATCCGTGTCGGATCCATTAAAGACCAGGGCCAAGCCCGCCTAAGTCTCTGCCAAGGTCCCCAAAGCTGCCTTCGTGAACATGAGCCCTTTCCCATATGAGCCGGGATCTGAAGTTTGTTTTCTCTGGAACTCTTTCCCAGGTGGAGTCTTTCCAAGATTCTAAAAGCTGAAGCCTGATAGCATAAGAGGCACTGCTCCAAAATCCTCCATTCCTCCCCCTCTGTCTCAGAACAACCCCTGAGCAGAAAGGAAAAGGCATTTACTGTGGGAAGGGCAGGGGAGCCCAGAACCACAGTGGACACTGGTAAAGGGGTAAATGGGTGAAGACAAGGCTGAAGAGGGGCAAATCAAAGGCATTTCTAAAGAAGGCCTTTCCCACCAGGGGCCCACAGACCTCGCTACATCTAACCTTTTCCTCTGTCTGTCAACAGCTTTCCCCAAAACATTCAGCACAAAGGTACCTGTAGGCTCTCTGTAATTCAGAACAGAGCTGGGTCTTCAGGGATCTTCTAAGAATACTTTCCCTGAGAAGCAAGCCAGAGGCTCTGGGATCTTTTTGGGAAAGGGAGGGACATTGTAAATGGAGCTTATGGGAGAAGGGGCACTGAACACCCATACGATTGGATGAGAGGTTTTGAAGCCAATCCTACTGAGTCAAGATCTGGTTAAATCTCTAAAGTCGAGTCCTTCATATTGACTGCAGCAAGGAAAGGTTGGTTCCCATGGTTTTGCCCCATAAAAAGACCTTCAGACCTGTTTTTCTGAGATTCTTGCAGATTCTAATTCTCTCTCCCTTGCTGGGGTTTCACCCTTGTGCTCTGGCCTTGGGATTCTGGAGCTACCAGCCCAGCACCTTCCAGGGAGAAGGTATTCCCTGCATCTTCTGCCTACACTCTTTCCACCTGACTGTGGATTCTCACAGACCTCTCCTTCTCCTTCTGTCTCTGCTTCTTCCTTTTGTTATCTGAGATGAGACTATTACCTAACTGCATAAAGCAGTTTAGGTTATGGTTTAGACAATAGTCCCAATACCAAATGGAGTTCTATAGAATTATTTTCAAACATTCCCTCTTCAAATGTATTCATTCATCATCTTCAAGTTGCTACGTCACAGTAACCCTTAGCGCTGACACAGCACTGGCTGTGGAAAAAAGCATTTTGTACCTTAGCATGGGCTGAAATACACAGGAGTGCTGGTGCTGGGGCCCTGGGTGGTAGACTAACAGGGAGCCAGAAGGCAATGCAGTGGGAAGGGCATCCCACCCCAGTCAGGGTGCCACACTTTCCACAACCTTCCCACCTTTCCCCCAAGAGGCAAGAAGAGGTGGGATGTTTTTCAACCCCATTGCAGGTAGGCATGGAATGGAGAAGGAAGCTCCGAGCAATAACCAACTATGCCAGTCCTACCATCAGACATATTGCTGATTGCCCTGGAATCCATAGATCCATATAAGGGAGTGCCAGTGACAGACATCGCCTACAGTTAGTTCTTTATACCTCAACATCCCCAAAAGGTGGATAGTATTAACTCCACTTTACAAGGGAGAAAACTGCCTTTATAATATGGAGAAACAGCCCCAAGTTCACTTTGTGGCAAAGTCTAAATTTGAATCCAGCTCTTCATACCTCCAAAGTCCTTGCAACTGACCACTTTGCAATATGAATCCCATTTGTGGAAAACCAATATCCAGGAAGGGGGTGAAATGGAGGTCAAGGTAGTGACGGTAAGGACATTCTCTGGGGGAAGCAGGGATCTCACTCTGGCCACTTCAACAAGTTCTAAACAGAGGGCAGGGCTTTCTTACCTCATTAACAGCTTCCTTAGGAAGGTAAGCAGCACCATACCCTGTCATTCCCTCCTCTGGCCAACCCTGGTTTAATTCTATCCCTGGTGGCTTCACCCCCACCCTCACAATGACACTTCACATGCACTGGGACCTTCCAGATAAGGAACCCCAAACTCTGTCTGGTCACGGACTCCTTCATTTTGATGATGTTTCAGGGAGTTCGGCCTAGAGAGGATGAAAAATGACCACATGAACGTGAGGTAGTAAAGAGTATGGAGAGATGGATAATTAAAATATAGTCATACCCTAACCAAGGGTTGTGGAATATCTGAGAATACCCTTGGTAAGCCAAGCATGGTACCCAGTGGAACTCTTTCCTGAGCATCCACCCCAGGCCACTGTGTAAACAAGCATGGACAGAAATGAGTGCGTCTTGGTGAAGAAAGGATTCCTCATAGACACATGTCTCTTTCTTCTTTTCCTGCCTGTATGGTGGCCCTTCTAAGGTCGTGGGAAGGTGATCATCAAGGCATTCTAATGGTGCCTGGGCTACGGTTATGATTGATTTGTTCTGTATCTTTTCCTTGGTTGCAGTTATCACTTTTTTGAGTCTAAGCTCTTTCTTCTCGTGCCATCGGATTCAATAAAAGGATGGCGGCACTGGCTCAGTTGAGTGAGCCCCAAGTGCCTAGGCTTGCTGGCCACAGACTATGCTGCTTTAAACTTTCAGATTATTTCTTCTATTATTCTGAGATTGCAAACCTAACCCACAGGCCATATATGGCCTTAGGATGTGCCTTTTATTTTATTTTTTTAACACAAATGGTATTTTTAAAAATCTGTTGCTTAGTTGCCAGCATTTAAAACTTGGAGGATCTCATATTTAAAATATCCCCATTTCTAGCTTCCCTTGAAAATCCAAGAGTTCTGGCAATCCTGGGCCAGAATTTCTGCACAGTGATAACCACTGCGGTAGCCACTCAGTTTACATGAGGTGTGTGAGTGTGTGTTCTCCAGCTTGCCATATTCCCCACCAATTCCCATTATCCTCCACCCCTGCACTTATTTACAGTACCTGCATGGCTTGTCTTTGCATTTGAGATTTAAACTTTACAATAAACATTATGTTTATTGTACTAGGTTATAGGCTGTGCATTAAGACCAGGAAATTCCATCTCTGCAAGCCTTGTTGAATGCCCCTAAAATACCAAACTTATGCTCCCTCTGGTCATGGTTAACAATGATAAAGAAGTGGCTGGAAACCTACAGCAGAGGGACAAACCTATCTCAGAAGGGGGAGACAGCTCAGAAACTGAACTGTATGAGTAAGGGAAGCAAGTGTGTTCAGAAATCAGGTTCCCAACAAGACACAATGCTGAAGCATAATGCTGGAAAAAGCTACTGCTGGGAGAGAAGGTGGCACTCATGTCATCCACTGGCTGTGTCTTCCGCATTGCCTGATATGTATAAGGCACACGACAAAAGTTTGTTGAATGCCAACAAGCAGGACTTTTTAATATAGCTGTACATTTCATGGGGGAATAATTGGACCCAAAGTGTTCCTACATCCCTATAATAACAAACACATTTCAAAGGGTTCTATACAATATTGAAAGGTACTTGGAACCAAAATGTCCCTGTTGTATACTGTGTAGCTAAGAGTATTGAACTGAGACCCCCAACTTCAGTATGGGCCGCCTCTTCCTATAAAGTCACCTCAATGCTGCTGGGAAAATGAGTGATGAGATTGTCCTGGCCTGCTTGCTACAGTTGCCAAGTCTGGTTCCAGCTGTGTGCAGATGCTCAGAGGGAGGGGGCTGAGGCTGAATGTACCCCAACTACAATTTAGCTCATGGCATCATGCCCACAAGAAGTCACAGGGGGAGGACATCCATGCCTGGCTGAGATAAAGGGGCATGGACCACTGAGATTCTCAGACAAAAGCAAAAGGCTTGTTCCTGAAGGGATCTTGAAGGCTCTCACAGCTTGTCCCTGATGAGTATTTCAAGACTCTAACTCAAAAAAAGTGGGGAGGTGTGCTGCGGAGCCATCCGCCACTTGGCATCACTAAGACTATTCCAATGATAAGCTGATCTTGGCTTAAAGGAGTGAAATGTTAGTCCCCAGAGAAAGTGAAAATCCTTCCACTCCATAACATGGGTGAAGTGACCTCTTAGAATCATAATACTTCATAAGCCATGGAGCAGTATTAGTCATATGGAAAAAAAAGTTCTTTACCATTCTCAGAATTCACTATATAAGGAACAATTTGTAATAGCTGAGCATCTTCTTTTCTTGCTTAACTGAGAGTAGAGAGAATCTCAGGTATTAATAATCTATCTTCATTGCCTCCCTTGCACTTCAAAATATCTGTCTTTGTATTCAGTATATTTTTTCCTGAGTCTTTTGACTCTTTTCAAATGTTTGAAATATCTAAAATATCAAAAAAGTGTAGAAACTCTGTGCCTACCTCCAGCATTAACGATTTATAATATTTTGATATCTTCTTCTCAAGTTTCTAAACAAATAATATTACTGCAATGGCTGAGAACCCATGTGAGTCCACATATAACCCTGTTTCTCCTCTTCCCCATCACCAGAAGTAACCACTGCTCTGAAATAGCTGATTATCCTTCTCAGGAATCTTCAAATAATTTTGCTGCATATGCATATATCCATAACCAAATTATAGTTTTGTTCTGTGTAAGTTTACCTTTTAAAAAATGGATATTTCCTAGATTTATCCATGTTGATACATATAGCTCCCATTCATTAATTTTAGCTAACGAAGTCCATTATGTGAATATGCTACAAATTATTTGCCTATTCTGCCAACTGACACTTTTTTCTATCTTTTCATTATTCCAAAAAAAGTTGCAATCAATATTATTATACACATATCTGTATGCACATGTGGGAGAATTTCTCCAGAGCAGTAGTTGGCAAACTTATCCTATAAAGGACCAGATAGAAAATATTTTAGGCTTTGCAAACCATGCAGTCTCTGCTGCTACCACTAAACTCTGCCAGCATAGTCTGAAGGCAGCCATAGACAACACATAAACAAATGAGCGTGTTCCAGTAAAATTTCATTTGTAAAAATAGGCAAGAGCCCGATTTGGCCCTTGGCCAATGAGTGATAGTTTGCTGACCTCTACTATAGAGCTTTTTTACTTAAAGTGCAGGCAAGTGGACGAGCAGCATCAGCATCAGCTGGGAGTTGGGTAAAAATGAAGATGCTCAGACCCCGCTGAATCAACATCTGTGGTTTAATAAGCTCCTCAGGTGATTTCTATGCACAAAAACATTTGAGAAGCACATCTTTGGAGGATATCCCTAAATTTAGTGTAATTGAATCCTTAACATAATTCTATTGCTAAATGTTTACCCAAAGTAATGCCAACTCATATTTCTATAATCACTAAATGGATGAACTTCCTTCCCCATCTTCCCATGTCAGATATTTTTTCTAACAAACTGATGGGTGGTAGACGTTATCTCCTTGTAGTTTTAAGATTCATTTCCCTAATTACTACTGAGGTTGTACATCATCTCAACAAGGGTTTCCCCAATTAAGGAACTGTGAACTGCCTATTTGTATCCTTTCCTCATTTTCTTGTGTGTGTCTTTCTCTCTATATCTATGTATCTATATCTAGATATATCTATATCTAGATATAGATACATAGATATATATAGATAGATATGTGTGTGTATGTGTGTGAGTGTGTGTGTAGTTGTTACTCTTTATTTGTGGGAGTCTGTTATTTATTCTGTATGCAAATTCTTTGTTACATATATATGCATTGAAATGATGTCATCTCAAGCTACTGTTTGTCTTTTAACTTTGTATACAGTACTCATAGATTTTTTAAATTAATGTATTCAAATGTATTCACCTTTCCCTTTATGTTACTTAAATCTGTATGTTAAGAGGTATTTTCCTCCTCAATGTCAGGATATTACCTTTTCCTTTAAAAGTACTACGTTTAGGGCTGGGCGTGGTGGCTCAGGATCGTAATCCCAGCACTTTGGGAGGCCGAGGTGGGTGGATCACAAGATCAAGAGATCAAGACCATCCTGGCCAACATGGTGAAACCTTGTCTCTACTAAAAATATGAAAATTAGCTGGGCGTAGTGGCATGCGCCTGTAGTCCCAGCTACTTGGGAGGCTGAAGCAGGAGAATCTCTTGAACCCGGGAGGCGGAGGTTGCAGTGAGCCGAGATCGCGACACTGCACTCCAGCCTGGGTGAGAATCTGTGTCAAAAAAAAAATAATAATAAATAAAAAATAAAAGTACTACGTTTAATAAATCTCCCTTACAGAAGAATTATGAATAATTTATGCAGAGACTCCTCATTCAAGGAGGTAGAGCTTCACTTCCCCCCACCCCTTGAGTGTACACTGTTATTGGCTTACTTCCAAAGTATACGGAAAGAGGGAGAATGCAGTTTTGCAGTGGAGAAAACTGACAAACACCATCTCAGCCAGGTAATAAGGGTTAACATCATCAGTGTTAAGTCATGTGATAAGCATGCACTCTTTATATAAAGTGATGAGAATGGCCTTTCACCTCTGTGGTCTTCCTTCCCAATATCCCAACTGACAGCCAAAATTGAGAGATATTCTACATGAAACCTGACCATCAAGGTAATCAAGGGCAAGGAAAGTCTAAGAAACTGTCAGAGATCATAGAAGGCTAAGAAAACATGATAACTAAACGTAAAGTGGTGTTCTGGATGTGGTCCAGGAATGGAGAAAGGACATTTGGGGGAAACTGATGAAATCAGAGTATAGTATTGAACTTAATTAAGAATAACGTACCTACACTCGTTTCTTACTTGTGACAAATGTATCATGGTGTTATAGAATGAATACAATGGGAGAAACTGGATGAGAGATATAAGGGAATGCTCTGTACAACTGTTATAACTTTTCTGTATGTCTAAAGCTATTTTAAAATAAAAAGCTGATTTAAAATAAAAAGTTATACTTTAAATTTTCATCCAGAATTTATAATTTACTTTTTGACTGGTGTGAGGTAAAAACATCACTTTATTTTTCCTTATGGGGTTTAATAGTTTCTCCCTCTTGTTTTTTTGTTTTTGTATTTTTTTGTTTTTGAGATGGAGTCTCACTCTGTCACCAGGCTGGAATGCAATGGCGCTCCCAGGTACAAGTGATTCTCCTCTCCCAGCCTTCAGAGTGGCTGGGACTACAGGTATGTGCCAGCAAGCTTGGCTAATTTTTGTATTTTTAGTAAAGACAGAGTTTCACCATGTTGGCCATGATGGTCTCGATCTCTTGACCTCGTGATCTGCCTGCCTCGGCCTCCCAAAGTGCTGGGATTACAGCCATGAGCCACCATGCCCAGCCACACCTGGCCTAGTTTCTCTCTTTCATACTGACTTGCAATGACATGCACAAAAAAAAGCACGCATATCCACACATCTGTCTCCTATTTATCTATCTGTCTGTCTGTCTATCTATCTATCTATCTATCTATCTATCTATCTATCTATAAACATACACACATAAGTTTTCTGAGTGTTAAAAACAATTACTATACTTTAGCCTATTTGCTTTCCCTGTCTTCATTACTGTAACTTTAAAATAGGTATTTTTGTCTATTAGGGCATATCTCTTCAATCTTTATCTTCTTTTTAAAAAACACCTTGGCTATCTTGGTGTTTCATTCCTCCACATCAATTATAGGATAAGCATATCAGGCAAGAGCTTTCAAAAACTCTGTTGGAAGCTTTATAAAAATTGTATTCAATTTATATATTTAGGAGAAAATCAACATTATTATTACATTGTTTCTTCCCATCCATAAATAAAATATATGCTCCATTTACTCATTTCTTATTTTATACTCTTCATAACGTTTTGTGTTTTTCCATAGCCTCTTGCATATCCTTTGTTAGGTTTATACTTTTTTACTTCATATTTCTTGGTTTTATTTCATTTTTGCTACTGTAAATGTGATTTTTTTTTTCCATTAAATGATCTAATGGTGTTTAGGGAAGACATTGATTTTTGTTTATTGATCTTATATTAGCAAATTTGCTGGACTCCTTAATTAGTTTTAATGGTTACTTTATAAATATCTTTTGATGTTCTATGTAGGGTGATCAGAGTCTTCACAATAAGGATAATCTGTCTTTCCAATTCTTTTATTTCTTTTGTCTTATTGCAGTGGCTAGCATTACAAGAATATTATTGAATAAAAGTCATACACAATAACAAACATGCTTATCATTATATGTTTTTCATGTTTCATAAATTTTTTTATTTTTATTTTTTGAGAGAGGGTCTGGCTCTGTCACCCAGGTTGGAGTGCAGTGGTGCAATCTTGGCTCACTGCAACCTTCGCCTCCTGGGTCCAACAGTGGAGAAATAGGAACACTTTTACACTGTTGTTGGGTCTGTAAACTAGTTCAACCATTGTGGAAGACAGTGTGGCAATTCCTCAAGGATCTGGAACTAGAAATACTATTTGATCCAGCCACCCCATTACTGGGTATATACCCAAAGGATTATAAATCATGCCGCTATAAAGACACATGCACATGTATGTTTATTGTGGCACTATTCACAATAGTGAAGACTTGGAACCAACCCAAATGTCCATCAATGATAGACTGGATTAAGAAAATGTGGCACATATACACCATGGAATGCTATGCAGCCATAAAAAATGATGAGTTCGTGTCCTTTGTAGGGACATGGATGAAGCTGGAAACCACCATTCTCAGCAAACTATCGCAAGGACAAAAAACCAAACACTGCATGTTCTCACTCATAGGTGGGAATTGAACAATGAGAACACTTGGACACAGGAAGGGAAACATCACACACTGGGGCCTGTTGTGGGGTGGGGAGAGGGGGAGGAATAGCATTAGGAGATATACCTAATGTAAATGATGAGTTAATCGGTGCAGCACACCAACATGGCACATGGATACATATGTAACAAACCTGCACATTGTGCACATGTACCTAGAACTTAAAGTGTAAAAAAAAAAGTCCAAGAAAATAAATCGTATAGATCTAGTGCTGACACGAAAAAAAAAAGAGATTCTCATGCCTCAGCCATTTAAGTAGCTGGGATTACAGGTGCACACTAACACACCTGGCTAATTTTTGTATTTTTAGTAGAGATGTGGTTTCACCATGTTGGCCAGACTGGTCTATAACTCCTGACCTCAAGTGATGCGTCCACCTCAGCCTCCCAAAGTACTGGGATTACAAGTGTGAGCCATCATGCCTGGGCTTGTTTCATGATTTTTTATTGTAATTCATTTTGAGTGAGAAGAATTTTTTCTGGTTTTCTTTGTTTTTTCCCTTTTCCTTTTCTTCTCACTCATATTGTCCATTTTGTTGCTGCTGTTGTTGTTACCTCCATCTAGCCTCTTGGGACTTCAATTATAAACCAAATCCTATAATAATGACTTGGAGTCCTCCTATAAGGGTAATACTGAGGGTAGAGTACAACAGTCTTCAGCTAGTTGAGCGGCTTAAGTCAGTTCATGGTCTCAAAGCTGCAGCTTTATCCTCTCTCTCCCACTTCCTCAGGCTCACAGATTCCTATTAGGAACCCAGATAGGGGTCAGCCACGTTATCTTTTCAGACTCTTTTCTTCACTATCTCCACCCCAAGACTTGAAGCAGTGAGTCTAGCTCTGATCCTCTGACAAAGTGGAGCACATACCATTCTGCAGATACCCTCCAGAGCTAAATCCCTGCCCTGACTTTTTGATTCTAGACTTGGGACCCAGCGTAACAATGAATGTAACTCTGCACATCACTTTTTATTTCTGTACCATTTATTGTAGACAGATTATTTATCTTGTTTTGATGCCCAGCTATGTCTTTTTATAATTTTTGTCATTGCTACATATTTGGAGCAGAGGGGGAAACTAAAGCATGAACTTATTGTACCATACTGACCAGAGCCCAATTATTTGCCTTTCTTTCTATATTGGAGAAAAATGTATTTTGTTTCCAAAACTAACCCTTTAACTGATACCTTCAATATTATCTCCAACTTCCTTCTTCAATTATTTCCTGTCTCTTCAACATCTTCTGCCTTTGCTGTTATATTCCCTTTTGTACAGAAATCTATATATGGTTACCTCTATCTTTGGGTATGTGCACACATACCAAACCAATGTATGCCCACACTCTTAGTCTCTTACCTAGTAAATGATGGAGCAATGTCCCCCACTTTACCATACCATTTGTTTTCATCCCATTTTCTTAGTTCCTTTGGATACCAACAATTTGCATAACTTAATTCCAACTCTAACCTCCACTGTTTTGCAGATCATTCATGCTTACATTCCGATAATCCAAGTTCTAATCCTTTTACAAAACTAACCTCTTAAAGGTCACCAATGGTTACCTCATGACTAGATTTTCTCCACTCTTTGATCATTTTACCTTGATCATTCCACAGAATGTGGCACCTTGACCATCCCACACCCCCCATGACACCTAGAGTACTGTGCCATCCTTATCATTTTCCTACCTTTCTGCTCCCTTTCTTTCTGTTGGCTTCTCTTCCTTCACTGCTCCCTGTGCTAGTTTCTCAAGCATCAGTCTTTTCACCCCTGGCTACATAAGGTTTGGATCTCAGACTGACAGCAACAGTATCACCAGGAGTTTGTCAGAAATGCAGCATCTCAGGCTCCACCCAAAACCTACTGGATTGGGATCTGCATTTTAACAGAATCCTCAGACGATTTCTATGCAGAGTAAAATGTGGGAAATGCTGCTCTAGCCATCTGCTCCTCTCTCCCTCTCCCTGTACCCTCCATCATTAATGTCCATCTCCTGTGTGGTGACTTCTAACCCTTTATCTCCAGCACAAACTTTCTTCTGAATTTTATTCTCACAATGGCAACTGGCTTCTTGGCATTCCCATTATTGTACGTCATAACAACAAACTCAGCATTTCTACAATCCCCATCCCAAACAATTTCCCTTTCTGACAGGCCAATTCTCTAAAGTCACTTATATCATGCTTATAATTACCTACGTTCAAACTCTTGGAGTCATCTTCATTTCTTGCCAGTGCCTTTCTAATTCCCCATATCAAACACCTGATTTCAATGATTTGTTTTGGAATATCTCATGTACACATTCTTTAATTTAGATCCCCACTTTAGCAAAGCATGGCAGAAAGGTTGAAAGATAGTAACTTTAAGTAAATTACTTAACTTTCCTAAGCCTCAGTTTCCCCTTCTGTAAAATGAAGATATCATTGTCTATCTCCCAGATGCTGTTGTAATTTTTTTTTAATTTTAAAGGCACCCAGGTCAGTATCTGGCACATGGCACACACTAGATGATGAACAAATCTTGGCTTATGCTTCCTCATCACTCAACCCTATTTTAGGGCCACTGTTTGGGGGCTTCTTAACATGTTTCCCAGCTTTCAGTCCTTAAGTTAATCCATTTTATGTATCATTGTCCAATCATATCAATAAAAATTCCATTCACCAATCGCTCAGAAGCCACCAGTGACTTGAAAGTGCCACTGTGTGATGCCCAAACAGCTTAGGCTGCCATCCTGATATTGACATACTCTATCTCCAACCAACCATTCGGTCTCATCATCTACTCCTTCCCTACTCACACTCTCTTATTCAGATAAACTCTGATCACACCATATGCCTCTCAGCTTCTGTCCTCACTTCCACAGTATTCCACTGTCCTGAATGCTTATCTTCTAATTTATTTTTCTCATCCAATTGCCATTCAATCCTTTCACCCCCAGCTCAGACTCCACTCTGTATAAGCCACTTGGCAGTTAATTGTTAATTTCTATTTGATAATTCTTCTCCTCTTACCTGGAACTGTTTCAGACACATACACTGCAATGAAATGGTTCATGTATTTATTTTTCATTTCTTACTAAGACTATTTGAAAAAAAAAACCAACAACCAATATCTATAAGCACTTTCACTTTGCCAGGCAATGAGCAAAGTGCTGTGCATGGATTTTCTAATCTGACCTTCTCAGCATCCCTATGAGGGGAGAACTGGTATGGCTCCTGGTTTGTGGATGCAGAAACGAAGGGGCAGAGATGCTCAGTAATTCACGCCAAGTTGCCCTGTTAATGGGATGCAGAGCCAGGACTTGAATCCAGGTTTTGCCATTTCAGCTCCCATGTTCTTAACTCCCTCTATATGTAGATGCCAAGGGCAGGAAACAAATCCAACAGCTCTCTCTATTTCCCATGTGATAGATAAGGATTTTAGAGAATTGAAGACTTTTTTTTCAGAACCATGTAATCTGACTTGTGTGTGTGTGATCTGTATAACAATATGCCACATTATCTTCAGGCTGCACTACAGTATCTTGGCATTTGCAAAGCATTTCTCCTTCTAAGGACTTTAAAAATGATTATGTTAGTTTCAAAATAACTCTGAGGTAAGGAAAGAAAAAAAATATCTTAACATCAATGCCTCCTACCCTGACTTGACCATATGGCTCCTGGAACCCACATCTTCAAGTCCCAACTACTACCCCAGGGTGCTCAACTTTCCTTGGAGTCATGGCCATACCATTTAGGATATGATGAGCAAAAGACAAAAGTCAGAATCTGGCAGGAAATGCAATCAGTAAAGTCCACATTCCAGGGTGGTATCAATTTTAAGCAGATTATCCAAGAGCAAGATGTGGCTAATAGGATCAGATAGCTGGCTCATTCTAAATGTATGGCCCTAAAAAATCAAATAATATAAACCTCTGAGTTAGGATTTTTTGGCTCTGAATTCCATGATTTGTGATGATGAAGAAGTTACTGAAGGTGACGAAGGGGAAAAGAGGACAGAAGAAAGGTATCCCATTGTAGATCAGTATAGAGGAATAGTTCTTCACCTTTCTTTGGGTCCTTTTTAATTTGATGGAAGCATACTCACACACACAGACACACACAAAATACTCAGTTTGGGCAGTGCAGGTGTCATCACCTCCCCCAAAGGCCTAGATAAAGAGTGGAAGATATATACTACACAGCTCCCAAGCATCGGCATTTTGCAGTGCCAGGCACTGTAGCAGATACTAGCAAATGCCTATCAAATCCCTGCTTGCACTGTCCTCCAAATCTCCAAATAACTGATACACATTGAGAGCCTCCTATGCTCATGACCACTATGTTCAGAGCTGGATAAAGGGAGAGGGAATATCAAGATGAGTAAGAAGAGTAAAAAACAATGACTGCAGAGAGGAGCTAAAAACCCAGTGCCAAGAATGGGAGTCTATACCTTTGTAAGCTTACCTAAAAATAATTTTGCAAATACCTAAATATCAATCTTCCAGGAGCCGAGAAAGTAAAAAGGAAAAGAAAGCATGGGAAGTTTACAGTCATGGGGTCCTAATTATAATATGGTATTTCACTGGTGAGTGGTAAGAGAGAGGCATACACCCACAGCTGAGGGATTGTAGTGAGGGAGTGGTCATAAGATCACATGCGGGTGGGAAAGAGGTGGTGAGAAAAATGGTCACCAGGCAGAAATGCATGGGCTGGGGAGGGGGAGCCATTCCACGTGGCAGGAGCAACAGACAAAGCATAGCAAATAGGGAATTGTTAGGGATTGAACTGTGCCCCTCAAAAACCATCACCACAGTACCTCATATCATCAACTTATTTGAAAACAGGATCTTTGCAGATGTTCAAGTTAAGATGAAGTCACTAGGATGGGCCCTAATCCAATATTACTATGTCCTTATACAAAGGAAAAATGTGGACACACAGATAAATATGCACACACAGCACACCACGTGAACATGAAGGCAGAGATCTGCATAATGTGTCTACAAGCCAACGAATGTCCAAAATTGCCAGCAAACTACCAAAGCTAGAAGAGGGGCCTGGAGCAGATCCTTCCCTAGTGCCTTCAAGGGGCTCACAGCCCTCCCGACACCTTGATCTTGGATTTTGGGCCTCCAGAACTGAGAAAATATATTTCTGTTGTTCTAGGCCATCCAGTTTGTGGCACTTTGTTACAGCAGCCCTAGCAAACTAAAATAGGAATTGTTTCTTCCCTGAGAAGGGAAGTATGTAATTTGGCAGCAACATAAGGCAGGAATATGGGAAAAATGGGAACCAGCTCAGTAAGGGAGATTAGGAACATGATGTTGCAGGACTATTTGTGAGTAACTCCATAAAAATGGGACATCACCAATCAAGTGACAGTGCTAGAACTGCAGCTGTGGAATTTAGACGTGGGCACTGGTATGGATCAATAGATAGAGATGAAGACTGACAGATGGATAGATGGACAAATGAAGATGATAGATGATGGGTCAATAGATACAGACATGGATACTTAGATAAGAGATTTAGATTAAGTGATGTACCTTCAACTAATGATAATGGCTTTTCACATTAATGTTAAAAGTCAATTTCCAAATGTCGAATTCTGTTTCCCACTTTCAAAACAATGTCACATAGGTTTAGGAGAACAAAAGTCCTGGAAATTCATAGGAATTACACAGCTGGGAAAGCAGAGTGTCCCACGGAGCCCAGAGAGCACCTGCTCAGGTAGACACACCCAGTCTGCACTCAGCAAATCTGTGCCTTAGCCCTCACAGATCTCACCCCTAGTAGAAACTGCACAACCTAGGCTGAAACAGTCAGACTGTGACAGAGAGAACCTCAAGGAATAAAAGCAGTATGGGGAGAGTGCTAGGGCATTCCTAAGAGGTAACAACAGTAGGAGACTTAGCTTTCTTGGAGGAGGCAGCTGTTGCCATGAGGCGTAAAGGAGACATAAGACTTCCTCCTGAAGAAAGCACCATACTGACGGCCATAGTGGGGAAGTACAAGACACACTTGGGGAAGTGCAAGGAGTTCCTACTAATAAATGGAGATGATTAGCTTGGGGGCAGATCATGAAGGAACTTGAGAGTTTTGGGCAATAGGTGAGTCTTGAAGGATTTGAAAGAGGGGATGACCAGAGAAAAGATTAAAAATCAATGAAAGATGAGACAGAGAAGGGTCAGCGGTGGCTGGACTAGGTAGGGCAGGGGCCAGCAAGCTTTTTCTGTCAACAGACAGATAGTAAATATTTTAGGCTTTTCAGGCCATACGGTCTCTGTTGCAGCTACTCAACTCTGCCATTGCAGCATGAACGCAGCCATAGACAATGTGCAATGAATGAACATGGCTGAGTCCCAATAAATTTATTTAGAGACATTGAAATTTGAATTTCATATAATTTTCACGTGTTACAAAAGATGATTCTTCTTTGAATTTTTCCAACCATTTAAAAACGTAAAAATCATCTGGGTGCGATGCTCATGCCTGTAATCCCAGCACTTTGGGAGGCCGAGGCGGGTGGATCACCTGAGGTCAGGAGTTCGAGACCAGCCTGGCCAGCATGACGAAACCCCATCTCTACTGAAAATATAAAAATTAGCCGGGCGTGGTAGCATGCACCTGGCTACTTGGGAGGCTGAGGCAAGAGAATCACTTGAACCCAGGAGGCGGAGGTTGCAGTGAGGCGAGATCACGCCACTGCACTCCAGCCTGGGCGACAGAGAGAGACTCCGTCTCTAAAAATAAAATAAAATAAAATAAAAACCATTCTTAGCTTAAGAGCTGTACAGAAACAGGCAGGATTGGGCCTGCAGGCTATAGTTTGCGGCCCCCTGGGTTAAAGGGTGACAGTACCATCCTGGACACGTGGTACATTAGGGCTGGGATCGCAGAAAGAGAACCAAGAGGATGGATGCCAGAGGGATGCAAAGGTACAGCTTATGCAAATCAGAAACTTGGCATCAGATTAAACATAGGGGGTGGGAGAGGAGGCAGGGTCTGGGCTGCTCCAGGGTTCTCCAGTGTGATGATGACAAGAACATTAGCAACACAGGGGGGCAATGGAAAAGAAGTTGGTGATGTGTTCAGCACAAACTCAGGACAGCATGCCTACAACACTTAAAGAAGTGTGGCAATGCTTGAACTATGAATTAGAAACCTCATGCCCTTGACTTTATTTCATCAGACCTGAGGCAAGCCACTTGCTTTTAAATAAGGTTCTTCCAGCCAGGCATGGCAGCACACAGAGGAACTCTCAGCTCCAAGAATGGCAGTATAGTCTGCTCAGGTTAGAGCCACTTTAGACTGGCTAAGATCAGTGGAAGAACTGAGGTTAATGTTAGGTCAATTTATTTTATAAACTTTTAGTGTGTAGATGAATTCCTTTGGGACTTCACTGTGTCTATTATCCCCCAAATGCATTCACTGCCTTAAGAGGCAGGAGATACAACAACACATTCAATGCCTAGCAGCCCTGTTTCCTCTTCTTAAATGAGGAGCAAAGAGTAAGATGTAATTGCTGTGATTAATATGGCAGTGTAGTCAAGGGGAATGTAAGCAAATTGTAAGTTTCACTTCCAGTTCTGCCATCAGGCAGATGTGGATCAGGCGCCAGTAACCTCCTGAGCTCAGTCTTCCCACCTGCATAATGGGGATAACTATACTTCCCTTGGAGGCCCAAGGGATTATAGATATGTAGGTGAAGTATACAGTGCAGTGTCTGGCAACAATTGGCATGAATTACATTCTAATTCCAAATGTGAGCTGTAAACAATGTTCAACAAGACAGCCATGAGGGTCCTAAGAAGCGAGATAAGGCAGTGAAGCATCAATGAGACATTTGCTATGCATTCTCTATGGTAGACTCTCCTCCTTCTATATATCCCTCAAAATTCTCAGGCAACGAGGATGTGAATACAACTGCATTCTTACCACTCTGCATGACCCTTTTCCCGCTTGTTATTCCACTAAATTGACAGGGCCTGGAGGGAAATCTCACCTGCAAATATATCACAAACAGACACACGATTTTGAGCAGTAAATACTTTTTTTATATGAGTTCTCTTTGGCAGATCGTGTACTCTTATTCTAAAAATCCCAAGTATCGAGTGTCAAATGTGATCAAGTGTTATCATTATACAATACTTTTGATGGATATGTGTTCTTTGATTCCTAGGGAAAAAATATGAAATTGAGGTATGTTTCTTACATAAGAAACCTGGGGTCATAGTGTCTCCAGAGATGTGCCATAGGCACTTAGATAACACTTGTGCCCCTTTTGGACACTTGTAGAGACCCCAAAGCTCATACCATCCCACACGATGTGTGCAAATAGCTGTAGAATGAGAACCAGATGACGGCCTAGCCCTGTGGGACAGGGGAGAGTCACTATCTTTCCAAGTTTCAGTTTTCCAGTCTGTAAAAGGGAGATAAAACTTTTGTACCTTCTCCCTCACAAAAACATCATGAGCTCTAAAGAAGGTAATGTAGGAGTTATCTTTGAATGTTAGTGCAATGACATTTTGGACTAGATAATTCTTGGTCGTGGGGGGCTGTCCTGAGCATTGTGGGATATTTAGCAGTATCCCTGGTCTCTCCTCACTGGATGTGAATAGCATCCTCCACCCCATTGTGATCATCGAAAGTGTCTCTAGACATTGCCAAATGTCCCCTGGGGACAGAATCACCCTGGTTAGAACCACTGCTACAAGTAGGAGATTTTCATTGCAGCTTATGATTCAGGAACTCAGAGAATCAAGATCCCTAATGCTAACTGAGTTCCATCTTTAACCATAACATATACTGATGCTCCTAAAAGCCCATAGACCATTAACAAGAGCTGAGAATGTCATAGCTGCCTGCTGTAGTTGTGTGCATCGTGGCCGCATGGCCAAAGACATGGTGGCTGTATGTGCTATGGGGCAGTGGCCATGCCAGCTTCAGATGTCTACACAGTGGCTGTGTAGAGCTCTGGAAGCCCTGGGAGCTCTCGTGCAAACAACTCAAATTGGACTTTAAGGAGTGATGCTTTTATAACTATATGAATCCATATTCTGATGCATTTTTAATCCATGTAAACTCACAGCCAACCACCCCTTATTATACCACATTAGGGAGTTTAATTACTTATTTAATCAGAATCTTTCCTGGATGGCCAGAAACAGCAAATAGAGAAACTTCAGTAGCCATTATGCCAACCAAGAGCAATACAGACTCCATTGAAGCAATTGCCTGCACTGCAATCATGCTAATTAAAGGCCCCCAGAAGAGTCAAGATAAAAATGTCAAGTGAGATTTGTTCTGGACTTCAATGATTTACTGCCTCACATGATGAAGTTCCAATAACCCTGGAAAGAAATGCCTTGCTGGTAGGGAGTGTGGGGGGGGAGGAGGATTGCTGGCTGCAAAAGCCAACCAATAAGGCCCCAGAGGTGATGTACTGCAATGGAGGAAGGCAATTCAATCAATCCTCAAAAATGGGGCTTCCGAAAGGATCCCCATTTCCAAGCAGTGCCTCAGTCTGCCCAGGGTATGAAAGGCTCCTGTGGGTGCTTCTCAAAGCTTCTCTCCCCCACCCCTAACCCACCCACTTTATGAAGTGGGTTTGGACATGAAGCCACTGACTTGCATCACAGGATATTTTAACAAACACGCCTAAGAGGTGCACTGTTAGATCTATTGTCAGGAAGCTGTAAAGTATAATATACTGCATCCCCACACTCTTCCTCTGAACAATGGAAAAGATATTCTTCCTCTGAATCACAGTCTGTAATCTTTGATGCTTACCTTTGTGCCTTGGCCACTAGGATGCCCAGAGCCAGATCTCTAAGGTCCCTCTAGCAGCAGGTACTTAGTAGTCTAAATTTGCTGCTAATTTTATTTTATTTTCTTACGTGTATCCCCCACTATTACCAGATATTGTCATTGCCATTATTCATCTTTGTTGCATTACATTTGCATTTTTGCAAAGCACCTCAAACATTTTTTGCAGTGAAATGGGATGTCACTGAATAAATAACATGTAGATGTCTTTTCTTCCTTCATGCAAATTTTATTTCCCATGCATTGAGTCATGTAGATATTTCCCTGGGAGGAATATGGCAGGCCCCATCACAAAAAGCTGTTGTGGATAGGGGCATGATAAGGAGCTGAGGACATGGCTAAATTGGAAGAGTTTATCTCTAAAACTACACCTTTCAGACTTGGGATAGGCTCATGGAATTCTGAATTCAGATGAGGAAGATGGCACTGGGACAGAAAATAGAGGCTTACTAAAGAATACAAATGAGTCTTATCAAAGAGGGAGGGAGGAGGTTTTTCTATTACATTGCAATATGATTCCATAGAACCAGACAAATTTCCACCATCCTCTATAAGGACCTACCCCAAAATACTAATTGAAATGCTGATTTCATCAGCTCCTGACCCACAGACTTAGGGATCTGAGAGTACAGAGCTTGGACTTCTTAGTGCTATGATAGTGATACTTACCAGACTTCTTAATGCTATGATGGTGATATTCAAGTATCAGACTTCTTAGTGCTATGATGGTGATATTCAAGAAATGTGTAGGGGTGTATATACACTTTCTGTTGCCCCCAGTGGGGTAATCCAGGAGTGGAAGTCTGAGGATTTAGACACAGGTAGGGACTAATAGTGGACAGGTAGCTGTATATTCACACTCTTTGTTAAAATGTCGACATATGTCCATACTAGTTAGTAAATAGCCCCTGCCTTGAGTACTCAGACCCTCAACACTGTCATGCTGGCCCCAGCCCCCTCCTCTGAGAATTCTCACAATCGAACAAGGAGCTCATGCAAGGTCAGGTGCAGGCATCTCTTCCAATAGGGCAGTGTATACCAGGCAGTGTTTTTTCTCTTAGAATCATTTATGGAAATATAATTCACACAACATAAAATTCACCCTTTAAAACTATACCACACACACACACACACACACACACACACACACACACACACACGAATAAATCATATCCATTAGCAGTTATTCATCACCCTCTCTGCCTTTGACTCCTGGAAACAACCACTAATCTACTTGCTGGTATTATGGATTTGCTTATTCTGGACAAATCATAGAAATTGAATCATTAAATATGTGGTTATTTTGAATCTAGCTTCTTCCACTTGACATAATGTTTGCAAGGTTTATCCATGTTGTAGCAAGTACCAATACTCTATTCCTTTTTATGGTTCAATAATATTCCATGGATATATTATATTTTTAGTCCATTTTTAAGTTGGTGAACATTTACACTGTTTCTGCTTTTTAGCTATTATGAATAATCTTGCTATGAATATTCATGTACAAGGTTTTGCATGAACACGTTTTCAGTTCTCTATTATGCACCTAGAAGTGTAATTGGTAGGTCATATGGTAATTCAATGTTTAACTTTTTGAATATATGCCAAACTATTTCCCAAAGCAGCTGCATCATTTTATATTACCAACATTAAGGTGTAAAGGTTCTACTTTCTTCACATCCTCACCAATACTTTTTACTTACTGTCCAACATTTTTTATTATAACCATTCCAGTGGGTATAAAATGATATTACAATGCAGATTTGCATTTCCCTGATGACTAATTATAATGAGCAACTTTTCCTGTGCTTACTGGCTATTTGTATATCTTCTTTGAGAAATGTCTATTCAAACCATTTGCCCATTTTTTATTGGGTTGTCTTTTTATTGAGTTGTAAGTGTTCTTTATATATTCTGGATACTACTCCCTTATCAGATATGATTTACAAATATTTTCTACCATTCAGTGGGTTGCCTCTTCATTTTCTTGATGGTGTCCACTGAAGCAAAAAAGTTTTCCATTTTGATGAAGTCTAATGTATGTATTTTTTCTTTTGTTGCTTGTGTTTTTGGTGTCATATCTAAGAAATCATTGTCTAATCCAAGTCTACAGAAACTTGCACCTAAGCTTTCTTCTAAGAGTTTTATTGTTTCAATGCTTACGTTTAGGTCTTAGATCCATTTGGGGTTAATTTTTGTATATAGTATGTGGTAGGGGTTCCAACTTCCTTCTTTGGCATGTGAATAGCTCGTTGTCCCAGGACTATTTGTTTAAAAGACTATTATATCCTTTTTGAATTGTCTTGGCAACGTTGTTGAAAAATCAGTTGACCACAAAAGTACAAGTCTATTTCTGGACTCTCAATTCTACTCCATTGATCTATGTCTATCCTCATGGCAGTAGCATATTGTCTCTATTACTGTAGCTTTGTAATAAGTTTTGGGATTGAGGAGTTAGAACCTCCAACTTTGTTCTTTTTCAGGTTTGTTAGGCTATTTTGAATCTTCTGGATTTTCATACAAGTTTTAGGATCAGCATGTAAATTTCTGCAAAAAAAAAGGCCTGAATTTTGATAGAGACTGTGGTTAAATCTGCAGATCAATTTAAGGAGTACTGGTATATTAATAATATTAATTCTTCCAATCAATATACATACATACATGCCAGTTGTTGAATGAAAATGATATTTGATTTAAAAATAAAGTAAAAATGAGTATAGATATCTATGCATTGATATAATAATGTCCACGGGAGATTGCGAACTCTTCATCATTGGAATTATTCCCAGAGAAGGATGATAATGTTGGCCAGGTGTATTGTAAAGGGATTTTCTCTCTCTGAAGGATAGTGTTTTGTTTTTTTTTTTTCAAACTGAAAATCTAAGAGTTGGACTATTTTGAGTTTTCTCAACTCCTCAAGCTATAAAGCATTCAGGCTCACACAGGAGAACTGTACCATCATAAAATCTCAAAGGAAAGACATAAGTTCAGCCAAGGATGGATAATGGAAGGCCTTGTTCAAAAAATTTCCACCAGCAAAGTGACCCTACCCTCAAGGAAATGGTGAATCTGTGATAGTGTTTATGTGTCCCAGCCCTCATCCCTGATGACTAAGATTGCTAAGAACTACAAAGAGGGTACAGAAGCCCTTCCCCAATTAATATCTCTATCTAACACCAAACTAGAAGCTGACATTCAGAGAATCTAAGATCTCTGCTTTAATTCTTAGGATAGATTTTTGATCCTGGAATGGCAAACAAAGCAACAAACAAAGGTATACAATTTCACTGTAACTCTCACCTTGAAATAAAAAGAGACAGTTTTTTAAAAACTAAGACTCAACAGAAAACCTGAGAAGGTATGTTAAAAAAAAAAAAAAAAAAAAAAAACCTTGCTAGAAGCCCAGAGAAAACAAGATTCTTATGAATCAAAATATCCATCCTTTAAACCAACAGAAAATTAAAACAAGCATGACTAACCAGGTGAATCTCAGCCTATCACAACTAGGGCCTATTAAAAGGAAAAAACAAAAGCAGACTCCCCAGGCCAGAGAAAGAGGAAGGAAGCCTGGGGAGTGGGGAGCTTGGCCAGCAAGCTCAAATCAGATATTCAATGAGTCCCAGACCTCAAGTAGCACTTTTCAAAAATCCTCCAAGGTCAGAGAGAAGAAGACTTTAAATCTATCAAAGGCAGCGTGCCAGCACATGAATCTTTGGTTCCACCCAATAATCACAGAGCAAAGGGCATGCTTAGGGTTGAGAAGAAGCAAGGAAGATTTAAAAAAAAAAATCATTAAGTTATTTGACTAATTCTTTACTGAGGCAATCAAATGCTAGCCGCTCACTTGTCTTTTGAAGCACACAGGTGTGGCACACACACAGAATGGTCTGGATCTAACTGACAATTAGATAGGAGATAAATTGGGAGTCGTAGAAGCAGCCAACTATGAGCTTTGAACAATACTATGAACCTGTAGACCTGTTGACCAAAATGTTAAGGTCCTTTCCAGCAGAGCCAAGGTCTCACAGGTAAACTGTATGCCAGTGTGCGTCAGAGCTCCCTAGAGAAAATTCTTAGCTGGCATGATCCGAGAGCTAACTTTGCACCAGGCACTGTTTTGAGTCCTTGGCAGGTTTTATTTCCTGTAAACCTTAGAATCCCATGAAGCAGGTAACATATTGGTCTAATTTTACTGGTGAAAGAACTATGGCATAGAGAGAGGTTAAGTAACTTGCCAATGTTCCATGGTTACCAGGATGCAGAGCTGAGATTTGAGCCCAGGAAGGATGCCTCCAACAATCACACAGCTAACTACTACAATGCACTGCTCCGCTGAGAAGAAAGAGGACTGTGGAACAAAGTTTCAACCAGGGAATCACTCATTGCTAAGCCAATATAACATATGGAGGAACAAACACTTTCTCCATAAGGAAAAGTCAAACCTCATGAAAATCTTCAAAAGAGTAAATAGGCACAAGGGTGTAAGGAACCAACTGTTAAGATAAATTTGGATTTTTTTTTTTTTTTTTGCACTAAGATTCCACTCAATGGCTATTTTTAAGATGGAAGTCTCCATGGTAATTGAGATGTATTCTCATGGATGGAGAACTGGTCAAAGAGTCTCTTGAAAACCCTTTCCCAATCAAGAGCAGAATCTCCAGCTTCAGGGCCACGCACCCGTAAGAAAGAAAAGACAGGACAATGAGCCTCTCTCTTAGTCTAACTGGCTTGCTTGGGGTACCTTTGTTTGCTGTGCCTCTGACTTGATTCTAGGCTTTCCCTTCTCTCTTGTCTTTCAGCATCTGTGCCCTCCTCCACCTGGTGGAGCTTTAGAGCTTTACACTTTGTCCACTATCACTCCACTATTCACCTGATCTCTCCATCCTTAATGCCCCTCCTGGCATCTCTGATCTCCAAGAGGGACTATGCCAGAGTCCCTCTGAGATGATCCTAAGCTATTCCAGGTAAGATAAAACTAAAACAAAAGTTATAAACTATAGGAAGAGCCCAAGAGTCTTTTGCATGTGCTGTAAACAAGAGGAGAGAGATTATCAGAAAAATGGGCAGATAAACTCTCATGTGGGCAAGAAAAGGGGAATGTTTTTCATCAATGGAAAATCCAAACCATTCAGTCTAGAAAAGAGACTTGGGAGAGATCAAAAAGTATTCCTTGAGGATGTGGTCTCAATATGTGCTACTTGGGCCAAAAATACCAACATGTTGCCAAGCATTATCAAAACAGCTGTTGGAAAAAACAACACATTGTCCTACCCTTGTGCAAATTCAAGGCATATTTACACTAAGAAGAATGTGTACCCTACGCCTTCCACAGGGCAAGAAACAAATAAGACAGTGAGGGAAGTTTGAGGGAGGAGAAGAAACATTTATAAGGATTTAGCAGGTGTGGGAGAGTGTGAGAGGCCAAACTTAAAAGCTCTGTGAGACTCACCCTTGAAAAAAAGGGGTAAAAGTGAACAGGATCAGAATTGTAGGACTAGAGGAAGGATTGGCTCAAGTGAATGATGGTCTCACTATCATTCAAATCCTCTTGATCTGTGGCAGCAGAATGAATGGATGGAATTTATCACAGTGCTGGAGTATTCCATGTGTGAAATCATTTCATCCTCCCAATGCCTAGCAAAGTGGTATTTATTATTCTCATCTTACAGATGAGAAAAATGAGGCTTAGAGAGCTTAAGTAATTTGTGCAAAGGTATGAAAGTAGAGCTGGGATTTAGCCCTGTATTCGTGTTACTCCAAAGGTTTTCACCTGCATTTGTTTTCCCTCTATTGATTTGGGTCTCTTTGCTCACTGGGATCCATCTGCATTAGGCACTCACACTGTTCTTCCTTGACTGATGCTTTCTGGACACACCCTGGTGCTGCCAGAGACGCCTAAGTACAGGCTGCCATGCTTTCCTGAGCAGGAACCAGATGCTTCATGAGCTTGATCCCCAGTTCATTCAGGACTTCTGATGGCCCCAGAGAAGCCCATGGAGTAACAATATCACCACCTAGGACGCCTGTGTTAAGACAAGAGTCTTGTGGGGACAGGTTTTCCTAGGCAATTGTTCCAAACAGCTGTCAGTGACTTTGTCAATGTGTCCAGCAAAGGGCCTGCCCTTAAAGCCTAAAGTCTGTCCGCCTTAAATCACACTGGTCTGCATGGATTCCTTTACAAAGCCACCTGATCTTACCCTCTGCATGGCTCTCCCACTGCACTCTGTGATAACTGCCTTGACTTGTCTCACCTTTAGACTCCATGCATGGAACAGACCACCTCAAATCTCTCCAAAGGAGAAATTTCAACAAATGCTGGAATACCTGACATCTGTATGTCACACAGCCTAAGAGCCAGAGCACAGAAAAAGGTGCTAGGAGGCAGTCTCCCTCTCTTATCAAAATAAGCCTGAGACCCTCCCATCTACCCCAACAACTACACAGTCTACACTTCAATTTCCATAACATTCCATTCCCCTTCAACAAAATTTTTACCCTTGAACATTATTAGCAACCTATCAGAGATAGGGCAATACATTTGAGGAAATCTATCTTCACATCGATATGGTAAATCCAAGGATAAACAGAGCATAACAGGTTTCTGTAGGAAGGATCTCTCATTCCCTCAAATGCCGATGTGCACTGGGGCTCGCTAGGAGGCAGATGGTATTTACAGCCCTTCCCAAACTTATTTACAGTGGAACACTTTTTCAAGAGCTTCTCACAGGACCATATCAGAACACGTGTAATTTGCAGCATCTGTAGCTGTCAAAATAGCCTCTGACTTTAAGGAGAAAGTAAAAATGTTCATTACCAAATCCAGCAAGCACTAGGGTGGATGATTAAACTAGAATATTTCAGTCATCCCCAAAAAAATTTTTCCCACAACCTCTCATAATTATTCTAGGCTTTTCTCTCCTTCTCTTCCACCCCCACCATAAGAGTGTTCCTAGGGAAAGGGATTTAAATTACACAGGGATGAAACTTCTGCAGCTATTAATATCTTACACGTCTCAGGTGTCTTTCTAGGCAAAGTGCTTTTCAGATTAGCAGTGGAGGCAGCTTTTCTCCTGGAGCACCTGGTGCAATGCTATGCACTACCAGGAGCCTGGGGAAAGAGGATTGATAGAGATCGTCATGCACAACTGCAGGTCACAGGAAGAGGGATTGCTGGTGGCTGGTGGCAGCCTCAGCAGAAAGGCAGCTCTATCTGGGGGCAGCAGCCCTCCACAGGCACATGACACATGTGGCTTCAGGTGGAAATAAGAGATGAACCAAAAAGCCATGCCCCATGGGATGGCATGATTCTGGGATTTGAAGAAGCAGTGAGCATCTCCTTGATGTAAAACGGGCTAGTAGTACCTCCGTAGCTTGAAAACTGAGGTTTGTGGGAAAGCACACAGGAGCACAGCACATGCACACAGGGAGAGAAGCACACAGAGGCACACAGCTGGGCTTCCAAATGCACACATGACATACAGACTCACACATGCACAGCCTATGACAGCTAGTTTCCAAACTGTGGATTTCAGAACACAGCACCATCAGAGAGCCACTAAGATAACCCAACGGGTAATTTTAACGTTGCCTTCCTCATGCGTGAAAAAGCAACTGAGACCCATCTCAGGAGAGTCTGCTCAGCCAGCTGGGAGAGGCACAGGGAGCACTTGTGCCCACCTGTGTCAGCTGACACCACATGAGGACAACTGGAGGCCATGGCAAGGTTTAGTACAAAAATGAAAAAACCTAGGGTGAGGAGAGACATGACTCCAGGCCTCCAAAATGTGGACAAGCCTGAACCAAGGGCCTGATGTGCTGGGATGTGCTCTAGGTATGATACAATGATAGCTTGAGTTATATTCATAACAACTATCCTATATGGGCATTCTATTATCCTTATTTACAGACAAGGAAGCAAGGCTTAAAAAACTGAAGTGACTAGTCCAAGACACACAACTAGTAGTCGGCAGGGTGGAATCAAAACCCAGTTGCGCCCAGCATCAAATCCTGCTCACAATACCATACTGTTTGCTAAGTGGTTTCAGGCAGAACAATCAGGACCAGCGAATGGGTCCCCAAGAAGATGATTCTTGGGCCAGGATAGGACAGCCTTTTTCATAATTAGAGCTGCCTGAAAGGAGACTGGACACTCTGGAAAGAGTGACTTTTGGTCACTAGAAAAACAATCTGAAATTGGATGGCCACCTATAAGGGATGGACAGGAGACTCACATCCAGAAGGATCTGTTCTACCTTTTTCAATCCTAAGATTTTCTAACTTGGACTTGTTGAGAAACAAGAGAAGGTTTGCGCCTGGGAAGCCTATTTTATCTTTTGTCTTAAGCCTGTTTCCAGGCATGTGAAATTCTACCACCAGAGATGTGCTCATTGAAATCAAGGCAATCCTTGGGCAGAGGAATCTGAAGATCTGAGTTCTAATTCTTCCTGTCTTCTGCACACAAACCAGCTGTGTTTCTTCGGCAATCCACTTGATCTCTCTATGCCTCAGTAATCTCGTCTGTAAAATGGGTGGATGAATAGGACCCCTAAAGTGCCTTATACCCTATGATGCTGCATTTCTAGGAGACCTTTGTTACTAAGAAAATGCTCCTTTATGACTGTAGCTTCCTAGAATCATGGGCACAGAAGATTTGCCAAGGAATTATCTACTGGGATGACTTGGCCACATATCTCTAGAGATACAGAGATCTAAGGGAACCAAAATATTCCCGTACACTAGAGAGAGATTCCTATTTAGAAGAGAAGTGTCCCCTGAAGCAAAGTAACTAAAATTAATTTGGGTTGGATCTATCCAGAAGAAAAAGAGCAGAATCCTAAAACTAACAGAGAGCAAATACACTCCCAGAACCTTAGAGCATAACAGGGTTGGTTCTTGGAGAAGTTCCATGTGTTCAATGTTAGCTGGTAAATTTAAGGTGAAAAAGGAAGGTGGGGCACACCTGGTTCTATTTCTACCAATGCCACCAACTCACTAGGTCTCTTGGGGCAAGTGTCTTAACCACTCAGGACTTCAGTTTCTTCATCTGTAAAGCAACAAGAGTAGATGCAAGTGCCAACTCACTTGTACAGGTGAGCCCCGTGAGAAGCTAGCAGGCCCCACACACAGACCAAGAACCAGGATCTCCGAGGTTCTTGGACTCAGTGGTCCAAGAACCCTAGGCCCTAGGACACAGTGGTTTCTAAAAGCTCCCGGTTGATTCCAATGCAGATTCCTGAGGACACATATTTACTATCCATGGAACTAGATGACCTTTAAGTGCTTCACATTTTAAATTCTATTAAGTTCCCAGTTCTGAGTCCCAGTCTCCTGACACTCAAGGCTGTTGGTGGCAGTGCAGTTCTGATGAGGAGTAACCAGGGCTCGGCCCCCAGCGATTCTTCATATTAAACAGACACTACAATTCTTTTGATCCACACTCCATTATTCATAAAGTCATATCAATTACTGAAATATTATCTTGACCACTACCAGGAAATGGAATATATAAGATCCACCTCCGTGTTTAGCACCTCCCTTCACTCTCCCTGCTGGAAGTTTCCCTTTCCATTAGCAGTAGCTCAGATATCCCAGACTTCAGAGACCAGCCCCCCTCAGGCCTAGAGAAGAAAGAAATTAGGACGGAAGAAGAGGGATTTCTACTCTCAGGTTAAAGAAGAACAGACTCCTGATTTTGTTTTCTTTCTGCCTCCAGGGGACCTCTAGTTGAGAAGGAAGAGATCTCCAGTTGAGTGGGAAGAGAGTTGTCATTGTCTGCATGTTTTTGAGGCTTATAATTAAAGAGGCAATGGAGAAACCCCTACCTCAGTGACATATCAGTGACATTAATTTCATATTGCTTAAAAATATGAAGATAATTTTGATGATGATGATATTAGCTAACATTCAATGTATGAAGCTATTACTATATGCAGAACACTTTGCATTTATTGCCTTTATTCCTTATTTTTAAAAAATGGAGAGAGAGAATCGCAAACTAAAATGGCCACAAAAGCCAGGTGAGCAGTGTAGATGAGCAGAGTTGGGTGTAAGACAATAAGGAGAGAAGGAGACTCTGGCAAAAAGGGGAACACAAGCTTTCGAAAAAGGTCCACTGCTTCTACGTTCTAGCTAATGGTTGCTATGCAGAAATGCAAGCCAATTTTGACAGATCCTTCTATCTTTCAAGAGAAACTGGAAATGCAGAGATTTTTTTTGTGTGAACCTTGTCAAGTTTTACTTGTTAGCAACCAATTCAAAAAGAATGATACGCTCTGCATAGGCCACAGAACACACCCCTATAGGGTGCACATGACCCTCCAACTGCTGTTTTGTAACCTGTCTATCTTCCAGGAGCCCTACAAGTTGCTGCTTTGCAGATATGATGTTAAATGACCTGTGAAAGGATTTGCAGCTTGTAAGCACTGGAGCTGGAGTTGAAACTCAAATCCAGACTTTTCTACTAGGACAGGTAGCCTCTACCCCTCTCTCCACTGCAGTGTTACAGGAGGCACCTCTGCTCCCATTCTCAGAATCTCCTCAGATCCAGTGAGAAAAAAGCACACTACAGACTGCTTTTCCTTCCAAACAATATAGTGGATTCCTTTGTCCTCAGATTCACCAAACTTATCCAAGCCAAAAGACATTATGGAGAAAGTAAAGTAGAATAAATCTTCTTCCAAATGATTAGATGTCGAGCTTGCCCCCAAATCTCTTTCAAATCTACAAGGCAAAAGCTCAGTGGCCATGTTGTCCATTTCTTCTGTTCTCTGGCCTGTTTTGGCACGACCAGCCCCCTCTAGATCCCAGCAATCTAGGGATCTCCCTCACCCCTGTAGTCCAGGCTTCCAGGCCTCAGCTCCTAACCCAACTTGGGGGTCCAGTCTCTGTCTACTCCTTCAGCCTCCAACTCCACCTCTCTTGTGAAAACTCTTTCCACCTTTGCCTGTTCTAATAGCCCTGCCATCTGCTTTTCCTTTCTTTCCCTAAAACACGGCTCCAGCCCAGGGTCCTGGCTTAGAACTTCAGCTCTTCTCTACAATTTCTCATTCTGGGTGAATTCATTCTCAAGGCTCCAACTACTGCCTCTATAATGATTTAAGATATGAGTATCCTGGGGAAAGGAGAACAATTTATGTAAAATAAATTGGTAGTTCTTTCTCCAAGCTTTTTAGTAATTTTTCCTGAAGAAAAGGAAAAGGATGGGAAGAATGAAACTATGCTTTTTTTTGGCAAATGATGAATAATATGGTGAAGATATTTATATATTACTAACAGATTTTATTCCTAAAAGCAATGTAATAAACCTATTGAATAAGAGGAATTTTATTTTTAAAATATACATTACATTTTTGTCCACTTAAGAGCCAATAACAGAACTTGCTAAATGTATTTTTACCTCTAGCACTGCTGGAATTTACACACACACCCACACACACACACACACACACAAAATCAAAGTATTATCACACTAGAAACAACCTGGGAAACAGCCGGGCTAATTGTACCACTCACAGACACATTTCAGTGTGCCTAACTCATTCACCTACTGCCACATCATGCATTAACAGCAGTTACCTGGATCTGGCTTGCATTCTAATTCATTCCCTACATGAATGATTTCCCAAAATGCAGATTTTCAGTTCAGGGTTTTGCCATCACACCACACTACCCATGAAGAGATTTAAAAAAATCCATCCTTTTGGACATGTTTTTCTTTTTGTTCCTTCCTGGCCCATGGGTTGTTGAGGGATATTTTATTATCCACTATTATCTTCAAATGGCTTGGAATAAACAAGCATGCCACACAGGCCATTATGACTGGATCCCATCCACACACCTTCCACCCCACTCATCCAGAGCTCCTGAGTGTCCCCAGAAAGCACCTCCACACCTTTGTATCTGTTGTTCCTTCCACCAGGTCAGCCTCTCACTTCTTGCTGTCTAGAATTCCTATTCATCACCAGTAGAAAGCTCAGTCTCCAGCTTGCTTTAAGGAATCAAAATAGAGAGGATTTGAGAAAGTTTATCTGGGAATGAATGAGAATGTGACTCTACTAGTAAGTCTGTAAGGACTTACAAAATATGCACATTTCCATATTAAACAGGAAGACGTTAGATGTCTCAACTCAATGCACTATGGGGCATTTGCTACATTCCTGTAAGTTCAGAACATTTGGAAATCATAATTAAATTCTCGGTAATCTGATATTTTCTGGCAAAATCTCCTCCTTGATTTTGACAATGAGGTGAAGTTTGGGGTTGGGTCATGGTGAGTTGGGTCTATCCCTGAAAAGAAGCCACAGCTGAAGATATACACATCCTGGCAGTGTATGCATGAGCAGGCCACTGAACTACGTCAGCACACCAGGACACCAGCTTCTACATGGGGAGACACTTTCCACTGCACATTACTCTACGGGAAAGTGTGATTTATCAGTAATGTCAGGGAAAGTCTGCACAGCCAGATACTGCCCCTCCCTTTGCCTGCCACTGGGATGACCCAGTAGGGCAGAAGTGAATTTCTCCTGTAGCGTAACTAAGACAGACGATGGTAATAGTGCTGACAGCCAGAAGTTAGCCATTTCTTCCTAAACACAGGCAGCTCTTCCAAATCCCTTACATACATTACCTCATTTAACACACACGAAGACCCAACGAGGCAGATCCTCCCATTAGTCCCACCTTATGACAGACACACAGAGACATGGGGAGAGAGCACAGCAGCAAGTCTAGGCTCCAATGTTCAAGCCAACAGAGCTCACCCACCCTGTACCCTACAGCCTCGTGCAGCACGAAGGAGAGAGCATGCATGGTTCTTCACAGAATCCCACCTTCAGCTCTTTGGCTCCCATCCTGCCATCTCTACATCATCCATGAACCTATAAGACAATGAGATCCTCGACGAACTGTGATATTTCAGTGAAGCCATTTTGACAGGGTGCTAGGAGTTGGTTTTGACATAAGGGAAACGTATTAACACAACCTAAAACACAAACCTTTTCACTTCCTTCCTTATTATTCACAAATAAAATGCAGAGCTGGCAACATTCCCCCATCCATGGCTCATTCTTGTGCCTTGCTTACATCCTGCTTCTCACTCAGGACACTCTGACCCCACGCTTTGGCAAACTTGCCCATTTGGAGAGGCCCAGAAATAGCACAGAAATCACAGACAGGGTGAGAATGAGGCTGAGGATCTCTTATTTATATCACTGTCACAAAAAAAGTGTTTCTATATGTTCATACCAAAACAACCACAGCACAATGACCCATTTGCTGGTTTATTTGTGCTCCTAACGCCCAATACAGAACTAGAACTTAATAGATGCTAGATAAATGTTTACTAAATAAATAAACGTTTTATAATATACTATTAGTAATTATATTGAAGCACTTCTCAGCTTCTTCAGATGTTTTTGATTGGGGGAAATAGGAAACTACACCAGTATCTTACACTGTGCTTCTCATACTTTGATGTGCATCGGAATCACCCAGAGGGCTTGTTAAAACACAGACTGCTGAATCCCATGCCCAGAGTTTCGGATTCAGTGGGTCCAGAGTGAATCCTGAGAATTTGCATTTCTAACAAGTTTCCAGTTGATGCTGATGCTGCTGGTCTGCACACCACACTTGGATAAACCCTGACTTCAAAGAACAACAGTCTTCTGAAATTCCACTACCAACAGCTGAAACTGTGCACTGGTAAGAGTGTTTAAAATCACATAGGCATCTTCCTCTAGGTCAGAGCGTAACCAGATAACAGAACTGTGGAAAAAAGAAACAGGGTTCCTTCACTAACCCAGAGCTCTGTGCACAGTGGGTCATCGCCAGTGTTGGTGGAAGAAATGCCTGAGGATAAGAAGCCATACACTTGGTGATGCTCTATCAACCAATTTTCCACAGAAACAATGAAATGCAAGAAGAGTCCCAGTGTGCTGTTTGTCAACTGTAAATCATGTGAAGTTATTTAGAAGTTGAGTAGTAGAAATGAATTCCCTTTATGATCTGACTGCATTAAGTAACATGAAAGCAGCCTGGGAATCAAATAGATGCCTAGCTACAAGTTTCCTTCCTTTTTAATGCCATTAGGAACTCAGACACCCTTCTAAGAGATCCTTCAAGTGCAGACATTTCAGATCATGTACAAAAATCCCGTAGCAGGGCCTGACTTGGCCAGGCATGGTGGCTCATGCCTATAAACCTAGCACTTTGGGGGGCTGAGGTAGGTGGATTGACTGAGCCCAGGCAGTGGGCGTGGTGGTGCGCCTATAGTCTCAGCTAGTTGGGAGGCTGAGGTGGGAGGACAGATTGAGCCCAGGAGGTTGAGGCTGCAGTGAGCCAATATCACACCACTGCACTCCATCCAGCTTGGGTGATACAGTGAGACCCTGTCTCAGTTTTTTAGAAAAAGACTTAAGATAGTAACACTGTATCTCACCAGGAAGCCAGTGCAGCAAAGTGGCAGTGCCCCCTGAAAGTTTACTAAAGTAACAAAATATCACTCCAAAGGAAAACAGTGATATCTGAGGTTCTTAAAATTTGTAGAAGTGTTGGAACAAACTACTTGAGAAGGATGGCTTCTGGGTTCAACTGCAGAATTCCCCAAAGACACCAAAACCAATTTCTGTGGCAATTACTGCACCTGAGTCAAACAGTTCACTTTTGTCAGACATTCCTTATTAAATGGCCCAGACAAAAAAAAAATCAACTTTGGGGAAAATGAAAAGATTGCATTTCCACTTACAGTTTCAGGAGTGAGAAACATGAGACAACAGCCATTGGTCCTAGACCTGTTCCTTCTTCCAAATCCTTATGCGGTTTAATGTCATTGAACTATGTGTTTGGCCCTCAGTTTCCTCATCTACTAAATGAAAAGATAAGTTTCACTGGATCTCTGAGATATTTTTCAGATTAAAAAAACTTCTATGTTCTACAAGGAAGTTAAGTGAAAGAGAATTAAAGAGCAGGAAAGGAAAAACTTAGCTTTCAGCCAACTCCTATTGCTGGAATAATTTTGGGTCCAAGATTTGAAGGCAAAAATATAAGCGAGGATCATATTGCAACTGCAACTAACTGGTTATAAAACCAAGACCAGCTAGGACTTGATCTTGGGCTGCCACTTTTCCACCTGCCAAAAAAACAGGCTCTCTCAGGTGCTCAAGGAATAAATGCTTCTTGGATGCTTCCGCGCCTACCTCTCCGGCAACACCGGAGCAGGTGCTTTGCAGGAACACGGTCTCTGATTCCTCTTCTCACCAGCTCTGAGATTTTCTTTTTTATTTTTCCAAAAGCAAAAGTCATTGGTCGATCTATGTTTAGAAATATGCACAACAAATCAAGAAATAAATTCATATGTGAAAGGATAGAAATGTTAGTCTCAAAATCTAGGCAAACTTCCATTTTTATAAGCCTATGAAGACAATATAAATAAATCAGAGGGAGTGGAGCCTGCTGGCAGCAACCGCTAGATCTCTCTCATTTTCTAAATAACGTTCCCTGTGCTGAAAGGTATGTTCAGTGAGTGTTTCATTTCTCTTCTTTCTGGAACAGGGGTCTCTCTATGTCTGCCTGGAACTGTCCCTAAATTCAGAGAGAATAACTTGCTACTTTGTTTTACCTTTTTTATTAGAATATTGATAGTTTCTTTACTTCTCTAGTCATCACCTAGTTCTGAGAAACAGTGACAAGCGTGATAAACAAAGGCCTGGACTATGTAAGTGCAAATTCTATGAATAAATTAATAATTATTGTGTCAATAAGCTATGCTATTTAATACATCAACAAGACCTGCTCCCTCCACCCCCTGAGGGAGTCCTTCTCTGGTCACTCACCTCCAGCCCTGCCCCCACCAAACCCTGCCCCCGTCTGCCTCCTGCTACTGCTACGGTAGCCTGGAAGGCCCCTCCTGTCCATCTCTGCCAGTTTCCCCGCAGCTTCCTAGCTCAAACACCCTCCCCTCTGTGGAGCCTTTACCCAAGCTTCTGCTCCCCTAATTTAAAGGAGCCACTGCTCTCTAAGCACACCGAGCCCTTTAGTGGCAGGGTCTCTGTGGCAGGCATCTCATTATGCTCATATCTCCAGAACTGTTTCCTGGCCTGCCTCCCCAGCTGGAGTGTGGACTCCCTCATGCGGGGATGATGCCACTCTGTTCATCTCTCAGCCTCACTGCATTGACTCTGCAGCACAGTAGTTGCTCCAAGATTAGGAGCTCTGTGCAAAAATCATCCTTTGTACTCAGTTTTTCTCCTGCACTATGTTTATTCTGGAGTTGGCATTGTAATGAAGAACGAAGAAATGCATCTTGTTTGACTGATCACCAGCTCTACAGCGGCTCCGATGTGAATATAGCCTGGCCACGTATTATGTAGCCATTAAAAATAGCGGCATTGTGAAATAAAGGTCTATGATAGGCTGCTAGATGACAAATTCAGATTATGAAACCGTATGCAGAATATGATCTCATTTGTGTGTACTATACATGTCCATGTTGATGTGTACATGTCTGTGTATGTTATTAGCCTGTGCATTTAAGGCAAAATGTCATGCATTCATCACTTGGGGTGGCATTAGGGATGATTCTTATTTTCTTCTTTTCATTTTTCTGGATTTTCCTCAAAATATTTTCAGTGATTGCATATTACTTTGAAACCAGAAACAAATGTTAGGTATTCCTGTTTGTTTTCTAAAGAGGCATAGAGAGGCTAACAAGAGTTGTGACCACCATCAAAGGATGAACTACTGAACACATAATCCCAGAGATGCATGGGAAGCCAATGAGGAACCCCTAAGGATATGTAAGGAGAAGCCATGGACAGTTTTGCTTAAACAACCAGGAATTTAAATTTACATCATGAATTGTTCCTAAATGGTCCATCACCTTTTCTTATGAACTTTCTCCTGGACCACAAGAGTTGCAGCTATTTGGGTCACTTTGCTGAAAACAAGAGGAAGGAATGGGCTAAGCTGTGTCAGAACTAGGCAGAACGCTATGGCAGGCTCTTCTCCAGCTGGGCACGGCAGGGCACGCCCCCTCCCAGGGGCCTCTCATTCAATGCCTCTCACCATTTACATTCCAACAGTGTAAGATGATGGATACTTTTAATACAAGAGACCTGTCATTTATTTATTAGCTGGGGACAGGCTTTGCAGCTGGGAAGGATGCATTATAAATCAACTCCTTTCTCAGCCATTAAAAATTAATACACTTCATAATGTAGAACGTCAGTAATTTCTTTATTAGAGGAGAGTGTAATTTTTTTTCTTTTCTTCCAGGTTTTGTTTTTACTTCCTCCCTTCTTTGGGGATATTTTTTTTTCTTTCATAAAGACTGGCTGAGTATAAATTACCCCAGGGAAGGGGAATATACCCTTTCAGACAGAGGTTAAAATGGAAGAGACGAAGCTTAAAAAAAAAAAAAAAAGCCCCTGACCAAATTCCCCATGGAAATATGGTCTCACTGCATCTTTCAAATTTGCCTTATTAAGGCTCACTTACAACATCCCTTGTTTGTTTCTGATCTATCTTGCACCAAAAATTGGAGGCATTTTAGGTTTCTGATAGACCAGAGGGAAAGAAATATAAGGAGAGTGATTTGGGGTGTGCTGGGAGGTCTCTGAATATTATTTTCTAATGATTGCTCCCTCACAGAGGGGCCTTCGTTAGCTTTTCTATTGTCTCCAAGTTAACTTGGCATTCACCAAAAGAAGCATGGATGTTAGAAGCTCAGCCCAAGACCAGGAACCCTTCATACAGCTCCCCTTTTAGGCCTAGGATCCAAGGATGCAGAAGGAAAAGATGGCACCAGAATATGCCAAAAGGCTGATTAGCTAAGCCTCCATGAAGCCTTCCCCTTTGGCTCTTCCCCAGAGTGGCAGCTCCAGGAAAAGTGAAAGCTTGGAATTAGAAAGAAGACAAATTCTGCTTTTAACTTCAGAGGAAATAAAAGGGAGAATCCAGAACCTGTGATGTCTCCATCTCACCTTAGCAATATCGAGGGGTTTGCAGTGGTTGGTTCAACCAAGTTGACCTTCTCAAGACCTGAACAAAGGAATATATGTGAAGGGAGCGGGGACCATCCCACCCCTAGCCACCCCACCCAGCACACTTTCTCGACTTTGGGGAATAGAGGGAGGGGGGTCACCCAGAGATGAACATCACGCCCCAGGCACAGGCTCCCTGTGTTGATATCTCTGTCAAACCAGCCATGATTTAGTTAAAGCTCCTAAGTAACAAATCCCCACAAATCCCCAAGCACATATTTAAAATCTATTTTCAGAATTACACTGAGCATAATTCAACCAATCAATGAGCCATTAGGAGTTTAGTCCCAACACTTCTTCATTACCAGTAGCATTAGGGCTGCTCGACTCAGCAGAATCCAATGCGAAGAGTTGCTGTATCACCAGCAATTCTAGGTCTGGGGACAGAAGCTTATACATTGCCTGCTGAGAGGCCCAGCCACAATCTGGGTGACAAATTAAGCTACAAAACCACCAGCGACAGGATAAAAGGAGACTTGGCCAAAAAATAGGTCAACTTGGATCCAAGGACTTCTGCTCTTCTCCTTCAGGGATAGCTTTGCATCACCTCCAATGCCCATCTCTAGCTGGACCCTGCTTCTGGGAGGCCTACCTCGTGAGGATCTGAAGCTCCAAAGAGCATACTGGGATGGACACAGAGAGGGGGATGACTACATAGGAGCTAAAGTGCTAGAGAGGAATTGCCTTCTGCTGCCTCACTGGTGAGCACCATGGGTCACCCAAACTAGCATCTGTCTGAAAGTCTCCAAGATCTCCCAAAAGGTGGGGGTGTGGGTGAGTTAGAAGTCAGCTGACAGTGGGAGGGGGCATCCCAGGTTAGTAGAAGTGGCATGCTCCTAAACTCTAGAGTTTGAATCCTGGCTCTACCTTTGACCAGTAAATGACCTTGGGCAAGTCCCTTAACTTCCTTGCTTCCCTAGGAAATGCCTAATCTATATAGTGGAGAACACTACACTTACATTAAAGCTTGATTTGATGTAGAAAGAAAGACTTGATGAAAAGAAGAGGGGGTGGTGGGCTCTGTCATATCACAGTTTTGCCATTTTCTAGCTGCAAGACTCTAGCAAATATTTTAACCACCCCCTGTGCCTCAGTTTCCTCACCTACAGAATGGGGAAAGTAATAGAAGCTACCTCATATGATTTCATTTTTTTTTTTGAGACTGAGTCTCACTCTGTCGCCCAGGCTGGAGTGCAGTGGCACGATCTCTGCTCACTGCAAGCTCCGCATCCCAGGGTCACGCCATTCTCCTGCCTCAACCTCCCGAGTAGCTGGGACTACAGGCGCCTGCCACCACACCCGGCTAATTTTTTTTTTTTTTTTGTATTTTTAATAGAGACGGGGTTTCACTGTGTTAGCCAGGATGGTCTCGATCTCCTGACCTCGTGATCTGCCTGCCTTGGCCTCCCAAAGTGCTGGGATTACAGGCATGAGCCACTGTGCCGGGCCCTCATATGATTTTTGTGAGGATTAAACAATTTATTATTATATTTAAACTGGTTTTGGTGCCTAAGATATAATAAGCACTACGCAGTGTATGATTTTATTATTATTTGAATGCACTTCAAGTTCAGAGCCTAGCCCTTGGTAAGTATTCAGTAAATGTTAATTTATTTCTTTATTTTTTACTACTCCCCCTTTTCCCCTCTCTTCACCACCTATCTGCTCCCACCTGCTCTCCAAAAGCTATGCTCTCAAAGGATCACATAGCAGCTCTGAGGAATTCACACAGCTTGCTCAACCAAGATAGTTGGATCCAGCTAAAACCACAAACAGAAATGTTTCATCACCCAGGCATACAAGTCTAGCCTTGAAAATTAGCAGGCCAGTTTACCAGACCAGAACAGTGATGATGACAACAACAAATTACTAGGTTGCTCTCCCTAAGAGGAGAGATACAAGGAGTAAAATATACATGGTATCAATGTTCTCATCTTCATTCTACCCCCTGTACCCCAAGAGGCACCTGCTTACTCCCAGAAGAACAGGATGACAGTATTTGCAAGGCTGAAAGCCTAGGTGAGCATTTGCTTTACTCCTGGAGGAGACCAGGGTGGCAGGCACTGTCATTTCTAACAGCCACTTCCCGTTTCTTGCTAACAGAGCCCTGTGATTCTGTGGAGACATATGCCCTCCAGGCAACCATATGCCTCAGGGAAAATGAGTTCCATTCCCAGCCCCAGGGGGAGAATCTGGAGTAGCTTAAAGTGCTTGGGGGTAATTCCATTCCCCTTAAGAGCGACTGGCTTGGGAATAAACATATGACACAACTCTGGCCAATGAAACAGGAAGAAAAGACTACTTAGGGGCTTTGGGAAAACGCTTCCTCAGTTTCAACGCACCCACAAGAAGAAACAACCCTGTGGGGCCCCTAGTCCATGTGTTTGGTTGTGATGCCTGGAGCTGCTGCAACCATTTTGTAGCCATGAGAGAAGCCAAACTGGTAATAAAGCAAAACACAGAAAGGCAGAGGCAGGAGAATCACAAAAAGCAGAGCTAGAGTCCTAATACACTTCACCAGGAGCCTTCCCTAGCTTTTCAGCTGAGTTATGCAATGATCGACGTCTTTCTTGTTTAAGCCGAGAGAGTCAGGATTGTCTTGTATTTTCAGTCAAAAGGATCTCAACTGATATAACCAGTGTCTAAAACATGAGAATATGAACAAGACTCAGACATATGTATATTTGTGTCTGAAGATCCTGCGTGAAAGTTTGCTAAGAAAAAAACGAAAGGGCTGTGCACTCACGTCTAAGGACAAGCCAAAAGGAAGTCAAATAAGCAGACAGACATTGAAGTCCTAACTTCGGAGGGGACCGTGCAGGCACAAACACATGAGAACTCAGCGTAATGCACACAGGCAGGCATACAGGGGAGAAGGGGAGCTTTGTTTCAACAAAATTAAGTTTGCTGACAAAGGGAAGGGTGAAACAAAGAATCAATCAAACAAAAACACAAACAAAAGAGGCCTGAGCCCTCTGCTCATCTACATCCATCATTTCCTGACAACGAACATATTACAGTTCCGACTCCTAAGAGCATCTTCGTAGCTGTGGAGCCGGGTGATAAAATGCTGTTTCTTAGAGTTGGGGGAAAGAAGTCCCTGGAGGGGATTCTTTTTTCAGAAATAACTCCAAGCTTGGAAAATATATTTTTTGGTACCATCAAGCTGGTTTCCCCCAACAGCATATTTATATCAGAAATTGTAATGATAGTGTAAAAATATTGCTGTCAAGGCAAGGATGATCACATATTGTCACTTATACAAGTTTACAGAGTATTTTCAAATTCTTATACCCCTTCATCTCAAAAGATACCTGCTAAGGTGGTCACCTTTTCTTATCTCAAATTTAGAGAAGGCAGGTGCCTTGCCCACAGTCATGCAGTGGCTGAGATGGTAGGCTGGGACCTGGGTCCAGGGCCACCCATGCTCATGTCACTTTTGTTTCTAATGAAAAAGGATCCTCTGTAACCCCCTAGTTCAGTTCACTCTCTCAGCCGCTAGACCCTGCCTACTCCATGCCAAGACCATTATATTCTCTTCTTGAAATAAGAAGATGTTTTGACCTTCCAAACAATAGTTTGGAAACAGTGACTTTGAGAAGGCTGCCTGCATCTTGGTTTGAGCATTTCTCCTTGGAGCAGCTCCCTAAGATTCCATTCCTAAGTGACAGCAGATCTGCCTGGAAAAGAGGAATGCAGTGAAAATTTGGCCATGACCAGCATCTCCGGATCTGGGGTTTAGGAAGTGTTAGAAGCACCTGCAAGAGCTTCTAGGAAGAGAACAACAGGCAAAGATCCCCTGATCCATTTAAGTGGAGGGCACTTAGTGCTCTGCCAGAAATCCTGAAGAATGTTACCACCCCAATTCAGGCTATTCCCACGGAATGCAGCTACGTCCTGTCCCTCCCAGGGGCTTGAGAGGAAATGTGACAGTGCCTGTGCCAAATGGGTTCAGGCCCATCTGGGCACTGTCACAGTGAGTGACCACACCTGCTGGGGAGGCAACAATGGAGCCCCCAAACCCCAGAACAACTCTGAATGGGATCCATTGAAACATCTGTGTCTACAGAGATGCTAACAGGTATACCTCAAAATCAGGTTCAATAGCTCAAGAAATTTGAGAAGTGCTGCAGACCAAAGGTCCTTCTTGGTTAAGTCTCAGGGATCTCTAGCATTAAAGGCTCTCAGAATCCTACAGTATGAAAGTTACTTAATCCAGGTTTTCCCAAAATTATTTTACCATGAAACTTTTTATTTTTTTAAGCAATGCCTATTCATATCCTTCAGAGAACAATTTGCAAAACAATGAATTAAAGGCAGCTGGAGAGACAATGGAAGGGCAGTTACACTCTTGGCTTCTTGGCTAAGGTGTGGGTAGAGCTTTGGCTTTTAGTTATTGACCATCAACAATATAGTGCAAGGGGAATGAAAACTGACAAATTCTTTGGGACATCTGTCATAAGGAATGACTCATGTGTTCACTCATAGCAAGATGGAGATGATGACCGCTTTCTCCTGGAAAAGGGCTTCTGGAAAGAGAACACTAACAAAGACCACCATCAACTACCGAGATTCCTGCTTGTAGGTGGGAGAAGGAGATCTTTTTCCCTTTCCCTGATTTTTAACTTCTGCCCTTAAAATAAGAATGTCTGTCTCCTTGGAGACATGGGAAGTAACCCTAAGCCCTTCCCTCACCCTGCATTCCTGGCTTCTGCTTGTGAAAAGCAAGTGACTTATGTGATGGGTGATGAGGGCAGAGTCCATCATCCACCATCACATTTCTCTTCTGGGCAAAGTTCATGAAGAAAAGGGAGTCTCTCCCTGTGCATATGAGCTTCCTGGGGTGTTCCTAAGCTCTCTGGCTTCCAAAAGGTAAGGTAAACCATGACCCTCCATGCAACTGAATGAATAATATCTGCTCAGCAAACCCAAGTTCTATCTGTGCATCCAAGTTCAAGACAGGAGAAGCACCAAAAAGCCCATTTTGGCTTAACACCCAAGCTGCCTTCTTGGGCGCAACAATAATGCTCATCTTTTGATTCCTATCTGACCCCTATGTATATGTTTTAGCTGGTTCCAAATTATGACCCTTTAAAACTCCAATACAGAGACTGGATGCCTGAATCCAGTTGAAGAAGAAAAAACATAAATTACTTATCTCTGGGAAATCTTGAGCTAGAAAGGATCTCTGGAGGAAAGCTAATCCTCTTACTCCTTGAAGACAAGACTGAAGCCAAAACATGCTAGGAAGACAAGTAGTCCTTCTGTTTCTAGGCCTCTGAGCAGAACAGAAAGGACCCACTCCATGTTCTGCTCACCTTCAGCTTTTGGGTGCAGCTTCCCCGGGCTCCCATGCCACCATAAAATGACATTACTCCAAGCTGGCTGGGGGTCTCATCATTCTTCCCCTCCTCGACCATAAAGTGAATGCTTATCTCTCAAGTACTTTTTTAAAGCCAATTACCTTGTATTTACAGTGAGCATAATTAGACCTAATTACTTAATTAGCATGACTGCATGCAGCTACTAACTTTGAGTATGTGATTATGGCAGTGAGGCACAGAGCAGATGAGGTCATGACAACCGCAAGGATGGCAGGTGGTCCTGGCCCAGGGAGATGAATGCTAATCTGTCACTTTGAACTAGTTGGTTTTAGCTCCAAAGTGCATGCTAGGGAAGTCTAGTGTTTTCAATTAATTTCAGGGAAATGGTTTCATGTGATTTTTTTCTTCCTGGGATGGGGGAAAAATGTCAAAGTGCTATGCTTGGATTGTACCAACATTTGGGGAACTCAGACATCAGCACCCAGCAGAGATTAATATCTTGAGGCTGAGACTCTGCAGACAAGCTTGTATGTATACTAAAGTTCAAGCCCATGGGCCCGGGACTTATTTGCTTGGCTCCCAAGATATCTCATTCTGGCAACATCCAGCTCTTTCTAGAAAGAAAGAATACTAGTAATGTGTTCAGACCCAATCCTCCCTCCAGAGACCTTGGGCTTACCAAACCTAGCATCACAGAATTCCTGGGGGTCTCCTAGTTATTCTAATTGAATCTGAAGATAAGATTGAAGAAAAATCAGAGGGAGACAATACTAATTTATGTCCATTTAAAATGTTTTATGAAACACTGCCTACCAAGCAGGGTCTGGAGATACTGAACTGGTGAAAAAGGTTAAAGCTAAATGTTTCCATTATTAACCAAGATTCACCAAGATTCATCTTATGGTTCCCCTAGAGTGGACTGTCAAGATCCAACCAGCAGAATAAAAGAGGCGACCCATCAGAATCCCCCACCCACCTCGGTCCTATTTCTCTCCCATGTCACGTCTAGCAGAGCCTGCCTCCTAAAACAACCACAGGAAGCAAACAGCAGCCCCTGGTATGCCAACCTACCCTCCTCAGCTGCATACCCCACACTCCCAGCCCAGTCCTGTAACCAGATCTCCTTCTTTGCATCAGGCAAGTCCATCCAGGACTTCTTCTAGAGAAAGACCTAGAAAGACTTATTCTGCAGGAGTAGCAGCTGCTGCTGTTGCCTCTGCTACTGGTACCAGGAAGGGCCCTAGCCTCCCAGACAAAGGAGCCCATTTTCCATATTTAATCTGCAAGTCCATTATGCTGAGTTAAGTGGCTGGGAATAAACACCCATCATTACCCTACGCTAAGGGATGTTTGTTAGTATAGAAGGTGACAGAAATCTATATCACGCCAATGCACTATTAATATTGCATTACGCACACGGGCTCTGTGCTCCCCACCACAGCTGGAAACTGGCCTGGGCAATTCCTCTTCCAGGAAAGGCAAGCTTCATGGTTAATTGGCCAAGAAGAAAAGGAGGAGATAAGCCACTTGCACACTCTGATAAAGGAACCACTGGTCCCAGCTAAAGAGACAGTGCACAGATCTAGCAGTTCCAGCTTTGGTTATCTGTGCAGATGTTCTTGCCTTGTGGGCTGGTATGTTAGAAGGAAATGCATCAAGCAGTTTTCCTAGGGAAAGAGAGTGAGGTCAGGAACTCCACACTACTGCTCTGTAGCTAAAGAGGGGTAAGAAAGGGTAGGTTCTCTGCTCTATCCCCAGGGCCTAATAGAGAGTGCCTGGTACTTAAGAAGGGCTCAGTGGATGCTTGTTGACTGACTGAAGGAGTGAAAGAGAAAAAGAAGTTGAAAGGAACCAACAGAGATGGGGTTTTGGCAACATCATGAGAGTGAGGGGCCAAGATGACCCCAAGACAGAGCTGCCAGGTCAGCCAGGGAGGATGTAGGACAGATCTAGGAAAGAAACGGGAAGGGGTGACCAGCCAGGAGGAGCAGAATGCACACCTATAGTTTAAAGTGTAGAAACTCATGTGGAAAAATGGATTCAGCAAGGAAACCATCTCGAAAGCAACATGTAGGGAAAGAGAAAAATGTTAACAAGACTTCTGGGAAAGTGAAAAGAATTAGGATGCCTGGAAAGATGGGGTTCAGGGCTGAAACCATGGAGAATCACCCTGACAGGCTGCTTTTGAAATGCTGTGAAGGCATGGACACATTGGTTGGTACCAAGAGGTGCCAGTCTTTTAGTAAACATGGCAATTGATCTTTGACCAATGACAGCTTAGAAGTGAAGTATGCTCACTATTAGTCAATGTGAACATCCAATAAGAATTACACAGTCATCAGTTACCGTTATACTTTAGAGCAGAAGAGAGAAAGGTTGGTACAATCACACATGTGTGTGGCCACCCACACACATGCACAACACATACACTTCACCAGGCATACCAAGAAGGACAGTGTGCCTCCACAAGTGCCAGGAGACCCTCAGGCAGGAGCAGATCGGTGAAAGCCAGTCTAATGTAAAATGCAATGAACCTCACTTGGTATAACCATTCAGTTTTGCTATTTCTCATGAAGCTAAACATATTCTTACCATATGGCTATCTTTTGTCTAGGTATTTATGTAAATGAGGTAAAAATTTATTTCCACACAAAACCTGCACATGAATGTTTATGCAGCTTTATTTATAATTGCCCAAAAGAGGAAGCAATGAAGTTGTCTGTTACAGGTTATGTCCCCCTCAAAAAAGCTAGGTCAAAGCCCTAACTCCCAGTGCCTTACAATGTAAACTTTATTTAGAAATGGAGTCACCGTGGATGTGATTAGTTAAGTGAGGATAAGGGTGGGCCCCTAAAACTGTATGTCTGGTGTTCTTATAAAAAGGCAGTCTTATGAAGACAGAGGGTTGGACTGATGCAGCTGCAAGCCAAGGGATGCCAAAGATTCCCAGCAACACCACCAGAAACTAGGAAGAGGTAAGGAAGGATTGATTCCCCTATAGGTTTCAGAGGGACGATGGCCCTGTCAACACCGTGATTTCAGACTGTGGGCCTCCAGAGCTGTGAGATAAAAAATTTCTGTTGTTTGGGGCCACCCAACTTGTGGTACTGTATTCTGGCATCCCTAAGAAACTAACACAATGCTTTTCAGTAAGTGAGGAAATAAAAACTGTAATACAGTCATACAATGAAGTATTGCTCAGTGATAAAAATAAATGAGCTATCAGGCCGGGCACGGTGGCTCACGCCTGTAATCTCAGCACTTTGGGAGGCCGAGGCGGGCAGATCACGAGGTCCAGAGATCGAGACCATCCTGGCTAACATGGTGAAACCCCTTCTCTACTAAAAATACAAAAAGTTAGCCAGGCATGGTGGCGGGTGCCTGTAGTCCCAGCTACTCGGGAGGCTGAGGCAGGAGAACGGTGTGAACCCAGGAGGCGGAGCTTGCAGTGAGCCGAGAACGCACCACTGCACTCCAGCCTGGGCGACAGAGCAAAACTCCATCTCAAAATAAATAAATAAGTAAATAAAATGAAAAATAAAAAAATAAATGAGCGATCAAGCCAAGAAAAGACATGGAGGACCTTAAACATATATTGCTAAGTGAAAGAAGCCAATCTGAAAAGGTTACACACTGTATGATTCCAACTATATGACATGTGGACAAGACAACACTACGGAGACAGTGGAAAGATCAGAGGTCGCCAGGGATTGAAAGGTGTGAGGGGATAAATAGATGGAGGACAGCGGACATTTTGGACAGTGAAATTATTCTGTCTGACATTGTCATGGTGGATATATGACACTATGCTTTTGTCAAAACCCACAGAACTTGTCCAACACAAGCAGTGAACCCTTCTTAAATTGTGACTTTAGTTAATAAAAATGTATCAATAGTGGTTCACCAATTGCAACTAATGTACCATAATTATGCAAAATGTTAATAATAGAGAAAACTGTGGTGACAGGTGGGGACTTAAAGGGAATATGTGGGTGCTCTCTGTACTTTCTGAAATTGTTCTGTAAATCTAAACCTATTCTAAAACTGTTCTTTAAAATAAATAAAAATTAACCCCAGGGCCAGGTATCACCTTATCTGAAGGCAGTCATGGCCCCTCAAGAACTTGATTCTATGGAGAATTCAGAAAGGGGTAGTGCCAACAGCCAGACCGAGGTTGGCCCAGCCTCATGACTTCAGAGGCCTTCAGCCAACCCTGAACACCCTATACAGGGCTGTCCTCATCCTAGAAACAGAAGAATGAGCCTCTACAAAACAAAAGAACTGTCCTTAATAGGTTGCTTCCCTTACCTCCAGCCATGCTGAGTATATGTCAATCACTAGAAGTCTAGGCAACGAGATTTGATAGGGGAGGGATGGATGCTGGAGTTAGCGGGTCTGAGTTAAATGTCAGGCTCTCTCTTGTATGATCTGGAACAAGTCACTTAAGCTCTCTGAGTCTCAGTTTCTTTAGCTATAAAATGGGAGTAGCAGCTCCCCCTCAGAGAGCTAGTTAAAGATCGCATAAGAAAAAAAACATAAAACACCAGCCCAGTGCTTGCTCTAAAGAGGCTGTTGATACAAATCAATAACATTTTCCTTTTCCTCTCTGTGAGTTTCTTTTTCTTTTTCTTTTTTTTTTGAGACAGAGTCTCGCTCTGTCGCCCAGGCTGGAGTGCAGTGGCACAACCTCAGCTCACTGCAAGCTCCGCCTCTCGGGTTCATGACATTCTCCTGCTTCAGCCTCCCGAGTAGCTGGGACTACAGGCACCTGCCACCATGCCCGGCTAATTTTTTGTATTTTTAGTACAGACGGGGTTTCACTGTGTTAGCCAGGATGGTCTCGATCCCTGCACCTTGTGATCCGCCCACCTCGGCCTCCCAAAGTGCTGGGATTACAGGCGTGAGCCACTGCGCCTGGCCCCTCTCTGAGTTTCTGGAGAGCCTGGGCATGGAGTCATCTGACACATCTTAGTTAGCACCTTCTTTGACCCTAGTTCCATGCTGTGGTTTCTGTAGAAAATAAAGAATTATGACACTAGGAATAAACTCAAAGTTGGGTTTGGGAAACAGGACATGAATATTTGAGAAACGACAGGCTGACCTATGATTTGGCTCAGAGTCATTCAAGACTGGGGCATGGCACTGACTAAGCTATGGGTTAGAAGGAAGGAAGGAAAGGTCCCATTGGGATAGCATGGGGCTAGGAAGAATTCACAAGAAGTGAGAAATGAAAGAGTTGTTAAAAGATGAACAAGATGTGGAAGGAAAGGAGAAAGAGTCAGGGTGGGGAGGGAAAATGGGCATTTCAAGGTAGCGGCTGGAGGTGTGGGACTGATGATCTGGAAAGAAGGAATAAAGGCTGGTGAGTCGTCAGCAGAAAGCTGAAGGAGAGAGAAAGACAGGAAGGGAGGGAGGGAGGGCACAAGGTGCTCTGAGTGGTCCTGCAGCAGGGGGCGCCATCCCACATCTTGGGGTTCAGCTATGGTTGGCCGTGAGCCCATGAGGGTGAAGACTATGTGTCTCTTGTTCCCCAATGTTTCCAGTGCCTAAAAGAAAGGCTGACACAAACCCTCAATAAACATGGATTAAATAGATGAAAGAGGAAAAATCAGCACAGTGGAAAATGACTCGGATGCTAAGGAGGAAAGGAAGCTCAAAGGAACATGGTCAGGTTTTGCAAAGTGATCGCAGATGGAGAGTGGAGGGGCTCCTGGGGAAAAAGAAATAGATGGACCTTCAGGACAGAGACCTACAAGAGGTGTGGCGATGGGCAGAAGAGCAGACAGACACTACCTCAAGGGGGAGAAGAGAGGAAAGGGTGGGCCGACCAGGATGGAGACAGGCCGTCTTTGCAGGCCCAGACTGGGAAGGCTGGGAGGGGCTGACTCTGGGAAGATGGAGACGCTGCTTCCTCTGAGACAGGGACAACATGGGAGCAAAGGCTGACATGGACACCCAAGGACAGAAGGACGGGGCAGAGGCAGAGGGAGGAAACTAGCTGCCTCTCCCCAGATGGTCTCTGTTTTCTCAACCAAGAGTATGGGTCTGGGGAGAAAAGGATGAACAGAGAACCCCATTTATCCTTAAGATGAACCGAGAAGCCTTTCAACTGGCTTATGGAAAAGGGCCAATGTGTGACTCCTGAGACAGCAGCAAGCGGTCCAGCCCTCATCCACGAAAAACTTACTGCAGTCCAGAGCTGCCACATGGGTGGCAAAGGTAACCGAGGGTCCAATGTTGCTACAAATAACTTTTAGCTTCTCCCAAGTGACCCTCCTGGACTGGTCCCTTGACATCTCATTCTGTCAGACCTGGCCCAAAGTCTAGGGTCCTCAGCTGTGTGACCAGGAGGGCTGTATCCATTCCCTGATGCTCTCAAGAACCAGAGGGCTATACAAAAATAGTGAGGGGGGCTTTATTAGGCTTTGTGTTCTGTATACATTGCCAACTAGGAGCATCTTTATTCAGCTCTTTCGGAATCCCTGGAAAGGCTAAATAAATGCAGAATAAAGACAATGTCAAATGCAGAGCCCTTGTTGGGAACATAGGTGTGGGGATGCAAGCATCTGATAAGGGACTGTACCAGGTGATCTCTAAATATCCTTGCAGCCTGACATGCTAGGAAAAATGTTATGGACCAGATTGAAAGCAGATAGAAAGTGAGAAGCAAGGAGAGGACCAGCATCCTAATCATTTCCATCAGAAAGATCCCACCATTTATAATAAAATACATGAGTACAGAAAGAAAAGCACATTTGTGCTTATCCATCACTGGCAGGATGGGGAAATAAGGCCTGAAGTCAGGTAGCATTATGTTCGTGCAATTCCACCCCACATTACACATTTTTAAATGGGACAAAGAAGGGAATCAGAATGAGGAGACCCCCTGGGGGATTCACAATGTGAGCATTTTTATTCTCTTAATCTTCCTGGTTCTTGCCATCCCCGCAAAGGAGTGACCCTGGCCGTATCTGCCGCACCATAAATACTCTCCAGTTATTTATATGCCAAGATGCATATGGCTTTAATTATTTATGATAGTGTCTCATCACACACAGGGATGTGTCTTGGAGTCTGTTCCCTCGACGATGAAGTCTTGGTTAATCAGAGACCTGCTGCCGGCTCAGCCAGTAAATCTCTGCTGAGGACTGGCCTGGGCCCCCCTTCACCCTGTCTGTGTGAGTCACCAAAGGATTAGAAGAGGGAGGATTAGACAAATGCAGCTACAATGCTCCTGCTCATTGTCTGTCATGCCACTCATGTTTTCTGAAAACAATTAGGAGCTATTCACTGTCTATTGATAGAACAGAATGTCCCACTTCTCTAAAAGGGCTACTTTCCCCAGCATCAGGGGGTTCTGATGATCTGGAGTCATCTCATGATTTTCCTCTGATAAGGCACTGTTTGTTTTCCCTTGCTCCTTCAAGTCTCATCAATAAACCTGCTGCCTTTCCATTTTCACCAACCTTTTCTTGTTTACACCGAAGAACTGTCTGGATCCTTAGAACAGCCAGCCACTTTGAATCACAAATCTAGAGGGCTCTAGAAGGAAGACTTCCTCCACATGGTTTGCCTAGTGTGATGAGTCCTTGACTATGTTTTGACACCAAAGAATGCTCACCAGGCCCTATAGCTCTCTCCATTGCTCCCAGGCTTCCATGGGGACACTTATTCTGAAGGCCCAGAGGAAACTTGCCTCCAACACACCAGAGAGTCATCCCATCTGGCAATTGTGCCAGTAACCTGTTATCAGGAGCTTCTGTGAGCAGATATGATCACCAGATCATATTCTGCACCAGGAATCCAGAGCGTCCACTGAAGAGGACAGAGGGATCCTCATTATTCACAAATTCTGTATTTGGGAATTCACCTACTTTCTAAAAATTATGTGGAAAACCAAGACTCAAGGCACTTTCATGGTCATTTAGGGCCATGTGTAGAATGACAAAATGTGACCCTAGGGGCACGTTCCAGCTGAGGCTCAACAAGGAGACATCTGCCTTCTTCCTTTTAAAAAAAAAAATCATTTATTTTAATTGGAAAAAAAAACTGTCATCTGTCATATTTATCACGTACATTGTTTTAAAATTCTTGTTTCAGCTCTTATACTGTAAACAACTACCCTTTTTGTGGTCTATTCTAGACCACATTTTTTTACACTTTTGTGCTTGTTGCTAGTGACTGTGCAGTTTGGTAGGGCCGCCAAGCATCATTCTGAAGTATTGGCTAGTGTTCCTTAGCTCAGGACAGCTGTGATGTGCCTCACAGAAAAAACACATGTGATAGATAAGCTTTGCTCAAGAAGAGTGACGGTGGCCATGGCCATGAGTTCAATGTTAATGAATCAACAACATGTATTAAATAAGGTGTCTTTAAACAGAAACATATGACAAGGTTATGTATTAACTGGTTGATAAAATGTGACCCGAGGCTCACAGGAACCTAACCTCGTGTCTTCCCTAGGAGCAATGGTTCAGTGTTCACTAATTCGGTGTTCACGGTGACTTCACAGAACACAACTGCTACAGATAATGAGAACCAACTGTATATTGAACATAGCAATGTCTAGGTCTCTGCTCAAATACCAACAGCACCCTAGAAAACTCAGTATCAACCCTATACTGAGCTTGGACCCAGCTATCACCACAGAAGGTCCTTCCTCCCAGCCCTACCCAGGCCAGTCCAGAGGTGAGCCTGATCTGAGACAGGAGATTTAGCCAGAGGTGAACTCATCTTTGTTCTGTGCTTCCCACGGTTTATCTGAAAAACAGGTGTCTCTCTTCCTTGCCCAGCCCTGGTTCAGAACCCAGGTGTCCTTTTTCTGATACCGACAGGGAGCATCTGATACACACTGAGACAGATTCTGGAGAACACCCAAGGTTGGGAGGCAAATGATGACCTTATGCTGACTCAAGCCCAGTCCCTCCCACTGTGACAATGCTCTCCTAAAACTCAGAGCCAGGGAAATGAAGCAAAGGCTGATGGGGGTAGCCCAGTGCACACTCTGCTGTAGGATGAACCAGCAGGAGCAGCAAGAGTTCTGTGAGCTGCAAAGACTGTGCCCCAAGTACAGAGAGCTCCGCCCAGGGGCTGAGCAAGACCAAAAAGCACCTCTTCCTAGGCCCACCCTGCGACCCACTGAGACATGAAGAGAACCCACTGGCAGGAAGCCTGGAGCAGCCACCCAGAGCCTCGGTATTCCTGTCTGTAAGGTGAGGCCTCAACCTAGCTGATCACTTCTGTCCTTCCAGCTCTCAGGCAGGCACAGGTGTCCGTCCCTGTTCTCCAGGAGCTGCTGTGTGCTCTCTTGATGCAGTGCATCATTTCCTGGGGGCAGGAACAGTAGGGGGGCGGTGTGCTTGGGTGTTGCTGGGCCCAGATTGAACCTGGGCACACAGCAGAAGGAACCCTGCTGGATGGACAGCCAAGTCACTGAGGCTTCAGGACCTGAGAGGGGGCCTACCAGGTCTCAGCAGAAGGATAAGGAAAGGGGTTGGAACCAACAGGAGGGGGGAGATGAGAGGGAAACAGGTGCCCTGAGCCCTCTGGTCTGAGTGAGACATCTGCAGTGGAGAGGTAAGAGTTCCTAGCGCTGGGGCCGTGATCTGATTCTCAGAAAGTGCACACTTCGGGGCACTGGAGGGGCAGCTAGAGAGATGTTTCCATTCAAAGTTACTCACCGCCCTTTATTCCCTTCCCCCTCATGGAGGCTTGGGTGGAGGTTCTGGTGAGCTCAGGGGCTGCTGTCTAAACAGAGTCAGGTTATGTTTCCTAGTTACATAGGCCAGGTCTAGAGAGAAGAACAGCCTCGCTGTGTCTCCTGCCTTATTGGGAGCACCTCTCAGCACCCAGGGTCCTGCTGAGCCCAGGTGAAGAAAAGAGGGAAGCAGATTCAGACCCACAGCCCCCCCTTCCCAGAGGACTCTGGTCCCAGGGACTCCTGGCTCAGGCTATTCTTCAAGTTTTGAGACAAACAGGGAGGGTCTCCTAGAAAGTGGGAGGTTGGCAGGTAGCAGGTCACCCTGGAAGGTTCCAAAACCCCAGGTACATGGTCTATCACCAACCACCCTCCCCTCCCCAGGAGGGAGAGCATTCCATCCCAGTACTTACACGTGTCCGGCTTGTGGCAGTTGTGTCCCTGACGGAAGTACTGGGGGTTCTCAATAACAGGGATGCGGGTCATGCCGATGACCACAGTGTCGGGCCCGGCATCCAGTGAGGAGGGCGTGGTGATGCCGTGGTTGATGTGGTGCAGTGGGCTGGCTGAGTCCTCCTCGCCACTGATGACAGCCACGGGACCTGCACACACCAAGAGAGACACAGGACCTGGTGACATCACATCCGGCCAGTTCCCAGCCCTGTCCACAGACAACCCCCAACTACTGTTCCCATCACAAACATTTTCTTATTTTTTCTTTTGGGAGGTGTATTTTATATATATATATATACACACACACACACACACACACACACACACACACACACACATATATATATACACACATATATATATACATTCAGTTGTTTGGGTTTCTGGTATATTTCAGATATTAACCCCTTATCAGATATACATGGCTTACAATTTTTTTTCCATTCTATAGGTTGCCTTTTTTTTTTTCTTTTAAATGAGATAGAGTCTCGCTCCATCACCCAGGCTGGAGGGCAGTGGCGCAATCTTGGCTCACTGCAACCTCTGCCTCCTGGACTCAAGCGATTCTCATGCCTCAGCCTCTCAAGTAGCTGGGATTACAGGCGCCTGCCACCATGCCTGGCTAATTTTTGTACTTTTCATAGAGACAGGATTTTACCATGTTGGCCAGGCTGGTCTCAAACTCCTGACCTCAAGTGATCCACCCACCTCAGCCTCCCAAAGTGCTAGGATTACAGGTGTGAGTCACCACGCCCGGCCCACATTTTCTTTATTAGCAAAATCCACTGGAAGCATATTCCTCGAATGCTCTGTATTCTGAATTCAAAGAACCACCCTAAATTCTCTCTCTTGAGAATTACTCACCTATCAAACCATGGAAACAACTGCAAAACCAAAGTAAACTTAAATGACCCTGGCATAAATTATTTTCACTTTCTCACAAGTCCAAATTAGTTCAAAATAAGAGTTTTAAATACGTTTATTTTCTTATGTAGCAACAATAGGATTTTAAAAATGACCTAGCAGTAGTGTGCACCCTGCACCTTCTCTTCTAGGGAGCTTTAACAATGGCTGATGCTGGATTTCATCCCCAGAGGTTCTGATTCCATTGGTCTGGGGGTGCGAACTGGACATCAGAGTGTGAGAGCTCCCCAGGTGAGTCCCATTTACAATCAGGGTCAAGAACCTCTGATGAGTGGCTCAAAGACCCAGAGCCTCTCCAGCTGGCCACCAGACTCCCAGGGGAGTATCCTGTATCTTTTACCGCACTCAGCCATCAACCCTCCCTTGTTCACAGGGAGATAAGCCCATTGTATTCCTGGACCTAAGCTGAGCCAAGTTTCACAAATGACAGTAACGAAGCTGCATCATGATCTCCATACCAGCAGCTGGGCCAGCTGTTCCACTCTTGAAATATACACATTGACCCAATGGCTTCAAAGAATATCATTTGTGTCTTCATCAATTCCAGTTTCACTCCCGCTTCTTTCTAACCCAAAGAAGAAATCCAGTAAGGACATACAGTTACTCAAAAAGCCCAAGATGGCAAAGATAATTAACGCTGCAGTCTTGGTAGAAGAATGATTCTGTTTGGTGCCATGGTTCTCCCATACATACAAATAAAACTCCTGTAAAGTGAATTAGCTGTGACTGTTTGTGGCTTCATACAACTGGCATTTTAAATGGCTGCTTTGCTAGACACACAGTCCCCAGACAAAGTGCCTGCTGCGATTTGGTTTTGCAGCTTGAACAATATTTCCACTGCAGAAATCCATTACATCTTACTGAAGTTTATGGAGAGAATATTTCCCATCAAATAGCAAGGTGAAGCACCAATGAGGCAGAACTAAATGGGAGACTGGTAAATGCAAACAGAGGACCCTGAATTCCACTCCATCAGCACAGACAGGCTTATTCCAATCCACGACAAATATCTGACTGTGTTTGGAGACCGTATGGAAAAGTAGCTGTAAGTGGTTGCCCAAATACTCACAATAATCACTTGCCTTGCAAAAAAGAAGCCAGTTCCTGAAAACACCTTGTAAACTTTTTGAAAAACTTTGTAGCGAATTCCAGTTAAACAGGGAAAACTAAGCACTGGTTTTTATCCTCTTTCCCTCCTCAAACATATACTAAACATTCCCTCTACTAAAATACAAAAAAAAAAAAAATTCAAAAAATACGTGTGCACAAAGAGGAAGAGAGGTGATAAGAGAAAATAAGATAGTTCAATAATATTTTGGAATTTAAAAAGTCAAAAGAAGAAAGAGGCAAGAGGAGGAAAGAGGAAAGAGGTGAAGAAGAGATGACCAACAGGACTGCCGGGGGAATATTTGCAGGCAGCCAGTTCTGCTGGAAAGGATCACTACGTGAAAGGACAAGAGAGCCAGGAAGGCTGAGGTGGAGTGAGGCTCCAGGCGGGAACAAGGTGCCCCCACCATCACCTTGCTCCCTTCCCACAGGACTCTAGTGGTTTACCCAGAGACATTGAACCCAGAAGGCTCAGGGGAGGGCTGGGATGAAGCATGAAGCTGAGCCCCTTCTTCCTGCAACCCTGCCTCCCCATCACCACAATCTCATCTCATACCAGCACCCTGCAGGAGATTAGAAAATGCATCTCTGGACGAATTCTCTCAAAAAATACCTCTCGGTATGGACATTTGGAGATCTACCAGTGGAAAGTCAAGTTCATTCTGTGATCATGCTACAGTGAAACCTGCCAGTTGGCAAGCCCTACCCACGCACACAAGGCAGAATCGCACTAGCTTTCTAGGGCTCAATTCCTAAATATGAAGAAGCAGTCAAGATCACCAAGCACTTCAGCAAAGCTCAGGCATGGGAGAGCACAAGACAAGTAGACAATCAGCAACCTGCAGGAAACAGAGGCAATGCAGGAAGCAGAAGACTTTCTAAAAAAAAAAAACTACTAATATCCTCAGAGACATCAGCAAAAACACTGCATCTATACAAGCAAGGCAATATTTAAAACGTGAACAATTCGAGGGTAGTGAAGAGACCTTGGAAATTACGATCATCAAAATTTTAAAGTTAAAGGAGAGTGGAAGATAAAGTCAAGAAAACTTCCAGAAAATTAAACAAAGAGGAAAGAGGTGGTAAATAAAAAAGGAAAGATAAGAAAATCAAAGGTTTGATAAAGAGATCCAACATCTAATTAAAAGAAATCCCAGAGAGAGAGAGACAGGGAAAATGAATATGAATAGAAGAGATGAACGGAAAACTAAAAAACTTACGGAAATTTCACCCAAATGACTTACCCAGTTTCCAGCACAATTAACACAAGTGCACAAATACGAATGTATGTGCACATACACGCACATACACACACACACATATATCAAGGCACACAATTACAAAATGCCAGAGCCCTGGAGATAAAGAGAAGTTGCTAAGAGCTTCCAGGCAAGAGGGATACATTTATAAAGGAACAGCGATCAAAAAGACAATGGAATCATTCTCTATAACAATACCACTATTGTTATTATACAGAGCAATTCCTTCAACATTTGGATGGGCAACTTTTTAACCTGGAAATCTACATCTAAAAAAAAAATCAATCCACTGTAAGAGCCAAATAAAAGTATTCGCAAATGTGTAAAAATTTGCCTTGCTTGTCCCCGTCTTAGGATGCATCAGGAAGACGGATGTCAGCAAAACAAGGGGGCAAGCAAGGAAAAGAGGAAGCTGGGGATTTAGTATCATAGAGAGGCAGTCTCAAGCCACAGGGCTGCGGGAAAGAGGTGTCTGGAGCGAGAGATTACAGAATACAATGATGAAGACAGGATCCATGCCCAGGCTGTCTTGTTTACTCCAAAGCTCACAAGCCTTCACTGCAACTACAGACTACTTGCTTTATTAGAATTGTAGACCACGGAGTGCAGGAAGACACAAAGACCACACGCAACAGAAGTTACGCCTCCAACCCCGCCCCTTTCTGTTCTCAGCATTATCGGATGTGGATGGTTATAGTGACATGGAGGAAGGACACAGAAGAGGGAGAAGTTTGAGAAGATACTACATCAAGACTTAAACCTTTTGTGAAAGGCTGTTTCTTTGAATCTGCTCACATAAAATCCATAGATAGCAAGTAGTCAACGAAATGTTCCAAGAGCCTGGGATCTAAAACAGTCTCTACCTTCTCTACCTTATTTGAGGATTTGAAAAACCTGGGGTAAGATCCATAGATGGAAGTGTTCTGCCAAAGACTCCCAAGCCGCGGGAAGGAATAAGATCACCCAGGAAGACCTGATAGAGATAAAAGAATAAAGCCAGACATCAGAGCCCTGGGGACCCCAATACTTAAAATGTGGGCATTAGAAGGGGAGCAAGGAAAAAGAGAACTGCCAGAGATGTGGAAGGAAACCAGAAAAGGATACTGTCCTAGAATTCAAAGGAGGAGGCCAGGCGCAGTGGCTTACGCCTGTAATTCCAACACTTTGGGAGGCCGAGGTGAGCAGATCATGTGAGGTGAGGCATTCCAGATCAGACTGGCCAACAAAGTGAAACCCAGTCACTACTAAAAATACAAAAATTAGCTGGGTGTGTTGGTGCATGCCTGTGATCCCAGCTACTAGAGAGGCTGAGGCAGGAGAATCGCTTGAACCTGGCAGTCGGAGATTGCAGTGACCTGAGATGGCACCCACTGCACTCTAGCCTGGCAACAGAGCAAGACTCCCTCTCAAAAAAACAAAAGAAAGAAAGCAAGAAAGCATTCAAAGAAGGAGAGTGTCTAGAAGTTCAAGAGACACATACACTGAGCACAAATAGGATTAAGCTTGCAAATGAGCCACTGTGTTGGAAAATGTGTAGGCGACCTTAATGAGAGAAGTTTCCATGGAATGTTAAGGAAAAGTCAAATTATAGTGAGTTGAGGAGTTAGGTGGAGAAATCCTGATCATTGTAATAATTTTCATTATTGAATGCTTCCTACACATCAGGCTCTGTAAAGGTAGTTAATCTCATAATGCCTCTGTGACATTGGTACCATTATTTTCCCCATTTTAAAGATGGGGGCATTATGGCACAGAGCAGTGACCTGCCCAAGGGCAGATGCCTAGCAAAGAAGTGGTGATGCTGGAATTCAAACTCACAGTCCGGCCCCAGAGCCTATGCTCATAACCCTCCACCAGCACTGCCTCCCTGAAAGTGCAGCCTGTGGGGGAAAGAATTTATGCAAAGGGATACTTGATCAATTCTGGTACATTATCCTCCTCATAAGCAGCTGCCTTCAATTGCAGCTCCCCAAGACCCTTTTTAAAGATGTTCCTCTTGACCCTTGAAAATTGGGACGGGAGTGAGTCACCTCATTAGACTCACCCAGACAGATTACAGATAATTCATCATGTCTTCTTCCCAGCACTGTTGAATGTTCCTATTAAGCTATATCCACAGCAGAAAAGAGCATCACACCATCAGACTCTTGCCCCATTCCCAAGGCCCTCTTACTCAGCTTTGCTCTTCCATAAACCACATTCCTTAAAAGAAAACCCAATAAAAAGCACATAGGCCCATCACTTCAAAGGATGTAAGAGGAAGCCTCTGCAACTTGCCCCTGCCTGCTTGTGTCTGAGTCCAGTAGGGCTCCTTATAGGGCTACGGCTGGCACTGGGTCAAGACGAGTCTTCCTTGGACAGGGCTGTTCTAGGTATGTAGCAGCCCTAGACCTGGGCATGAAAAGCCATCTCAGCTTCATCAGCCATAACAAATGCACCACTCTGCAGAGGATGCTGATCATGAGGGAGGCTGTGCATGGGTAAGGGCATGGGGTAGATGGGAAATCTCTGTATCTTTTACTTGATTTTGCTGTGGACCTAAAATCACTCTAAAAATAAAGTCTAAAAGACAAAAATTTTAAAATGTAAAAAAAAAGGCCAGTCTCCCCACAAAACACACACACATTTCCAAACATCCCTTGTGGTGATGGAGCTATGCCAGGTTGAGAACCACTGATAGAGACACCAACATGTTACTCCATGAAACTCTGGCCAGTTCTCACACCACTTGCCTCAGGGGAAAACTCACAGATCTGTAGCCCCTCTAGGGGAGGAAGCATTTGTTCTCACTGAGATTGTTATTACCTTAATAACCACAGTGAAGAATTTGTTAAGATACTGAAGGAGGGAAAAGTAATAGGGGGAAAAATATCTCAACTGTCTGGGCAGCTTTCTTCTATTTTCTTGAAGCTGCTGAGGTAGATGGCAGGTCAAGAGGAGTGAAGCTTTGATGTCTACTGAGCCCTCAACAGACACACACATACACACACACACACAGACACACACAGCCCACCTACTACCTGTTATCGGCCTCTCTGCTGTCACTAATCCATTCCAAATTACACAATTACTTTGTTATGCAACACTAATAATCAAAAAGAAGAGAAACATTCTCATAGCCTTTCTAGTAAATGCAAGCTTTGGAGAGTGACCCTCAAGGGAACAGAGGTCTGCACAGACTCTCAATATCATGTTATTCTCTTCTAAAATTGGTGCCTTGTTTTTTTCTTCAGATCCATGGTGGGTTTTATTCTTCCAAGCATACCATAACAGGATCATTGGATAATTGGAGAAACTCAGTGGCCCTGACAGGGGTCTTTCCTCACAGAATGGTCCATACTGTCTGTTCAGAAACTTTTCCTCCCCTCCCTGTTCTTCCACAGGGGAAAAATGAGGGTGTAGAGCAAGGAATGGCTCCAATTCCATAAATGGTTTATTCCAAGGTGGGATTCAGGTTCCCAGATGTTTGAAATGCTTGTTCCCCAGTCTGTAAAGAAATAGCACTTGAATATAAATTTAATTTCCTCAGCAAGGCCATTTTTATGCTTTCTGCAGAAAGGATACACCCACCAGCAGTTTTGCCATGAGAGTACACCGGACAAAGGAGACAGGGTCATTTATAACCTGACATGTCCACCCTACTGCTGTGTCTGGTTTCCATTGGCTGGAATGGGACCTCACATTCTATATTTGTCCTGATTGGCTAGCAACTTAGAACTTTTTTAAAAAGGCAAAGGCAGAGGAGAACAAAGGAAAGAGGAAGTAAATTGTGAAATGCTGAGAAAGGTAAAAACACCTTCAAATAAGGAAGAGGAACAGGCTATGCTTGGACCAGTATAAGCATGCCAGGGCAGATATTTAGGCTAAATTGTGGGAGCTAAGAACATAAAGTACATTGATTTCTTTATTATGGCTAGCAGATATTTAAGAATGTTAGCACAGGACTTTGAATACATTTTGCTTCTAAGAGAAGTTACTATTTATTGCTAATTAGATGGGGAGGAAAGTCTTTGAAGAGGAACCTCTATTTCACTTTTTACACAGAGAAAGCAAAACTTTCCGATGGCAACAATGGAGAGAGAACTTCACTGCAGTAGCATGAACTTCCACCCAGGTGGGCTGAGCCCCAGTCCCAAGAGAGGAGCCTGGGACAACAAGTCACCATGAGGACCTGTGGGTACACCACCATTCTGCAGAAGCCTTTGGTGACTCCAGGGAAAGTTTTTCTCAAGGTTCATAATGCAGAAAGAGAGAGGGAAAGAGGCGGATCACAAAAAATGAAGGAAGAAAAAGGAGTGGACTCCCAGGGAATGCACTGACACATCAATAATCACTCCCTCTTTCAGATCGGGGAAAGACTGCCTTTGAATCATTTTCTCAAATGCCCTACCATTGGCTCTAAAACTCCTTTCTCTTCCAGCAACTCTATGACTTACAGAGCATTGACAATTCTCAGAAATGTGGCCCCAAGAAAATCCAGCCACTGGCCCAACCCTAGGGCATTTGCCCAGCCAACGTGTAGAAGTGGTTCTTCTCCAAATTCCAAAGGAGCGACAGAACCCCAAGGATGCTGGGATCCCTGTGGTTTACAAGAAAAGGGAAGATGGAGGGAAAATAAAACTGACATTAATTAAATACCAACTACTTGCCGGATATATTGCTGGGCATTTTGTTCTCATCTCATTTGATCCTCAACAACTACCATTATTCTCATTTAATCAACAACAAAACCGATCCTCAAATAAGTTTATTTTCAAAAATCACCTAGTCAGGAAGTGGTGGAACCTGTATTTCAAGCCATTTTGTTTGACTCCAAAGTTCTGCGTCTTCCCACCAAACTACCCATTTTCTCAACAGTATAGCTGACACCAAGTATTTTTCACAAACAGAGAGTGCTTGGTGTGAATACATGAGCCTATATACAGAAGGCGAGATGCCAGCTCCCCTGTGGTTGGGGCTAAATCAGTGCATCTAAGGATGGACTGCCAAATATTTTCAGGGTTGGACCAGCCCACATAAAATAGCTCTGGGCTGACAAGTCCAACAGACAGACTTAAATTGTATAATTCCAATGCCAGAATCGATTTCTGTACTCCTTCCTTTACACTTGTACGTCCTTCCAAAGTAGGGTTGGGGGGCAGCAATCTCACTTCCCAACTCAGAAAGCCCTCTTGGGAGCTGTGGTAAGCATAACTGCTATTTATTGAGTATATCCAGGAACTAACTAGGACTGCAGTTTTGTGGACCACCTTGAAGTTAAACAGTACCCCCATCACTTTCTTTGGAATGAAAAGTGAGCAGAAGTGAGGATGCATCACTCCCACATGGAAGCTTGAAGATCCAGTGTGACTTGCCACATTCCCTTTTTCCTGGGTTGGCATTTGTGGAAGCATGAAGCAGAACCCCACTCAGCCCCAGTCACTCAGTGAGGCCAACTTAGACGCAAGGGCTCCGCCAACACCTGGTGCAGCCATGGTGACGTGTGAAATGCAGCACCATTGTTTTAAGCAGTTGTGATTGGTGGGGGTGCTGTCTATCACATCTCCACATTTACCAATGGTACTTTAATTTCTTCATTCAGACACTTTGCATGCTTCACACCATCTTCAGCAAGTCTCCTCAGAATTCCCTCATGCAAAAAAAAAAAAAGGGCTTGTCGTCCTCAATGATATAATCCATTTTAAAATGCCTCCTCCCCACTCTCTGTCCCAAAGTTGAGCTCAAATCTTCTGTTCCACAGAGTCAGATCATGACCACCTAGATCTGACTTGGGTAGCAGAAGCAAATAAGCCTGCATGGGTCTCATGCTTTTTTAATGTGTCAGAATGAAGCAAACAAGCCAAACTTTGGATTAAGAAAATGATTTTTTTAAAACCTCAACCTTTTCCTACTGATAGAAATCAAACACTGACATGTCCCTGGTGGGCGAGAGCTTCGCATCAACAAATCTGGGAGCAGGAACTCATAAAACGGAATAAGTGGAAGCACAACAAACACAATTAAAAATCCAGCCATGCTCAGAGAGGCATTCCATTTACTGTCTCATAAAAAGAGCCTGGTCCTCAGAGGCAAACAAAAGAAAATCAATTTCTTAATTTTTATTGGCAGATGTGGGACAGAGGCCAAGTGAACATGGGCTGTGCTCAAGAGCAGACCTGGGGACTAGTCATGGCCTTCTGTTCCTAGACCTGTTCCTCTGGCCCTCACCTCTCTGCCTCCTCCAGCTTCCAGACAGACTCTGCCCTCTGTGGTCTCCGGAGCACGCGGGGTCCTGCAGGCAGCACAGCAAGGCATGCCCTCCGCACTTCTCCGCTCCTCTCCCTGAATCATTTCCCAAAAGATAAGCTTTATTCTCTGGCTGGAATTCCCTCCCAGCCTCTTACAGGAACCAAAGGCATTGTTCATGCCTCGCAGCATTCATAGCTTGGAGGTATCACTTGGCAATTGAAAATGATGTTGCTCATCAACCAGCCCAAGAACACTCACTTAAGGACTGGGAAGGCAGGATGGGTATTCGGACTCGGCTTCTCTTACCTCCCTTAATCATCACCACAACCCTGGGGGGTAGATCCTCTTATCCCCAGTGATGTAGTTGAGGAAATTCAAGCTCAAGGCTTCATAATTTGCCCAGTCACACAGTTAATAAATGGTAAGCAGATCCACATCTATCTGACTTCAAAGTCTGGGCTCATTTCACTGCAGCACCATGCTGCCCCACCCTCCAGTATTGTTTTTCTAACAATAGGACAAGTCAGCCACATTCTCCTTCCCACTCCCAACCTTTACTCTCTTGAAATTCATTTGTAAGAGAACTGGCTTTGTTTAGGGGAGAAGCCCATGACATTTCCAGGAAACTTCAAACCCACAACTGTGGCACAAGGATATAGCTGTCAGGGGCAACCAGAAATTCATAGCACAGGAATGGCCGGCAGCAAGGGGTGTAAGAATGTCAAAACAAGCATCCTGGAGGGAAGGCAGATGCCATCAGACTTCTCCAAAGACTCTTTGTACAGACAGTAATTCAGACCACCCCAGGCATCAACAGGAAGTGAGTAGTTACATTCTGATTGCACATATAAGGTGAATGGAATACAAAATGCTGGGTTTTTGGTCCGAGGCCCCATAAAGAGATCATAGTTCAAATTTCAACATGTCTAATTTCAGTTCTAGCCACTATGGCTAGCTAGTGTTATCTCAAAATAGAGACATTTATTTTCCCTAAAGATTTATCTGTAACTTTCCCCCAACTTCCTGGGGACTTTTGAAGACTGGGAGGAAACATCACTTGAGGTCATGCAGTGCCAGGGGCTGCCACGTTGAATCGCTACAGTCCCCATGCCTTCACCCACTCACATCATGTCCCTTTTGGCACTTGCATGATCTGATTTCAACATCAAGACCAAGAGAATAAGAACCCAAACTCCTGAGGGCTAAGCCCAAATGCCTCTGACTTTACGGAGGTCACAGGAGGGAAATCTAATATCTAAAACCCCACTAGGTGATCCTGGATGGCTTCAATATGAAGTTCTTTCAAATTAAAGTGAGGCACAATGAGTTAGAAGAGAGAGAGAGAGAACTGATGCAAAAAGAAGAAAATCCTTTTCTGGAGGAACTTGGGGTCTTATAGGCACTGGCTGATGTAAGACTTCCTAACTAGATATGTCACCCACAGTTGTATGGGTCTCATACACTGCAACAGGGTATCCAGGGTATGTCTGAAGAAAACCCTTTTCCCAGTATTTCTAAATACACATGGAGTGATACCATGGCATATCGTCACTCCCAGAAAAGTCAGAGTGATGATCTGAAATACCTGTGCAGTAAAACATGATAATAATAGCTGAGGTCTACTGTCACTTGTTGACCAACACTGGTCACTTGTTGGCACTGTACTGGGCTCTGTGTGATCCTGTCCAATGCTCACAGTGGTTCAGTAAAGTGGGTCCTATAATTAGAGTCAGAGCAGTTAAGCAGTCTGCCTAAGGTCACATAGCTAGTAGGTAGCAGTGTCATGATTCTAACTGGAGCTGTGGGATTCCCAAGTCTATGTTCTTTTCTTTTCTTTTTTTTTTTTTTTTTGAGATAGAGTCTTGCTCTGTTGCCCAGGCTGGAGTGCAGTGACGTGACCTCAGCTCACTGTAAGCTCCACCTCCTGGGTTCACGCCATTCTCCTGCCTTAGCTTCCGAGTAGCTGAGACTACAGGCGCCTTCCACCAAGCCCGGCTAATTTTTTTGTATTTTTAGTAGAGAAGGGGTTTCACCATGTTGGCCAGGATGGTCTCCTCTATCCTGGATATCTCTGAATTTCATTGAGTCCCTAGTAAAGTCCCTTTAAGAGAGCAGGCAATTACAAAATATATGTTGCCCCAGGTGCTACCCCAGACATCGGTAAGCATTGCCTCTCCAAAGATATGAGCCTTCCTAGAGATGCCATAACAACTACAACAAAACGCAAACTAGGTGACTTAAAACAACAGAGTTATTCTCTACAGTTCTGGAGGCTAGCAGTTGGAAATCAAGGTACCAGCCAGGCCATGGTCCCTGAGACTCTGGATAGAATCCCTCCTTGCCTCCACCAAGCTTCTGTTGGTGGCTGCAAATCTTTGTCATTCCTTGGCTTTTTAATACATCACTCTGACCTCTGTCATCATGTGGCCTTCTCCTCTCATCGCATGGCATCTTCCTCTTTGTGTGTGTCTGTTTCTGTGTCTCTTCTCTTTTTATAAGGTCCTCAGTCAAATTAGATCAAGGGCTCACTCTATTCCTGTATCACTTCATCTTAACTTAAATCTTAATTCCATCTGCAAAGAGGCTATTTCCAAATAAAGTCACATGAACAGGTACTAGTGATTAAGACTTCAACATATCTTTTTGCAGGACACAACTCAACCCACAGCACCATGTCTCCCATATGCCTAATCTTCAGCACCCAGGCTGGAGCATCATCGGCAGGCACAGGGGATGAAACAGCATTATAAGGATGGTGATAGATGTGGAGGAATCTCAGGCTCTGAGTGAACTGGGAGTTCAATCTATGGGCATTTGATCTCCCAAGAGCAGCTCCCCAGGAACTGTAGCAATATGTACCCTCTAGAATCCCTGAAAGTGACCTACAGACTATAGTTCATGATTCATGCCACACCTTCCAGACGGGTCTTTCCTGCCCATGTGCTCACCAAATACCTCCTCCTGCGCTGGACCCTGAGCTAGGGACTAGAAAAGGGGAGAAAAAAAGACACAACCCCAGCCTGAACAGGTCTCCAGGTCTACAGGTGGGACACACAAATAAACCAACAGAGATGACACATAGGAAGAGCACCATGTTACAGGTGCGCTCAGGACATAAGGCAGCACCCGAGACAGTTATCCAGGGAAGGACAGAGAGGAAGGCAGTACAGGGAAGGACACCTCACCCAGCAAACACATTAGCCTAGAGCTCCATCTGCCCACACCCTTCATCCTTGTCCCACCCCAGAGGACTTGTCTAGCCTCCTGTTCCACAGATCCTCTCTGTTTTCTCAGGGGGGGTCACCTTCATGGCACCTTGAACCTTGGCTGCTGTCTCTTCTCCCAACACACCTGGACAGCAGCTGGGAAAGGGCCCCAGCAGCCTCTATTAATCTCTTGGCTCACTCATCCCTTTCACAGACATGCCATAAAAATGATAAAAGCATTTCATTCGAACAGCGCTGCAGCAGGAATGGCGAGGGTACAGAGGGTCGATTGATTTCCAGCATGTGCAGGTATAAACGCAACACCAAAATCAATTGAAATAACACTGCATCAGTTCTGTGATCTCTTCCCTCATACGGCACGCTTTATATACTGTAGTACCTGCTCCTGTCTACACGCCTGCCCTGGCCGCCCTGCAGCGGCTCCGTGGGCAAGGCTGACAGCTGACACCCACAGGGCCATGTTCTCTAAGCCCCTTCAGTCACACAGTGAAAGGCAATGAGGTTCCATGCATGCCCACCAGCAGACCCTCATAAACATACCGGAAATCCCATGTACACTCCCTGAACAAGAATGTGTATGAACTCACACATGAACTAGTACCACGTGGCTGCTCATTGAACAGGTGTGTAAGGAGACTTACTGGTCTGCATTTCTTTACAATTTTATACCTTCTTCCATCTCACCAGATAAAATATTTCCATAAGTGATGTATATAATATACTTATGTGTAATATACCCAGGAATATTCAACACCCAAACAGAATACCCCAAAAAGGTGTGGTGAGGTAGATGGTGGGGAGATTCTATAGTAGTGAGTTAGCCCTGGTATCAAGGGAAAAAAAATCCAAAGATCTCATCTGAAAATGCATAAATGCATATTCTTTTGAAATTTTGTGACTTCTCACAATCAGTTTATAGTATTATTCTTGTACTGATGTCTAGATCAGGTTATATTATTAAACTGGCCAATTCAATAAAACTCCTCACCTTCACGGTATCTCCTCATCAAAGTCTGTTTCTTCATGCATCCATTAACCTAAAAATGGTTCAGGTAAGAAATTGAAGCCTGCCAAAAAGGGAGTATCTCCTCATTCAGTTCAGAGATGTCTGGTTCTATTAAAAGGAGGGTGACCACACATCCTGATTTGCCCAGGACAGTCTGTTTATTTTTATCTGTTGCTCCAGCATCATCATGAATAGAGCCCCTTTTGGTCTGGATGAAAAATGATGTAGTAAGCCTAATAAAAAGTAACTTAGGCCTCCTGTGTGTGGGAGTGGAAGGTGGAGAAAAGATAGTCATGGGTGGAATCAACTGCTGTTTTGAACTCCAGACACTAGTGATGCAATATCACAAGTAAAGCAGTGAACCACCCTAGCCAACATGTCTCCATCCTAATCTCCTAAACTCCCTTTGAAGCAGTCTATAGAGGGGCCTAGCATGTATCCTCAGAATATCCATATAGGACATTGTCCTTCTTAGACAGTCAATAAATATCATTTGATGACAACGACGCAGTCATTGATTTTCCACTCCCTCTTCCCCCTCTGTTCACTTCTCCCTGCCCCCTTCCTCAGGGTATAGGTCAATCAATCTTAGGCCATCTTGATCTACTTGGAAAGCTTAACTGCCATGAAGCTAAACCACTTGTCCTCTGGCTCCAATCTCTTAGAGAAATTAGTGCCAATGGAAGTGTCAGTATCAATTTCATAATGTTATTGGATGAAGGCAAGGCTGGGCAAAGTCCCATATTCCTGACGGGCTATCAAAGTGATGAGGATTATGGGTAAGGAGACAGACAGCTCTGACAGGAGAGGCAATGACTCAAGAGCAATTAGACTGACAAGACTATCTTTGAGCCCCATCACTTAATGCTGACACGGGTACGTTCCCCACAGAGATGTAGAATGTGGGATGCAGGTTTTTCCTGGTGTCTACAGGGGTAATTGGAGAGCCTGGAGGCTTGCAAAGCAGCCTTTGGCCCTACACCTCTCTGAACAAAGGGTTCCAACACAATAGTATGATTTTGCTCTCATGATGGGACGACTGAATATCTGGCCCCTCCTTTTCCTTTCCTTCCTTTTCCTGCCTTCTAAAGAAAATGTCAAGATAAAATGTAGGCTATGTATTTAAATTTAACTCCTTTGCAGAGTCAGGGGAAGACTTGGGATTATTAAAATGAAAATCAAGATCTTGTAAAAGTCAAACCATCTTAGCAGGAAAGGAGATTTATCCTGGAAGACAAGAGCAACAGATGGTTGCCACAAGGGTCCTGAGTTCTAATCCAAGCTCTTACCCCAGCACTGCTGTAAATACAACTGTGTGCAATCGGGAAGGTGTCACCTTATCTCTGTGAGGCTCCAAGTTCCTCCTGTAAGGTCAACCATAACCTCCCGCTACCCTACAACACTGAGGAAATGAAATGCCAGCAGTGTCAAGGGCAAATGAGGAATCAGAGAAGGATATATTTTAAGACCTGGTGAGGTGTGTAGAAATTGCTTTTCCTCTGTGCTTGATAGAAGATGCACAGAAGCAACCCTGGAGCTGAGAATGCAGTGCAAGGTGGTGCTGAAGAGAGAGAAAAGCAAGTCTTGTCTCCTGCTCAAATGGACCGCATGCAAGAGGCATGGAAGTGATGTTTCGAATACTTACATAGTGTGCCTAGTCTATTTTCAGTCCTTAACAGTTTATTTCCCCTAGTTTTCAAGAGTTTATGTTCCCAGGGCAGCAGGCATAATTTTGAGCCTGTGAGGTTACAGCTATTTAACAGGTTTGCTTTATTATTTTTTAATTGCTTAACAATATTGTTCGTTGGTGTTCTATTAAAAACCCCACAGTGTTTTATAATGGAATTTAAAATTCATGTAATTTTAAAGTGTCCACTTCAGAATGGTGTGTGTGTTTATGGGGTTCACTAACACTAATATTAATTAGCCGATCCTGACACTGACCTAAGCATTTAAGCTAAGCAAAATGATATATGTAAAAGGTCAGTATGTAGAAAGCCTTATCTGAATAATGTCAACCCTGGCCAAGAGGCTGTTGTCAATATTATCTGAAACTGCTGAGTTCCCAAACACACTCAGAATATTGGCCTAATATGCAAATGTGTGAGTCAGGGGATTCCTCCCAAGGTGCCTTTAAATAGCAGGCCCTTTAAAGGCACTGTGGTGCAGCTGAGGGTATTTTAAGATCATTAACCAATTGAAAGAGAGGTTGGGAGCAGAGAAACTTGAAGTGTTAGAAGTTTCTGCTAATCGAATATGGTTCAGAATCAATGATTATGCATCTCTGCAACTGCCAGAGAAAGCTATAGGAAAGCATTAGACAGTGAAGAAGTTTTGCTAGGCACACACTTGGCATTGTGCTCCTGACGCTGATAGATGCAAAACTTCACACTCAACAATTTTAGAAACATATCTGTTGGGAAACTCTGAATGGGCTATTGACTATTTTCACATAATAGTATCTTTGTGAAGGCACAGGCATTCATTAAACCAACAATTTGCCCCTGAATTTTTTTAATGCAGTTAAGCACCAAGAATATAAACAGGAGAACTTCCAAAGAGAAGTAAAGAAAGTGTCAATATAATATCAGGATTTTCTTCACTGTCCTTCCCTATTGTTGGCATGAATTCAAAGGCACATGTGTCCCAGGCTACAGGGGAAAACTAGACTTTTACAGGTGGGATTCCAACAAGATGCTTCTCAAAGTCTCCACGTTACAATCCTTAAACTAATAAATGGCATTTATTTTAAAAATGGATGACTTCTAACGGGCCTGGGTACCATTCCCATCTTGGCCTGGGCTCACAGCGTATTTATATATGGAATGTTTTCTACCTCAGATATTAGACATGTATCTTTTTAAAGTTTAGCTAGGTAGATTGAGTAATCAATATACACCGTGTGTGTGTGTGTGTGTGTGTGTGTGTGTGTGTGTGTGTGTGTTTGTATGGAAAGCATAACTGAATAGTATACACACACTCACATACACAAATAAATCAGATAGTATTTATGGAAAATCCACTCAGGGATCAGGCTATGCTTTCCTGTGCTTTCTAATTTAATAGAACTACTATTTGATGAGTGTATACCATAGCCAAAATTGCCCCCAAGCAATTTATAAATAATTAGCTCATTTAATCTTCGCAAACTTGCAACGATCACTTCCATTTTCCAGACAAAGAAATTGAGGCTCAAAACTTTTATTAACCTGCCACTGTCCCTCAGCTAATAAATGGTGAAATTGGAATTCCAATCCAAGACCATGTAATCCATCCCAAGGCCTGTACTCATCCTACAGTATACTGCCTGCCACAAACTATAATTTTAAGAAAACTTATGAAACAATATGATAAGAGAGCATATATAATATTTTCCATGGGTCTGTTGCAAATTTTCATCAAATTTACTCTCTAATACTATTTAGGTGTGTCTTGATTCATAAACATGTACAATTTGGGTTTGACATTCAAAGACCATGGTCATCTAATTATTTCACCAACCACATCTCCTACCAGCAATTGAGTAAAAGTACATGTCTGCTGTTCCCCAAATACACAATCTACATTTCCACCTCTGCCACAGCTGTGCTCCAGCCCAAGACATTTGCTCTGATGCCTACAACCCACCTGCCCAACCCTACACCTCCCAGGAACCAGCTCAATCCCCACCACTCCATTGAAGCATTTCTTGAACCTAACACTCCCTCCTCTTTCTCCCCACTCCACCCACTCACACAGTTATTTCTTCCTCTAGATTCGTGCAGCTCTTCTGAAGATCAAGGTTTGCCTATTGCCTCTCTGTCTCTCACTAGTGATTCTCTGCAACCCAAGAATAAGGCTTAATAGGGAAGGAAGTTGTTCTGACTCTATGCTTTTATTCCTCTTGACTAAGAAAAGGCAATAGTGTTTATCACAATGAGGAGCATGTCTCAGTCAAAAGCATCATTTCTGCTGCTCTGTTAACTAATACCATCTTGGTCATGCCTCTTAACCCAAGTATTTGTTTCCTTATCTATAAATAGGGTTAATAGCAGTAACTCCCTCGTCAGACTATTGTTAGGGTTAAATAAAATATTTAGATAAAGCCCTTGGCATGGTATAAGTTCTCAGTAAATGTTAACTAAAAATAATTCTAGTAAAGTAAAAAAACAAAACAAACAAAAAAAAAACCAGCGGTTAGCTAACCCAAGAATTTTGCTGTTAATACTTTTAACCCCCATGATAATTACTGATTTAAGTGACAGGTTCTTCTTTTAATGTAGCCACTAATGACAGCATCTATATGCCCTAAAGTCTTCCATTCCATGCTAGGGGATCAGAGTTAGCCAATGCTTCCCACTTCTCATCAAAGCAAGAGGACTTAATAATGCAAATAAGAAATGAGCTTTATCAGATGTAGAGAAGAGCACCATAATTGAAAGACTGGCTAACTCTTCTTGGTTACCATGGACTTTAGCCTGATTCTTCACCTATCCAGGCATTTAATAAGGACCCAATAAATGTTAAAGGACAGCACTGTTAACTATGCTAGATGGACCTAGTTCCCTAATTTCCATACATAAAGGGGAAATGTATTATAGAATAAGTGATGTCATAAGTATTTCCAAGTGTTCATCTAAAATAGCTCCAAGAATAGGACAGGAGGTAGCCCACACTCAACACAGGGATCCATCACCCCCTATCACATCCTGGAGAGAGGCTGGGTGAGACATCAGCATGGCTGCCATTTCTTAATTTCCCAACAACATGGTGAAAACAGGAAGCGATGGCTCCAAGAGATGAGGTGACTTGCCTGAGCACACATGGCTAGAAGGGGGAAAAATTAGTTGGAACCCTTGTCAGTCAGACCTAAAAGCCAACTCTCTAGTTTGGAGCAAGCATGCTACGACTCTAACTCCAACATGCTAAAGCCCATGGGCGTCTTTCAGAGGCATCCACACATCTGCTGTCAGAGGTGTCAGGGGTTGCCACATCCAAGAGTGGAGTCTTCCCTATAGCCATGAATTGTATGATACTTTAAAGTTAGATGTAATTAATGCTGATTGTAATCACTGGGAGTTAATAGATTTATTATAATAGTGAGCTAAAAATGGCTTATGCTAATAAATCAATGAGAAATGAGATGGAAAGTGAAAAATCTTTGGGTAATGGAGGTGAAGGGTGTCAGGGAGGGGAGTATAGGTGCAGAAGTTTGCTAGCACATATGACAGGCCAAGGAGGTGCAGCAACGGAAGCACTCATCCATCGAACAGGTTGTCACATTCCAGGTATTTTAGGAACAAGGAGCTGAAAATACTAAGAGACTTTGGGCCCAAGGGGTTATCTATCAGCTGATCAGTATGGAAGACTTATTAGCTGTGTAACTTTAAATAAGTGGCTTAACTTCTTTGAGCCTTGGTTTCTTATCTGGAAAACTGGGAAAATGAGCCTCCCCACAAGAGTGTCCATTTATTAGATTCTCAAAACATTTATTAGGAACCTACTATGTGCCAGACACTGTTCTAGGAACTGGGGATACAACAGGAACAAAACAAAGCCCTTGTTTGATGGCAATAACATTCTAAGGGGAGGGCAACAGAATGTGGATAACTAAACCAATAAATATATGCCATTTGTCTAGTGGTACTGGCAGCCACAAAGGAAGGTGCAGCAGGCTAAGGGGGCAGAGAGTAATGAGGCTAATTTTATATAGGTCATAAGGGTTATAGGAGCTCAGAATTCAAAGGGCCTGTCCCACAGTCAGTGCGTGGAGGCTCCACTTAATAGCCAAGGCCGAAGACCTCATACCCACTAAATAGAAGAGTTTGGCTACAGTGGACTTAAGAGGGTTCCTGGGACTGACAGCCGGACCATGCAAAGGGTATTTGCCAAGAACAGTCCTTGAAACCAGCAACCCAACATGCCTATACTTCACTCTGAATTTGACAAGAGCAAGCCGACCATGGATCTGACACCCAACATACAGTGAGGCCATAGGTACATTGGTTAGGAGTATGGGCTATGGTGGGAGACCTCCCAAGTTCTTTGGGACCTCAGCTGGGCAAGTTATTTGCCCTCGCTCTGCCTCAGTATTCCCATATCAATAATAGGGAAAATAATAGCACCTACCTGACAAAGATTCTAAGGTTGTTATGAGATTTAAATGAAGAAATATGTGTAAAATACTTAGCACAGTGCCTGGCACATAGCCGGGGCTAGATAAATATTAGTAATTAATACAGTTGTTAAGTTCAGATATGGGTACAAATACCTTATCAAAATGAAAGGCTATACTTAATGGAACTGGTAAAAATCAGAATTTCATGTCCTTTGGCAATTTGCCTCGAGTTCTCTTCCCTGAGACCAGGCTCTGAAGAAAGGTACTGATTAATTTGACACTACAGGAAGTTGATGGAAAGAAGGTTTGCTCTATTCTGTGCCAAGGTAGATAGAATGTGCTGGGCTGCAAATCTAAGGGGAAAATAAAGCCGATAATTCAACATGTGGTGTTATGACTGGCTCATCACCATGAGCATTGAGCCCAGTTCAATATAAACCGGAGGCCGTTCTGGGCAAAAAGAAATGGGAATAATAAAACCTGCCTCATTTGTTTGTACTGCCAGTTTTAGGCAATCAGTCAATCCAAAAAATATATTGAATGCCTATTGCGAGCAAACCATTAAATAATAACATTAGTAACTACCATTTGTTGGAAACTTAATATAAGGTAGACATAGTGTTCTATATATCTACTGACCCAGTTCACAGCCACTTCCTCTACGAATTCTGATCTAAGTGTCCTCTGCTTTCGCCCACCCCCTTCCCAGCCAGAACTCCTCATCCCTGGCATTCAAACCTACACATGCGCAATGCACCTTGACCTGCAGCTGGTTATAAGGTCTTGGGTGCCCTAACAGATGAGATGCAGGCTCCTTTATAGTAGCGACATCCTAGAGTTCACGTCTTGCAAAATGAGCAACTCAACAGGCATCCCATACAGTTAGACAGTTAGAATTCATTAAAGAACAGAAATAGCAAAATATGATAGCATGGCACCTCCTATTTCAGTTCTGGAGTTTCTGCAAAGCACTTGGTAGCTAACATTATGAAGGCAACCCCAGAGATGAAGCCAAAATACTCCTGGAGCTCAATTTCCCCCTGGGTCAGTGGGTTATATAGAAATGCTCCTAGCTTCTAAAAATATTGATGATGATGATGATGATGATGATGATAACAATAATAATAATAGCAGCAAACACTCAACAAGGGCTTACTATGTTTCAGGCATTGTGCTCTTTGCATGTATTTTTTTTTTCCAAAGTGCAAGTGATTCTTGCATTTCCATGAGAAAGTTACTCTTAATATCACCATTTTGCAGAGGAGAAAACTGAGGCTCAGAGAGATGTAAATCTTTGCCCACGCCAAGCAGGTAGAAATTAACAGAGCTGGGATTTCAACTCCTATGTGGCTAACCTCAGAGCCCAAACACTTCCCTGTGCTTTACAAAGCCATGAATTGGCAGAGGGAAGGGGGAGGTGTTTTGTGTGAGGGTGTGGTGCATCCAGTGAGCTTAGATTCTCGTAATGAATGCCAATCCCAGGCCCTGCGGTAGAGCCCCACGGCCTCAGACTTCTGCAGAGGAACTCAAAGCTCTGTGCCAACAGTCTCTCTTCACCCTCCCCACCTCTCTATAGGAAAGAGATTAAAGAAGATCTATGCCACTTAAAAAATTAAACTGGGAGGAGTAGACAGATGGGGACATGTGGCGTCTTAGTGACCACATCCAAACAGTGCCACTGGTGAATCACTGGCAGTTCTAGGAGAAAAAGCACTTCCCAATTTTTGGACTGGACTCAAACTCAGATTCTAATAATGCAATTTCATATGAACAACCAAATAACATATTTCCTGGAAATATGAAATATATTCATTCAATGACCCTTGAAAACATCATCATCATTATAATCTTCATCATCACAGTATCTCCTTAGATTTGCATAGCACTTCACGGAGCCAAGCACTTTCACATTCACTGGCTCATTGCTTGCCTTTCCCAATCACTCTCTGACATAGATCAGGTAGGTGACAAGCCTCCCTTTCAATCGGTGATGAAACTGAGACCCAGTGAATTGCCCAAGTTCACTCAATCAACCAAACAACATGAGAACCCAGGATTTCCAGTGTATTCACCCAATACTGAGGCACCAGCCCTCTCTGGTTCCATGCTGCAAAATACCTAGACTGGGAAAGGAGGCATTTAAATGGGACAGCCGCAGGTTTTTAAAATCCAAAGTCAACGTTTTCCTCTCCTAGCAGCTGGAACAGACTTAGAGTTCAGGTTGTTGCCTTGATAAAGAAAAAGGAGAATCAGACTGAAAGGGACTTATATCTTATCTTTCCCATTGTCACTAAGATGAACCAACCGAAGCCACTGGCAAAGAAAAGTGCCCCAGCAGCAGGATGGTACTACATGTAGGTTAAGGCACGACTTGTGGGCAAACTGGAGAGAAAGCAGGCAGAAGAAAGAAACAAAGGAGCATGACAGGCCCCTGGGTTCTGCTGGTTAAGCCTCCTGGAGCTCTCAACTGAACAAATCAGTTAGGACAACGTGGGTGAAGCATTACAAGCACAGACTCTTTTCATATATATATATATATATATATATAATATATATATATTTTAATGTAGAACCTTGATCATATGGAAGAGTTGAAGAAATATGTGTATAAAATGGAAATAGAGCAAAATTTATGTCTTTTTATAGCCAATGATTCATGCAGAGTGATGGGCTTTAAATATTAATAATAAGTAAATTTTTAGGGCATAGGTTGGAGATGAAGGGAGATGATAAAATTTCTCTATTTTTTTGTTCATGGTCCAAATGTAGAAAATTAAGTACAGTAAATATTCTACCTATGGTTAACATACTGATGTAGTTTATTATCTGCCTCGGGGCCTTCGTTTCACTTGGGAACAAAGACACTGCTTCAATTTGATGCTGAAATCATAATTTAGAGCTGGGAAGAAACCTGTTTCAAGAATTAAAATAATCTCACATGAATTTCAAATATGACAAAAAGACTGCATTTTCACAGAAATGTGCTGCTCACTCGTTCCCTCCTTCCACAAAGCCTTAGCATGGTTCCGCATGGTCTGAGAGTCTCTGAGGCAAGAGAGCCTGTGGGGAAAACCCTTTGGCACTCTCTCAGTATCTCCCCATTGGGGTGACTCCACAGAGAGTCGAGAACATGTTCTTCCTGGTTGGCTTAGGGTTGTGACAAAGTCCCTTCTGATGATCACCTTCACTTAAGCAATGATCTCATTCATGTGGTATCAAGAACACAAAGAAATGTGTCCTAAGGGCCGGGTGCAGTGGCTCACACCTGTAATCCTGGTGCTTTGGGAGGCCGAGGTATGTGGATCACCTAAGGTCAGGAGTTTGAGACCAGCCTGGCCAACATGGCGAAACCCCGTCTCTACTAAAAGTACAAAAAATTAGCCGGGTGTGGTGGTGGATGCCTGTAATCCCAGCTACACAGGAGGCTGAGGTGGCAGAATCGCTGGAACCTGGTAGGTGGAGGTTGCAGTGAGCTGAGATTGTGCCACTGCACTCCAGCCTGGGAGACAGAGCGAGACTCCCTCTAAAAAGAAAAAAAAAAAAAAAAGAAAGAAAGAAATGTGTCCTGAGCAAGGGCTGTTCTTTGAGCGACTTGGCCAGTCCCAGAAGGTGGAGCAACAGGAAGCTCCTGGTGACCTTCAAGGAGAGCAAAGGTCCTTCTACATTGCTATCGACTACAACCTCAGGGGAGCATCAGGGAGATATGATCAGTGCCCTGCTCTGCCCCTGGGGGCTGTGAGCTGCCGGGAAAACCCTGACTCCCACTTCCAGCCAGCCAGGGCTGCACCCATAGCCTCTTGCAGAACACCTTTTGAGCTATTCCTAGTTCTTTGTCAAGCCCATTCAAAATGACTCCCAATATCTTTCTGAGGGAGGCGGATTGCCCTCATTGCTCTCTTCTGTCTTTCTCTTCCTCTGCCTCTGATGATACACTGGGAGATGCCCGCTGCCAGTGTGGGGCTGACACACCACTGACACAGTGAATCACTTGCAAAGGAAAAGGAAGGGCCAGGGACGGAGATCCGAGCAGATGCTCAGACCCCAGAAGCCATGGGGTGACAAAGCTTGCTCTCTCTGGGTGAGATCTCACTGGCTCTCCAAGCCCATCATTCTGCCTGGCAAGGGGAAGGCAAGAGCAGATGGCAGGAAGCACAGCTTGGGGCCTTGGACTTTGACAGGGTCAGGAGCAAGTGTGCAGGAACTTGGATTTCTTTGGCCAAAAGGGAAAGAGTCCAGAGTGGCAGGTAAGCACCAGGACTATGACATCAGACAGTCCTTGAGTTCAAATCCTAGTTTCTCCATTGACTAGATGAGAGGCCTTGGCGACATTACTTAACGTCTCTCAGTTTTTTCACCAATCAAATGGTAATGATACGATAGCTGACCTCATAGGATTGTTTTGAGGGTTAAATGAATTAATATGTGAAAAGTGTTTGGTATTTATTAGGTTATTATCATAAGTGGGACTGAAAATCTTTCCTCCAAAGGTCAAAGGTTAGTGCAAGTCTTAGGTCAAACGGGAAGTTCTATTTGTGGGTCTCTCTCCTTTCCAGAAAGACCCCTAGTATTGCCATTTTTTTACTTCTTTTCCCAAAATTCTGGCCCAAAGCACACCTAGCACCACTACCCTCCACCATGCCCCAATGCCCATTCCTGAGAACAGAACTATCCAGCTAACCCAGCAGAAGGGCTCTTGAATGCACAGATACATCCATCCCCATCTGCTGCATCCTCCCCTAACCTGCCCACAAGCCACGTGGCTGGAAGAGTCTGAAGCAGGGTCATGTTCAGGAAAGCAACTTAAGAGCTACATGTCAGATTCCAGAAATCTCAATGTTATTGCACATGGGATAATGATGATGATAATTATGATGATGATGGAGGAGGCAGTAAAGGGAGGACCTAGTTGTCAGCCAAGTGTCCACCTTCATTCTCTCTGAGCCAGCAGAGAAAAATGTGGCACTCTAGCTTCTTCCAAAGATTTAGATGTTCACCATCAGCAGCAAGTTAATTGCAAAGTTGCAAGAAACAGAGCAAGCCCACAGAAGGTGCATGGCCCCTTTATTTCACACACACACACACACACACAGCCCTCTGGCTGTGGTCATTTAGAGCTCTCCCAGAAAAGAGAAAATCTTCCAGCAGCAATGGCAAGCAGAGGGCAGGAGAGAGGCTTGTGCCACTCGAAGAATTTGATGAGCACCCGATATCAACAGCATAAATAAGCCCTTTAATAAATTAGAGAGCTATTCATTTAAATGGATTCTGCAGTCCCTTCGGTGCCAGTTAATCTGTAATTCAGATAGATCAGCGATGGCTCTGCTGGGAGACAAGAGTCCAGAATATACAATGATTTTGTACCCCAAGCCAGGAGTTCACTTGGTAAGCAGTACACACATCCTACATGTTCATTTCATTGTTGCTCCTCTATCACCTACAAACCCCTAGTTATAGGTACACACCTGAAACAAAATGTACTTTATTCCAGGCCCATATAAATATCCTCCATGCACGCTTCACCTCTGCACATGCTCCACCCATATGCCACTCTGTGCACAGCTCTAAACTCCCTGGCAAGTACCCCCAGGCACCTCGATCAATACAGGACAAGGAACATGCCACCAGGAAGTTTGCACCATTTTCCAGAACACCCATCATGAGAGCTGCTTCTACCTAGAACTATGGTTGGGGGATGAAGAGGACACTAGGTGTTACAAGCTAAATTGTGACCCCCCCCTAAAATTTATATGTTAACGTTATAACAACCAGGGCCTCAAAATGTAACTGGATTTGGGGAAAAGGTCTTTAAGGGGGTAACTAGGTTAAAATGAGGTCATTAGGGCAAGCCCTAATCCAACATCACTGGTGTCCTTCTTGGAAGAAAAGGAGTTTAGGACCAGACAGACCCAAAGGGAAGGCCATGTGAAGATACAATGAGAAGAGCCCAGAAGAGAGGCATTCAAAGAAACCAACCCTACCGCTACCTTGAGCTTGGACTCCAGAACAGATTTCTGTTGTTAAAGCCACCAAGTCTGTGGTCCTTTATCATGGGAGCCCTGGAAAACAAATATACTAAAAGATCCAAAATTGACACCCTAACATCACAATTAAAAGAACTAGAAAAGCAAGAGCAAACACATTCAAAAGCTAGCAGAAGGCTAGAAATAACTAAAATCAGAGCAGAACTGAAGGAAATAGGGACACAAAAAACCCTTCAAAAAATTAATGAATCCAGGAGCTGGTTTTTTGAAAAGATCAACAAAATTGATGGACCGCTAGCAAGACTAATAAAGAAGAAAAGAGAGAAGAATCAAATAGATGCAATAAAAAACGAAAAAGGGGATATCACCACCGATCCCACAGAAATACAATCTACCATCAGAGAATACTACAAACACCTCTGTGCAAATAAACTAGAAAATCTAGAAGAAATGGATAAATTCCTCGACAAATACACCCTCCCAAGACTAAACCAGGAAGAAGTTGAATCTCTGAATAGACCAATAACAGGTTCTGAAATTGTGGCAATAATCAATAGCTTACCAACCAAAAAGAGTCCAGGACCTGATGGATTCACAGCTGAATTCTACCAGAGGTACAAGGAGGAACTGGTACCATTCCTTCTGAAACTATTCCAATTGATAGAAAAAGAGGGAATCCTCCCTAACACATTTTATGAAGCCAGCATCATCCTGATACCAAAACCTGGCAGAGACATAACCAAAAAAGAGAATTTCAGACCAATATCCTTGATGAACATTGATGCAAAAATCCTCAATAAAATACTGGCAAACCGAATCCAGCAGCACATCAAAAAGCTTATCCACCGTGATCAAGTGGGCTTCATCCCTGGGATGCAAGGCTGGTTCAACATACGCAAATCAATAAATGTAATCCAGCATATAAACAGAACCAAAGACAAAAACCACATGATTATCTCAATAGATGCAGAAAAGGCCTTTGACAAAATTCAACAACCCTTCATGCTAAAAACTCTCAATAAATTAGGTATTGATGGGACGTATCTCAAAATAATAAGAGCTATCTACGACAAACCCACAGCCAATATCATACTGAATGGGCAAAAACTGGAAGCATTCCCTCTGAAAACTGGCACAAGACAGGGATGCCCTCTCTCACCGCTCCTATTCAACATAGTGCTGGAAGTTCTGGCCAGAGCAATCAGGCAGGAGAAGGAAATAAAGGGTATTCAATTAGGAAAAGAGGAAGTCAAATTGTCCCTGTTTGCAGATGACATGATTGTATATCTAGAAAACCCCATTGTCTCAGCCCAAAATCTCCTTAAGCTGATTAGCAACTTCAGCAAAGTCTCAGGATACAAAATTAATGTACAAAAATCACAAGCATTCTTGTACACCAATCACAGACAAACAGAGAGCCAAATCATGAGTGAACTCCCATTCACAATTGCTTCAAAGAGAATAAAATACCTAGGAATCCAACTTACAAGGGATGTGAAGGACCTCTTCAAGGAGAACTACAAACCACTGCTCAATGAAATAAAAGAGGATACAAACAAATGGAAGAACATTCCATGTTCATGGGTTGGAAGAATCAATATCGTGAAAATGGCCATACTGCCCAAGGTAATTTATAGATTCAATGCCATCCCCATCAAGCTACCAATGACTTTCTTCACAGAATTGGAAAAAACTACTTTAAAGTTCATATGGAACCAAAAAAGAGCCCACATCGCCAAGTCAATCCTAAGCCAAAAGAACAAAGCTGGAGGCATCACACCACCTGACTTTAAACTATACTACAAGGCTACAGTAACCAAAACAGCATGGTACTGGTACCACAACAGAGACATAGATCAATGGAACAGAACAGAGCCCTCAGAAATGATGCCGCATAGCTACAACTATTTGATCTTTGACAAACCTGACAAAAACAAGAAATGGGGAAAGGATTCCCTATTTAATAAATGGTGCTGGGAAAACTGGCTAGCCATATGTAGAAAGCTGCAACTGGATCCCTTCCTTACACCTTATACAAAAATTAATTCAAGATGGATTAAAGACTTATATGTTAGACCTAAAACCATTAAAATCCTACAAGAAAACCTAGGCAATACCATTCAGGACAAAGGCGTGGGCAAGGACTTCATGTCTAAAACACCAAAAGCAATGGCAACAAAAGCCAAAATCGACAAATGGGATCTCATTAAACTAAAGAGCTTCTGCACAGCAAAAGAAACTATCATCAGAATGAACAGGCAACCTACAGAATGGGAGAAAATTTTTGCAACCTACTCATCTGACAAAGGGCTAATATCCAGAATCTACAATGAACTCAAACAAATTTACAAGAAAAAAACAACCCCATCAAAAAGTGGGCAGAGGACATAACAGACACTTCTCAAAAGAAGACATTTATGCAGCCAGAAAACACATGAAGAAATGCTCATCATCACTGGCCATCAGAGAAATGCAAATCAAAACCACAGTGAGATACCATCTCACACCAGTTAGAATGGCCATCATTAAAAAATCAGGAAACAACAGGTGCTGGAGAGGATGTGGAGAAACAGGAACACTTTTACACTGTTGGTGGGACTGTAAACTAGTTCAACCATTGTGGAAGTCAGTGTGGCGATTCCTCAGGGATCTCGAACTAGAAATACCATTTGACCCAGCCATCCCATTACTGGGTATATACCCAAAGGACTATAAATCATGCTGCTATAAAGACACATGCACACGTATGTTTATTGCGGCACTATTCACAATAGCAAAGAGTTGGAACCAACCCAAATGTCCAACAACGATAGACTGGATTAAGAAAATGTGGCACATATACACCATGGAATACTATGCAGCCATAAAAAATGATGAGTTCGTGTCCCTTGTAGGGACATGGATGAAACTGGAAAACATCATTCTCAGTAAACTATCGCAAGGACAAAAAACCAAACACCGCATGTTCTCACTCATAGGTGGGAATTGAACAATGAGAACTCATGGACACAGGAAGGGGAACATCACACTCCGGGGACTGTTGTGGGGTGGGGGGAGTGGGGAGGGACAGCATTAGGAGATACACCTAATGCTAAATGACGAGTTAATGGGTGCAGGAAATCAACATGGCACACGGATACATATGTAACAAACCTGCACATTGTGCACATGTACCCTAAAACCCTAAAGTATAATAAAAAAAAAAAATAATAATTAATAAATGTCAATATTCTAAGTCTTCCCAACAAAAAAAAAAAACAAACAAACAAATACACTAAAGCAGAAGGTAGTCAGTGCTCCAGATGTCATACAGCCACCATCAAGTGGGCTCAGCCTCTATCAGTAAATGCTCATCAACTTCTGCACAAGGACATCTTCTACAGGCCCCTTCTGGTCTTAGACGGTGTAACATTCAAAGGCTACAATGCATGTTTGAGAGGTTTGCAAACTAGATTGTACTATCAAAGGTTTCCTGCTGCTGCCACTGCTGCTGTTGCTTCTACAACCACTTTGGCACATGTGAGTCCAACTCAGCATCAGGGCATGAGCATTCCCAGAGTGTCCAAACACCACAGATTAATACTAATAACTACAGCAATAATATGACTACCACTTTCGAAATATTAAATGTGCCAGGACCATGCTAAGTACTTCCAACCCACTAGCCCAGTTAATACTCTCAACTGCCCTATCTAGGTAAGATAAGTACAACTATTATCCTGATTTTAGCAGTAAGGAAATAGAAGCTCAGAGAGATTTAAGGGAATCGTGTAAGTGAGGAGCTGGGACCCAAGCCCCTGACTTAATCACTGAAATAATTTAAGTTCTATTTGGTTGCAGAAATATTGACTGCATTCACTTTCCTTTATAGGTGCCATGTGGGGAGGTGCTGAAAAATGTCTGGCTCTTTTAGGCAAGTGGCTGCTTCGTCTCCTTAAACTCAAAGGTATGGCCTCACAAGCAGAGCTCCTCCTTGAAATGATGCTGCAAGCATGGTAGAAATTTCAGGTCTCCGGTATGATTTCCCAAGCAGGGAATGAAGTACGAGACCTGGCCTGGGAGTCAGAGACCCTAGGTCCAGTCTAAGGCCTGACCAGCTGGTGACCATGAATACTTTCACCCTCAGTTTCCTCACTGGAAACATGGGGACAAGAATATCTGCCCTGGTCACCTCCCAGGCTTACTCAGAGCCTGAATTAGATAATACATGAGGATAAGCATATGCTGGATCACTTAACAAATACCCACAGGGCACCTGCCAGGCATGGCTCTCGGCACTGGGAACACAATCATGAACACAGCAACCCAGAGAGAATCCCTGCTGTCTCTGAGCTTGCACTCCAGACCATGGCAAAGAGAAGAAATTAAATATAAACACTATTAGGGGCTGCAAAGTGCTATGGGAAGACATGAGTAGGGTAAGTGGCTGGGTGTGATGGTGGAGGGGTAGTAACTTTGGATAGAGTGGTCATGGAAGCCTCCCTACAGAGGTGACATCTGAGCAGAGGCCTGGTTGCCATGAAGGAGGGCACCCTGTGGCTGGGTGAGATGGCTCACGCCTGTAATGTAACCCAGCACTTTGGGTGGCCAAGGCAGGAAGATTACTTGAGATCAGGAGTTTCAGACCAGCCTGGCCAACATGGTGAAACCCCATCTCTACTAAAAAAATACAAAAATTAGCCAGGCATGGTGGCAGCTACTTGGGAGGCTGAGGCAGGAAACTCGCTTAAACCCAGGGGGTGGAGGTCGCAGTGATCCAAGATTGCACTCCAGCCTGGGTGACAGAATGAGACTCCATCTCAAAAAAAAAAAAAAAGTAGGGGGCCCTGAGACCATCTCAGGGAAGGATGTTCTCCACAGGGGGAAGCACACGTGCAAAGTCCCCAGGGAAACAGGAGGCTGCATGGTCAAGGAACAGTGAGGGGGCTAGCGTGGCTGAGGGGAAGTGACCAGTGGCAAGATAAGGGGGAGACAGGGTAGAGAGGCAGCCCCAAGCCAGGCTGTGCATGACCATGGGGACCATGCGGAAGAGCAGGCACTTTGATGGGAAGCCCTTGGAACTGAGCACGGGGGAACAGCAGGAGCTAATTGTCCCTTACACCACATGGCTCAGGCTGCTGTGTGCAGAACAGACCATAGGTTGGGGGAGAAGTGGAAGCAAGAAGCCCCAATCACAGGCTATTTTCATCACCCAGGAAAGAGAAGAAAGAGGCATAATCCAAGTGTAAGAAGTTATTTTTGCTCAAAAATATTTACTTTTAGCCATTGGTATCATCTTAAATTTACTATCAATATATTCTCAAATTTCAAAGTGGGTATTTTTGCACCTTGATATCAGACAAGGGTTGTCTGATGTTTCCTCTTTCCTTTTTTTTTAACTATTAAAATAATCTTCATTAAGAAAAAAAGTTGCTTTTAATTTGTTCATCTACTTCCATTTTTTCAGCTACTTCATTGATTTTTATGTTGAAATATTTAATATCTCAAAAACAGACCCCCTAGTTGAGCGGCTTTCAAATCTGGCATCAGGTAATAACTTGCTTGCCAAGAAAGTCAGCTTACCCCCCACCAACTAATAAAAAAATCAATAATTCATTATAGATGCTTTTAATAAAGGTAAAATAAATGAATAAATTTAACTTTTACCTGACCATGAAATCTGGACTTGCAATAGGAAAAGAGTACAGTCAAGTTTGAATGCTTATCCATCAAATGGAGCTCCGAGGAGGGAGCCCTGCCACGGCCTCACTCCCACCACTAAATGAATCATCTACTTGACCCCCAGTGATCAAAAGGGACACAGAAAGCTTGTGCTGCCCTCCACAAGGTGTGGGGTGGGTCAGCCTGTGGCTGCTAAGAGCATCTTGAATGCAGGCCCACAACAGGTTAGAATAGGCTGATGATACAGAGAAGCAGCACAGAGCAAGAGCAGGAGCAGAGTGGCAGCCGGAACTCATGTGGCACGCCTGGCTGGAGAGGATGGGCCCACGGACACTCACGCCCCCACAGGGCGAGGGCTCACTAAGCCAGTCCTTCCCACTTCCTGCTTCTTCATCTGGTGCCTGGCAGGGTGGCGAACTCAGGCCAGAGCAGACGTCAGAGAGGCTGGGCTGGTTCCAGGGCCCAGAGGCTTCGTTCTGGAACCCGTTCTTAGAGTCCCCTGTGAGGCAGGAGAGCTTCATGGAGAAAATGCCAGTCTTTGGAGGAACTCAGAGCTGGGCTTGGGACTCAGTTTCCTTTCTGAGCCTCAGGCCCTTCATCCATCAAACAGGGGTAATAGGACAATCGACCCTCAGTATCTGTGGGTTCCACATCTGCAGATTCAGCCAACCGCAGATCAAAAATATTTGGAAAAAACATAAAAATTAACAATATAAAAAATCATACAATTTTTTTAAAAATATGGGGTAACAACTATTTACACAGCACTTACATTGTATTAGGTTTTATACATAATCTAGAGATGATTTAAAGTCTCCGGGAGGATGTGTGTAGGTTATATGCAAATACTATACCATTTTACATCAGGGACTTGAGCATCCATCATCTGCAGAATGGGGAGGTGGGTTCTGGAACCATTCCCTCATGAATACTGAGGGACAACTGTAGTACCTCCCACAGAGGTGTGTTACAAGGATGAAAGTGTTTTGCGCAAGAAGTACTCCATAAATTATAACAGTTTCTGGCATTGACTAGTAGGTGCCTCCTACCCCTTTCCCATTATTAGCTGAGCACATGTCTTCCCAACATAAAGACTACATTTCCCACCTCCCCTTGCAGCCAATGGGATATAAACAGAAGTCTTGGCTAGTAATTCCTAGGAAGTCTCCCTAAATAGGATGAAGTAGGCCTATCTCTGCCCTCCTTCCCTCCTGCACCTGAAATGCTGATGTGATGGCTGGAGCCCTAGCTGCCAATTTAGCCAATGAAGCTACAGGGTAAAGATGGCACAGCCCCTAGATAAAAGGACCCCGATGATCACCAAACCAAAATAAAAACCTTGGACTGCCTATCTCCAAACCTCTTTTTCACAAAACAGAAGTAAATGTCCATTTTCAAAAAGCCATTGTTATTTGGAGCTTCTATGCTACTCACAGCCAAATGAATTCTATCTTTATCATCATTTCTGTCATCGCTTTCATTATTATTTTTGTCAGAAAGGTGAGAACATTCCTTTCCTTGGGCTACTGAGGGTCAGCCCTGGGTTTCTCACTTCATATGCCCATTCTATCAGCTTCCCCTGTGCCAAAGGCCAAAGGCCCCCCATTCTAGAATCCTAGGCATTTGAACTTCTGATTACCTTGTTTTCTTCATGTAAAGATGTGTGGTGAGTAGGGGGGCTTCCCATCCCCCTCACCCACACACACACTTTTGGTGCTTTGGGGATGGGGGGAACAGCCAAGTTCCTTATGCTGTGGTTCAACACTGGGCTCCATCCCTTGGACAGATTACTGAACTCAGCTCATCTATAAACCTGGGGTGCAACTCCCTCATTTGTTTGCTGTGAAGATTAATTCAGGTGAAGTGTTAAGAGCGCTTGGTGCTTCACAGGAGCACAGAGTGAGTGCTCCATACCTGCCAGTGATGTCAACAATGACAATGACGAGGATGAAGATAAGCCCTGCCCAACCTCATTTCTTGCTTTCCAGCCACCAACTCATGCAAGCATCAAGGCCAGACAGAGCTGTTGGTGGCTCTCTTAATTGTCCTGTTCTCTCAAGTCTCCAATTTTCACAAATTTCCAATCTGTCTAAAGACAGCTTCTCTCACTAATGGATTCTGTATGTCCCTGAACACTCGGCCCAGAAGCTACTTTTCTCAGGAGGCCTTTGTGGACAACCCGTGTACCCCACTGGGTGTCTCTCTGCTGTGATCACAGAGCCCTGGCTGGTGGCTGTCAGAACTCTTAGCACTCTAGCTGGTCCTCACCTCATGACCCGCCTGCCTTCTCCTGGAGACTGAGCTATCCTGGGACAGTGAGTGTGTCCATCATATCTGTACCTAGAACTGAGCACTGAACCAGGCCTCTAGCAGTCACATATCTATTTTATCTTGTGGCTCCAATGCCTGGCACCATTTCCATCTCACATGTGGCAGTGTTCAATGGATATGTGTTGAATAGGTGGAAGAACGAATGAACCACTCCCCACAACTTCTTTTCTCCTGTCATGAAAGGCCAAATAACCTGGAGCTCCAAAGAAACATGAATTGGATGAAAATAGAAAGAACTACTTTTGCTTCTGTCTTGGTCACTGTAGTGAGTTGAACAGTGTCTTCGGCTCCCAAAAGACATATGTCCACCTTGAACCTCAGAATGTGAGCTTATTTGGAAATAGAGTCTTTGTAGATATAATTAAAATAAGGATCGGGATGAGATCGTACAGGGTTAGATCAGATCCTAAAGCCAACAACAGATGTCCTTATAAAAGACAGAAAAGGACACAGAGACACAGAGAAGAAGGTCAGGTGAGATGGAGGCAGAGAGTGGGGTGATACAGATATAAGCCAACAAATGTCTGGGCCACTGGAAGCTGAAAGAGACAAAGACAGATTTCTCTCAGAAAGCCTTTGGGAGAAGCATGACCCTGCTGATACCTTACTTTAAACTCCTAGCCTTCAAAACAGTAAGAGAATAAATTTCCATTGTTTTAAGCCATGCTGTTTGCAGTAATTTGTTATGGCTGCCCTAAAAAACTAATACCATCACCTAGAGATGGACCAACTGATTTTATAGCTGGTCCTTCCAGGCCACACCCTTCCTTACTCCAGCTGCAAACTTCACATCAACAACCTCCACATTCTCTACTGTTGGTTCTTTTCTTTTTTTTTTTCTCTAATGCACTGTCTCATTTTACACTCCCACAGCCTCATGAGGTAGGTTCTACAATTATCCCTTTTCACAGATCATGACACTAAGTCTCATGGGGGTTGGGAATTTGCTCCATCATGCACGGCTAGGACTCTTGTCTAGGTCTGTCTGGCTTCTATGCTCATAGCTACCACATTGTAGCTTCCAGTGCCCCCTCCACTGCAGTCCACAGTGAGAGGCTGGACATTATAGAACCAAGGAGCTTTCAGAAAGAGCCTAAACTTAGCTCAAAAGAGGTTATGGGGGTCTCTGCTGCTGAGGTCCCAGTCCCATTCTAGACTCAATATCTGTTCTTCACTTTAGGGCTCCCTGCCTCCTTCACCCTTACCCACAGGCAATGGGCTAAATGAACCTCAACACATAGTTTCCTGACAGTTGAGAGGGAGGAAGGAATTGTAACTGAGAATAATACTTTCAGACTGAGGGCTTTCTAAGCACAGAGATCTCATCTTGCTTTTCTTTGTATCTCCAAAGCCTGGCTCATTTGCAGGCACATAAAATATGCTTGATAACAAGTTTTTGTACTGAATCAAGATCTATGACAACTATGTGATGATAACTAACCCCAGTATGGCTCAGTAGTATTCCCTGAATTTTACAGGCACTGATTCAAGCTCCAGGATTGTATTTCCTCTACCCATTATAGAAAGAGCGTAGAGGTTACCTTAGCACCTCACTGATAGGAGGCCAACCAAGCACTGAAAGTTCTGGCCCTATCCTCTGTCCACTGGATCATGGTCCTACCACCACCAGGAGCATCCAACACTGGGGGAAGAAATCCATATAATCATAGCTTCTAGCTCTCTAACAGAAAACGTTCTTCTTAGTCCTGTTTCCAGTTCAGAGGACTTTAAGACTAAAGTCAAAAGTAAGCAAGGTAGAACCTTGAAAAGCCCATATGGTCCCTGTCCCCAGATCAGGTGGTTTGAGGCTCTGCTTGGTGACCAGATGGTTGCTTAGGGCTACCCATTCTCTGGGACGCCCTCCTTCCTGCCTGGAGTGGAGAGAGGGGTGTTCCAGACAGCCAGGACTGGGCAGATACCCCAGAATATTGCTGGAGAAGAACCTATACCCCCCCATCAGATGCCATCTGGATGCCTGTCCCCATGATTTTTGTTCTCATTAATCCTCTGGGTACAAGTCCAGCTAGAAACTTGATTAGCCAAGTTCCTATTAGAGAAGTTCTTTGGAACTGTTCCTATCTTATTTATGAGAACCTCTCTTATGTACAAACAGGTCAGGAATTTTAACTCCACAGGGGATGTGTACCTAAAGTTCTCTGTTGAACTGGCTGATCTGAAACTCTCTAATAAGGTAGTTTTAGTACCTGTTGAGTTTCTCCAGTGTACCCCTTGTCTGATCCTCTTCATGCCTCATGAACACATCATCATAAGCTTTGTCAAACAAAGAAAGAGAAACCTTGATTTACAGAGGAAGTTGACTTTGCCAAAATGGCCTACTGTCAGGGCTAAGCCCTGAAAAGCACATGTGGGCCTTATGACATTTTAGATAACGCCATAGCAACCAAATCATATGTAGAAGGCAAAACTCCTGATACAAAAGCAGCAACTGCCTGGGTTTTTTCTCCCTTATGGAGAGATAACTGTAGCTTGGCTTTTCAGCATAAACTATTTTAATGTCAATTCTCTGATGATAAAGACCTTGCTTTTTCTATGCTCCATAGTCCCTAACTCACCCCAGAACAAGGCAAGATATTCAGTGGGCACCTCAGACATGTAGGGAGAATGATGGGTAGTTGGCCATCAAAGAAAAGTTCCCCCTCCATGACAGTAGACATCTCCCCCTTTCATCTGGGAAAGGAGAGTAATATCAGAGACGGGATCACCATCTGGATGTAAAGGTCACACTTAATGATTGCAGATCCCCTTCCTACTCATTTGTTTCAATAAAGAGCTGAAAGCCCATAGAGAAATGGACCCACGACCCTGCCTTTCTGAATCACAGCCCTCTTCTGCCCATTTTGTAGGCACTTGAATGAAAAATTCCACAGCCAAATAGTATGGGAACATTTGTCCAACAGAATTGGAAAGTCCTCCCAGCAGCCTCCTGGATGGACAGGGGAGAGAAGAACAGAGACAAGGGAGGGGAAAAGCACATGTGAGTGAGTGCCTCTCCCAAGCTTACCCCAACTGTCCATCACCCACCCTGAGGACCTGCAGGCAGAGCCTTGGCCAATCCCATGTCCAATCACAGTAGAGCCATGATCGTCAAAGACAGGAACAGTGCCAGCCTGGGATGGACTTTCTTCTCTGTGGTTCTCACATTGGGCAGCAACCTCCTGACATATGCCCCCATTCCCCACTCTTGTGCAGGCAGCCTGCCAAAATAATGATTCACCTACACAGGTCAGTTAGTAGGGTGGCTGGAAAGGCCTGATCCTTACTCCTCTTTCCAAGTAGTCCCTTTCTCCCAGGCTCCACTGGCCCTTCCACATTCCTGCATCGACTTAAAAGGCTCAACCTTGCCACATTCTCCCAGGCCTGCCTTCATCATCCCCCATCCCACTCCAGCCCTACTCAGACAGTCCTTAATTAATCCCACTCACTCCTTCTGCCCAGTGTACAGCATGGCTTCTGGAAGTATGCAAGCTGCCTGTGTATTTCAGACCTTCCCTTGGATCATTTCCATGGAACACGTGGTGCTGAGGGCTCAGTCCCATTCAGCACAGCCCCTCAGAGTTGTACAGACTCCCACATGCCATTTTTGTTTCACTTCCTCAATATTATTCTACTATCTGTGAAGTCTATATATTTACCCACAGAGCCTCCTATTGAGCATAACTCCCTACAATAATTATCTATGGTTTCCATGTATTTATCTCTGGTATCTATTTAGATAGAATATCTACCATCCCTTCTGGATCTATTTTCATGTCTCTCTCTGTCTATAGTATTTATCTCTATTTTAACATGACTGCCTATTTTTTTTAACCCTCAAACTGGGACAGTTCCCAGGGGGATGGGTTTTGCCTGCAGTTAAAAGCACGATGTGATTCTACACATGCTCAGCAGCTAAATTTGTGGTGGGTCAGAGCAGCAGTGCTTGTTCAGCAGAAACATATGAACTTGGGAAAACCAAGAGGGCAGAGAGGATGTGGGAGGGGGCTGAAGGTGCTCTAGACCTGCCCTGGATGAGTCCACCCATGGAAAGGAAGGTGGGGAGAAAAGAGGCCAAAGTTGGTAGCATCCGAATGCACATTCTGGGTTCAAATCCCAGCTCTACCTCTTATTTGAGCTTTCATTCTCAATTTTCTATAAAATGAGAATCCTATAAGTCCCTAAGTCACAAGATTGAGGTCAAGATTAAGTGTAATATACATGAAAATTCCTTGACACAGGACTTGATGGAGAGCAAGTGCTCATTAATGAAGACTACTGCTCTTAACATGTTGTTATTATCCTCATTATGTTGTTATACATTTTACAGTAGTTTTTTACAGGATCCATATCTTATGGGCTGTGACTATCTTAGGAAAGAGACTTACTGACATGTACATTCCTAGCTCAGGAGTGGATACTGGGCAAATGTTTAATGACTAAACATAACTACCTAGACTCTTTCTTTAAGTAATGCAAGAAAGAAAAGGTGAGGATACAGAACACTATTAAGGTTTATGGCCAGGTGCAGTGGCTCACGTCTGTTACCCCAGCACTTTGGGAGGCCGAGGAGGGGGGATCACTTGAGTCCAGGAGTTCGAGACCAGCCTGGACAACATGGTGAAACCACATCTCTACTAAAAACATAAATATTAGCCAGGTGTGGTGGTGCTCACCTGTAATCCCAGCTACTCAGGAGGCTGAGGAAGAGAATGGCTTGAACCTGGGAGATGGAGGCTGCAGTGAGCCAAGATTGTGCCATTGCACTCCAGCCTGGGTGAGAGAGTGAAACTCCATCTCAAAAAAAAAAACAAACAAACAAACAAAAACAAACAAAAAAAACCACTATTAAGGTTTAGAAAAAGGAATACTTTGACTACCAGCACTGGGCAGCTTCATGTTCAACAAAGCATGCAAGATATTAACTGAGACGTTAAAAGCCAAGATATGGGGCTCAAAAAGGATAGACAAGGCAAGCAGCTGCTGTGAGGTCAACAAAAGCTGAATAAAAGGCCTGCCAAAAAGCAGTAAGGGGTCTTGCTGGGGTTTGCATGGCAGATCTGCACTGAACCCACTTAGCATGGGCCCATGGCTATCCTGCTCAGCAACTCAGGACAGTAGGGTGGGGGTCGTCAAAGCAGGTGAAGCAAGAAGGGCAAGGAGGTGGGGGAATCTGGGGCTCTAGAGAGATGCCATTTACTGGCTAACAATGGGGTTTGTCTGGATGGAGAAGGAAATGGAGCCAAGAGGACCCAGGGATCAGAGGGGACCAAGAGATTAGAGGTCAAGGTAGGGTACAAAAAAGAAAGTAGAGCAGGAAGAAGGAAGAAAGAGAGGTAGATACATCTGGATTGAAGAGAAATTCCAAGCCACAGAGCAAGCCAAGAACTGGCTATTATGGGGCTGTAATGGAGTGTACATGAAGGTCACCGGCAAGGAAGGCTTAACGATGGGGAGATGAAGAGTGCCAAAAGTTATCAACATCACAGCCTCAGATCTTGAAACTTCAGTCCCACTCTCAAGTCCTACAGCAGAAGCATGAAACTTTAGGACCACCTTGCAGAAAGAGATCAATGATAACCACCTCTGGGCAAGTTCCACTTGCCTTCTCAATCCAAAGTGACATCACCATATAAAAGGTTGTCAGAAAGGAGGCTGTATGAGCTCATGATAGAGCACCCCAAAGACCTATGATTATTTCAAGTCCTTGTTTGCTACCATCTTGATGAGTCACATTCAACAAGTTTTTCCAGAGTGCGGAAAGAATTAAAGGTATTAACCAAGACTACCAGCACTACACAGAAAACTGAGGTGGCATGCTAACACCTGGGATTCCAAGGATGATGCAGTGGTGTCAGGGGGAGCAAGGGAAGTGTGGAGCCTGGGTGTAGGCAGAGCTACACCGGAACCTCCCGTGAAGAAGCACGCTTCTTGGAGAGGAATGCCAGTGGAAGATGCTAAGGAGCAAGAAGCAGAACACTATCACTCAGGATCCAGAGATGTCCAGGCCTGTGTTAACAGGGCTGGAGGCAGATGGGGCCACGATATGAAGGAAATTGGCACAGAACACGTAGGATTTTGCTTCCAAACTGCCAGATGCCAGCTCCAGCTTTCCATCTGCCTCTTCTCATTCTCTCCTTTAGTGTTTCACTGTTTACGTGGTACACGTCCAAATACATTTGCTGACCTCACAGAGGGAAGCTGGCTTGGTGAAAAGGCCAGGGATCTCAGGCCCTGAATAGCCCAGAAATACAAGGTGCCTCTTCCCTGGCACTTGGAAAGTCAGAATTCACAGGTCACTGTTGAGAGTCTAGGGCGATCTCAGAAAGATCCAGGACACCACAGCAAGGGCTACACTTGTTACTGCAGAACACATTGCAACCTCATCTGCCCCAAATCCATCTCGCAGCTGTTTCTTTTTGCTCCCTTCTTCCTTCCTGCCAGCATCCTTCAGTGCTACCATGTGATTCAGGGTTATCAATAGAGAAATATGAGACCTCGTCTGAATTTAACAGAAAACTGGCCTCTATGGGCAACCCTATTCTAAAAACAAATGAGAGGAGAAAAGGTAAAGACTAGAAGGAGATCTAGGAAGTACCAAATACCCTGAGATCTAGCAGCCTTGGGCAGTTTCCTTAGAGTTACCTCTGCCAGGTCTACCAGAGACAGCAAGAGCCCTCCTCTTTCCCTTCAAGCTCCTGCCTTGATCGTCCCCCAACTTGAGCCAGAAGGAAGGCAAGCAGGGGAGGGCTACCCACAGAGAGGGACACTGGGGTCTCTGTGGGCACTCTGGCCATTCACATACAGAGTCATCACAGGTCTGGATGTGGTGAAAGGAGCAGAGAAACATGACAAGGGATATAGAGGCAGAAATCAGCTTTGCTCCCTTCAATTAGAGAAGGTCATGTCTGGAGGAGCCCTTAAATTCAGGTGGCCAAAAATCAGCCCTAGTCCAAACTCCCATTCCCAGATCCACACCCCTCCTTCCCTCCTGATCTCCAGTAGTCTCTCCTTACTCCCCTCCACCCACTCCCCCAGCCCAGTGAAACTCAAGCCCATCCACCTGTCCACTCAACATCCACCTAGGTCTGCAGGGCTGCCTGGGAGTAAAAGCCTGAGCCAGCACCACAGCAAAATGTTTCTTCTTGTCTTGAACTAGAAATCAGTGAATGATGTTCTTGGCAACAAGGGGCCTCAGGACCACATTCAAGCAGCACCCAAAAAGAAAAGCCATAACCAAAACCCAAGGAGAGAGAAAAGGAAGGCAAGATAAAAAGGAGGAGGAGAAGGAAGATTCCTAGCCCTCTAGCAGAAAAACAGATAAATAAATGCTATTAGGAAATAAATAAAAGATACAGAAAGACACAACAGCCTGGGCCTGGAATGATTTTTTTCTCTTGCTGCAGTAATGGTCTCATTAGGGTTCAATCCTACCACATTCTTCATGTCCTAACTCATCTTCACTGAGTCTAAACTGCCCAGGGAAGATGGATGGCAGTCATGCAGGAGGCGGCTCTGATTAAGTCCCAGGCCGTATGAGCTGAGGATTGCACATACCTCCTTGCACCTGAGGCCCGAGGACTCACTGCATCCCAGCGATGAGGGCAGAAGTGGGTGCTACTTTCCCCCTGACTGACTCTGCAGGGAGTAGCCTGGCTGGGAGGCCTCTCTCCACCTTGCCTGCTTCCTTCCTGAGCACAAGCTGCAGGTGGAGGGAGCCACAGTGCCTGCTGCCGCGATTTCGATCTGTCCCTTCTGTTTGGGTTTCTCTTCCAGTGTGTCAGTCTTGCTTGGCAAAGGCCAGAACACCAGGGAGGTTATATGGGCTGGCGCAAGCCAATGCATCCAAGAGCAGCACCTTTGTCTCTGAACAGCTACATCAGTGCTTCTGATACAGCTGAGATAAGGAAAAAGGAACAGATATTTATCGTGCACCTATTATGGTTAGGCAACATGCTGCTTGATTTTATGAATATAATTTCAATCTGAGCAGTGGGCCTAAGAGGTAAGATGTTATTATTCCCATTTTATAGCTAGGATCGCTGAGGGAGACTAAATAACATACTCCAAGTTACATAGCTTGAAAGCGCTGATGCTCCTTATGGGAGAATATTAGAGAAAATGGATTGACTACCTATGCTATAAAGCACCACAATTGTGCCAGAAGTAGGAATTAGCAGACATAGAATTTTTGTTTTTGTGTTTGCTCTTCTGAGGCCCCATACTCCTAGCCTCTGTCCAGCTTTTGAGTCTTCTTTTGGTGCCTTGGCTCTTAGTAGTTCCTGCCCTGGCGGAATAACACAGTCCGTGGAGAATCCTGGAAAGATTTCCAGGGTTCCAGGGTTCTGACAGACCCCGGGCAAAATCAAACATTCTTTTTCTTTTTTTTTTTTTGAGACAGAGTCTTGCACTGTTGCCTTGCCTGGAGTGCAGTGGCGTGATCTCGGCTCACTGTAACCTCTGCCTCCTGGGTTCAAGGGATTCTCCTGCCTCAGCCTCCTGAGTAGCTGGGATTACAGGCACCGCCACCACGCCTGGCTAATTTTTTGTATTTTTAGTAGAGACGGGGTTTCACTACGTTGGTCAGACTGGTCTCAAACTCCTGACCTCATGATCCAACTGCCTCAGCCTCCCAAAGTGCTGGGATTACAAGCATAAGCTACCGTGCCCGGCCCCAAACATCCTTTTCATACTCCCCTCGGGGGCTGTCAGGAGTCCCGGAGCAGAGTGACGCAGACTAGCTCAGCTCAGGGCTGATTTTGGTTTTCTTTGAATCAATTACAGTGCAAGACACTGAAAGGCAACTAGCAATTTATTCCGGAGAGGGAGAGGTCTCACTCTCCCAAGTCTTTTGTCAGGCTGAGGTTGCCCTTTTCTTCTTTCCGTTGTTGTTTTTCATTTTATTTCCTTCTTTATTTTTTAACTGCTTTGAGTCACATTTAAGCAAGACAGCCAAAAGCTCCAGGCCATCTAGAAATAAACACAGTTTATTCTTATTGTAACACAGTTAATGCACAATTTGATGAGACACCGTTGGTTTGAAGAATTCAGAGAAGTGGTAGCAAGAGGGCAGAGGTATGGTGGGCACTTGAAGGCTGAGAGGTTTGGCAGCCTAGCTTTTGGGGGAGAGGCTGATAAGGACTGCCAGGCTGAGGAGCAAGAGAGGGCAAGCGGGCAGTGCTTGCTGGGCCACAGCAGGAAGCCATCATGGGCCAATCCAGAGTTAATGCGTGTTCTTTTTCCTGGCAGCCCAGCATCAGCCCAGTCAAGACAGCTCACCTTCAGAGGAGAGAAAAACCAAGCATTTATTAAGCATCTACCATTAGTTTATTCAATCCTCGCAACAATCTTAGAAGCCCATAGTTCCCATTTGACAGATGGGAAAAATGGGGCTCAGGTAGCTTGAGGGTCACAGATTGGTGAGACAGGCTTTGCTCTCATGGCTGACATATCCCAGAGCTATTAATAACATTGGTGTAAAGACACCTGCGGTTCTCAAAGCCTGGTTCTCAAAACAGCAGCATCAGCCTCACCTGGGATCTTGTTAAAAATGCACATTCTTGGGTTCCAACCTTCTCCCACAATTGGAAGAGAAACTCTGGGACAGGGGCCCAGCAATCTGCCTGTTAACAAGCCCTCTGTGTAATGCTAATGTAGATTGTTCAACAGCATTCAGCTGACTGGGAAGCAGGGCCTAAAACAGTGATTCCCAAAGTGTGAGCCCCAGGTCAGCAGCAGCAGCATCACCTGGAAACTGGCTAGAAAGTCAAGCTCCCAGGTTGCTCCTGACCTACTGAATCCAAGAGTCAGGGGTGGGGCCCAGAGGCGGGTGTTGTCACAAGCCTTTCAGGTGACTCATTTGCATGCTCAAGCTGGACAACCATGGGCCACTTTACATCCTGCTGCCCCTTCTTCCAGGAAGGGAGGGCAGTATAAGCAAAGAAAACCCAGAGTGCTTTCCTGTGGGCCATTAACAGCCACCCTCAGCCTGCCCAAGTACAAAATAATGGAGATTCTGTCACTCATTAACAAGCTCCAAGAGTTAAATAGTGAACTTGTTATCTTTGCCTGAAGGACAAAGAGAGAAGAAGGCAAGAGAGAAATCTAAGGATGCAAGCCCTCGGGGAGGGTCCAGAGCGCTGCAACACCCCCTCAGGGAAGGGGAAATAGAGAAGCTCGGTAGGATGGCAAGACAGGGGTGTTCATGGGGGAAGACTGAGAAAAAAGCATGTGTCGCCAATGGTTTGCTTGTTTTTTGTTTTTATTTTTTTGTTTGTTTGTTTTTTTCTGGTATTATGTATTCCAGAAGCAACCAGGCAGGAAGATGTGTGGCCTCAGGTAAACTCACCAAATGGAAACTGATCTGTAGAAGAAATATACCAGACCCAGGGGGCTTGTCTCTGTCTCTCCCGAATACGCAGGTGGTACCAGCCCCGATGAACACCGACCATGTGCCAAGCGCCATGGAGCAAGCTTCACGTACACCATTGGGTTTAGTTCTCACTGCAGCCCCCACTTCCCATTTCACAGAGGAGGAGACAGAGACTCAGAGGACTAAGTATTATACTCAAAGTCATACAGCTTGGAAATAAAAGCAGTGTCCTCTCTTGCCTTGCTGCCGGAAAGAGCCGGGTGGCCTCTGGTCCAGCTCCATCCATTAGAATGATGAAGGAAGTGCATGGCACTGCCCAAAATGGTAGCCACTGGCCACATGTGGTTACTGAGCTCTTGAAATGTGGCTACTTCTTCTGAGAAGCTGGTTTTTAAGTTTTATTTCATTTTAGTTAATTTAAATGGCCACACATGGCTAGCAGCCATCATATTGGAGACTGCAGCTCTAGACCACTGGTGAGTCCCTGTCTCTGACATCAGGCTGATCCTGTCCCCTGGATGACTCAAGCTCTGAGAGAAGTGGAGACAGAATTCTCACCCAGGCCCTAATCATGGAAAGAGCAACAAACACCCTTTGGCTTGGGTCACTCCCACCCAGCATCCTCTTGCTAGTAAATGATGACATCAACAGCCGTATATGACGTGGTTTTCCTGTGGCCCTGCCAAAGAAAATCCCTCTTTTCCTGGACCATCCCATTTCTACCACCAAACTAGAGAAATTCATCTTGATATACAGGTTCCTTGGGATTTGAGTTGACAGACCTAGTCAGTAAGCAACCCCAGTCCTTACATCATGCTATCTTTAAGGCATGGTGCCAGAGCTCTCAGAACCTCCATTTTCCCATCTGTAAAATGGGAATAAAATAATCACCTATGATAGTTATTGGAATCAAGTGAGCTGATGTATGATGTAAGGCACTTTCTACATCTTCCGGCACCCTTTTCCCCTTACACCCAATTCCACTCCACGATTCCTGTCTGACCTATAATATGCTCTAGGGGGTTGTTCTAACTATTCATGGACTATAAGGCACCTCACATTTCCACTTTAAACAATATTCCCCAAACTCCTTCTAGAATTAGTGTTGGAACCTACATGTAAACTGTACAGTGACCCTGCAGCGTGCACCCCTCAGCTGCCCGGATCAGCTGGGCCTCCCTGCCATGAACTTGACCACCCTGGCTCCTGCATGCTGGGCCTGAGCCAAGCCCACCCGAGGGCCTGAGCCACCATCCACGGGGTCAACAAGTCTATTTGCATGACATCGGCCCCCGTCTAGCCGAGAACTCAGCAAGGATGTCAAAAATCAAATTAATTTTGCCTTCACCAGTATGACTGTCAATAAAAAGTTATTATTCAGTCAGTAGATGTTTTAATTACCCAAATGTCAAGCACTGTCACCCTCCATTAGCAGCTTAATGATCCTAATAGACAATGCCCTGAAAGGAACCTCAGGAGAATCCTGAGCCCCACTGTGTCCCTAAAGAGGACCCTAGCAGAGCCGCTTCACCCTAACCATTCACATTCCCTTCTTATAAGTATCCAAAGCAGAAAAGTCTCCCTTTTTCCTTTATGTTTGTTGTTGTTGTTGTTGTTGATGTATTTCTAAAAGTCTCTCTCTCGAAGAGCATCCATGTACCTCAAAATTCCCTCCACTCAGCTGCAATTTCTCTTGCTTCGGTTCCATGATGGTTATTTGCAACAACAGCAGACACTGTTTTGTAGGCCACGAAGTAGAGGGACTCTAAGCACCACTTGGTGGCAGCAGGGGGTGTCACATGAGAGTCCCAATTCTACTACTTGCTGACCATGTGCCTGGGGACAAATTATTCAGCTTCCTTGGGCTTCGGTTTCCTCACCTGCGAAATAAGGATAGTCATACGTACTTTCTATGAGATCATGTATGTGAAGCACTGAACTCAGAGCCTGGCACACACTCAGCTTTCAGCTTATGGTAGACACTGGTTTTGATGGTGGTGGTGCTATTGTTGTGGATTTAGGAAGTATCACAGAGCATGTATTAGTCTGTTCTCATGCTGCTAATAAAGACATACCTGAGACTGCATAATTTATAAAGAAAAAGAGGTTTAATGGACTCACAGTTCCACATTGCCAGGGAGGCCTCACAATTATGGCAGAAGGCTAAGGTAGAAGCAACACACGTTTTACGTGGTGGAAGGCAAGAGAGTGTGTGCAGGGGAACTGCCCTTTATAAAGCCATCAGATCTTATGAGACTTACTCACTATCATAAGACCAGCACTGGAAAACCCACCCCCATGATTCAGTTACCTCCCGCGGAGTCCCTCCCACAACACATGGGAATTATAGGAGCTACAATTCAAGATGAGATTTGGGTGGGGACACAGCCAAACCATATCAGAGCAGATTAAGTGGGATTTCCTCTTTCAAGCCCTCTCCTGACCCCTTACTACATCCTCCTCTAATCCCCTAGTGCACCAAATGAGGCTTCTTTCACTGCCTTCATTGATGGTTTCATTTACTCAAATAATATTTCAATGTAAACACCTACCACATGCCAAAAACTGCTCTCAGACAGGGCATACAAGAAGAAAATAGACAGGGACCTTGTCTTCACAGAGCATTAGGAGGGAGCTGATGACTTATCAAATAAGCATACATATGCAAAAAGAAAAAAAAGCACTTAAAGCTGTGATGAATGCAATGAAGGAAAAGTACAGTGTAATATGAGAGAAATCACAAAAGGGTCCTGACATTGTCCAGCAAGCAGGGAACCACAGGTTTTAAAACACTTTTGAGGTTGGGTGCAGTGGCTCATGCCTGTAATCCCAACACTTTGGGAGGCCGAGGTGGGTGGATCACCTCAGGTCAGGAGTTTGAGACCAGCCTGGCGAACATGGTGAAACCCCCACCTCTACCAAAAATACAAAAAATCTGCCGGGCGCAGTGGCATGTGCCTGTAGTCCCAGCTACTCAGGAGGCTGAGGCATAAGAATCACTTGAACCTAGGAGGCGGAGGTTGCAGTGAGCCGAGATCGTGCCACTGCACTCCAGCCAGGGTGACAGAGTGAGACTCTATCAAATAAATAAATAAATAAAACATTTTTGAGGATGAAACTGCATTTCTCCAAGCAGATAAATGAAGGAATGGACAGTTGGATGGATATAAATATTTCTGCTCTACCTTCAGTTGCTAAACTTGCCCCTGGCTTCTGGCCCCTTCCTCCCGTTCCTGCTGCCTTCACTAGGTTTTTGCCTTCACTTTCTCTGTTCTCAGCACCATCTTGACCCCAGACCGATGTTATATCTTGAGTCACGAGCCGCGTGGCTCAGAAATGCTGCCTGGAATGCCATTTCTTCTCAAAAACCCTTACGTAGCCAACATTTTCCAGTCCGCCTTCCCACCCTGCCTCCCCCACCCTCGCCCTCACCCCAGAGTTGTCTCCACGCCTCCCCATGGGAGTTTAAAAATGGAAAGCCACGTGCAAATCAAAACCTTGAGAAACCTGACACTTTGGAGAAGTAAGCACCTTCTCTGGGAAGGTGGTTTATGCCTGAATCACTTGTCTGGCTACATTAGACTCCAAGGCCTCAGGCAGGGAACAACGACATTACATCTCCTAGCCTGCCGAACACAGTAGGGGCACTCAACAAATCATAAATAATGACGAGGATGAGGCAGCAAGTGGGAAGACTGAGTGAAACACTCTAAAAACCTCCCTCCTGTACTTGGAGCTGCCGTGGAGCTGGGATGTGGCCCCGTTTCCAGCCTGAGCCTCTAGGCAAGGAACTTTACCCTGTTTGTAAAATAACAGGTGGGTCTCCTTCGCAGACACACAACTTAGAAACACTGGCACCAATAACCATACGACACAGCCAACTGAGGACAGAGCAGTGTGGGCTGCAAAGACAGAATCTCACAGGAAATCTCGGATCATGTCCTAACAGGCCCCACAGGCCTCCTGGGCTACAGGGATCCAGCCAGCAGCTCCCATTGGTTTGGGAATGGCAGCAAAGAGAGCAACCCCCTGCCCAGGGGCCATGCCTCTGAGAAAAGAGGACAAACACATTCAGAGTTGGACAGAAGCTTGAATCTATAAGGTGTATACATCATGACCTTGAACAGATGAGTCTGTTGACATCTTGGCACCTCCTCAGCTCTGTCCTCTTAGCACAGGCTCAGGGTCTGTTGCGATGTACACCCTATTTTATGTTCTGGGGGTAGTGGTACAGCAATACAGAAAGTCCCTGCTCTCAGGTAGCTTTGTCCTCATTGGGGAAGAAGCATATACCTCATATGGCACATCCCAACAGGTGCTGCGATAACAGTAAAGTGGAGTTAAAGAAAAGTGAGGTCAGGCCGGGTGCAGTGGCTCACGCCTATAATCCCAGCACTTTGGGAGGCCTAGGCAGGTGGATCACCTGAAGTCAGGAGTTCAAGACCAGCCTGGCCAACATGGTGAAACCCTGTCTCTACTAAAAATACAAAAATTAGCGGGACGTGGTGGTGCACGCCTGTAATCTCAGCTACTCAGGAGGCTGAGGCAGGACAATCACTTGAACCCGGGAGGTGGAGGTTGCAGTGAGCCAAGATCGCACCATTGCACTCCAGCCTGGGCAACAGAGTAAGACTCTGTGTCAAAGTTAAAAACAACAATAACAAAAAAAGAAAAGTGAGGTGAGTAAAGGCCTCTGCCACCTTGTGACCTCAGAACCGGGACCTAAGCTCAGCAGGGGATGAACCATAAGGAGTCCCAGGGAAGCGACACTCCAGGCAGAGGGAAACACAGGGCAAAGGTCCTAAGGGAAGATGTTCTTCTATGTCTGGGGAACAGCAAAAAGGCTGATGTGGCCAGAGTGGACGAGCACGGGGGAAAGTGGCAGGGGCTTAGGTCAGCAGGTGTGGGGCTTTTGGCTTTCTGCTGCTTGAGATGGGGCACTCCAGTGGGTCTGAAGGACTGGAGGGAGCCCCACGGTGTGTTATCAAAGGACCCCTCTGGCTGCTGGGTAGAGATGGGAGTGCAGGGAGCACAGGTGAACATGGGGAGCCTAGTCGGCGGATGTGGGGGGCGGGCAGCCTTCACAGCTGTGGAGCAAGAGGGAATGGTGGCAGGAACTAGGTGGTACTTGTGGAGGTTCTGGGAAATGGTTAGACTTGTGACACAGTTCGAAGGCAAAACAAGGAGACTGGGATTAGATGTGAAGTAAGAAAGAGTCATCAAAGACGATCAGGGTTTTGACAAGAGCTAGGCCAGCAGCTAGCACGGAGCAGGTCGTCACACACATTAGAGCTTTTCTCCCTTCCCCAGCACACCTGCCATCAGTCACAGGTGCCAAGAAAGGGGAGGGATATACCAGGATGCCCCCTGCTTCCAGAAGCTTAGGAGGCAGACAAGTACAGAGAGGAATTGGGAAAAATGGTGGCAGAGCCTACTTCCCTGACAAATTCTGTCTCCAGGGCACTGGCAGTCACATGCTCTCAGCTCATAGCTTAAAGGGAGAGCAGACTTGAGCATACAGCCAGCTGATAGGGGTTGATTAGTGGCAAGAGAATTCTAGAACGAAACCCTAAGGGGGTTTAATTTTGTTTTTAATTACAAAAGCAACATGCATTTAGTGGACATGCCATTTGACTCCAAAATTCCACTTACACGAGCTGACAAAAGTCTATGCAATAATTTAAGTAAAGGACAGTCATCAATACATTATGAATAAAAAATGGGAAACAATTTAAAATTCAAAGTAGTTTGCATTAAATCCCTAACTTGAAGATGGCGAAAGAAAAGCACAAAGAAAATAAAAATAAAAATCACCCATCATCTCCAAACCTAGAAATAACCCCAATTAAATGGCTAGCATATATCTTTCCAACTCTTTTTTTCTATGCACCAATATGGATTTTTTGTTGTCAATATAAAATTAGGATTATATTCAATACAATCTGACTTTTTCTATGTAACAAATACTGCAAATATTTTTCATGCCTTTAAATATTGCTCCACAACATATTTTAATGGTTTCATGGTGTTTCATTATTTGAATGAACCATGATTTATATAACAGATTTCGTATTGTTGGACATTTCAATCATTTCCAATTTTCCATCATTACAAATAGCGCTTCAATACACAACCTTGTACATGAATTTTTGTGGACATCTCTGATTATTTCCTTAAGGTAAGTAAAATGCCAAAACATGGAATTGCTCAGTCAAAGAGAGTATCACTTTTTAAGGTTTTTGAAACATACTGTCAAACAAGCCCTCTGGAAAAGTTGTACCAATTTAATTCCCTACAGCAGGGGAATGAGAGCCCCCGTTTCTCTGTATCTAAACCATCATGTATTATTTTTGGCAATTTAATGGGGGAAAACAGAATCTTGTAACTGATTCAATTAATGTTTCTTTGATCCCTACTTAAGCTGAACAAATTTCCATATGTTTATTAGCCATTTTACTTTCTAATTCTGGGAATTGCCTGTTCCTGCTTTTTGTTTATCTTCTTCTTGCTGATTTTTGAGAGCCCAAAGGCAACTGGCAATTTACAAGGAAAAGTTACTCCAGAAGCCACCCTGGGCTTGAGGACCAAACATCACTTACAGGAAGTCCCAGTAGGTTTGGCTAAACCCCATAGTGACGTGGCTCTTCCAATCTCATGGCCAAAGAGCCCCAGGTTGGAAGGCAGGAGCAAAGACCCAGAGTCCAAACAACTGAGGCTGGTTAGTCCCTGGCCTGGTTTCATCAGAGGTGGACAGCAGCAGGCGGGGGAAGCAAGCATGGTGCCAATGACCTCCATACGGAAGCAGTTTGCCATCTCCATTGGGAAGGAAGGAAAGTGGGCACACAGGTGCAACTGGCAGTGTTGGTCCAACCAGTCAAGTCCAAAAAAAATGACTTATGCCTCGAGAATGAAAGTGCCAGTACATGGCAGCTTAAGTTTCTGAGAGTCACCATGCTCAGTTCCCCTGTCCTTGCACTAAGCGGAGAGAGGCTGGGATGAATTAGCTGGAAGGGGAATTCTTAAACAGAGCTATGTATAGTTCACTTCTAGCACAGATTGGCAAAGGGCAGCTGCTTGGGTTGGAAAGAAAACTGTTTCCCAAAGCTTGCTGAAATCTCCCTCCTGCATGAGTGTGCCTGGCCAGGGTGAGGTTGAGGCCTCCATATATGGACCCTAGAAATGAGACAGAAAGCCTTAGGGCCTGGATCCAATGACCAGTACCTAGGCTCAGAAGGTGACAGAACGGTGGGGTGGAGTGGGCCAGGTGGGATGTGTCCCACACCTGCTGGACAACCAGGACACCCCAAGTGCCCCCCTGCCACCATGCCATCCAGGCCTCAGAACTATGCAAACTGCCGTCACACTTTGTCCAGGCCACATTCCTCAATCCCACTGACCGACCATGTTTCCCAACCAGATCCCAGACATGCTAGCCCGACAAGTCTCATTCTATCTCTTCAAGCAAACTTCCAACTGCCTATGACAGGCATGGGCCCTTTCTGGAATCCTAGTGGGCTGGTCATGGACACCCCATCCTCTATGTGCCTCCAACATGCCCAGTCCCTCTGAATCGGAAAGGGTAGGAGGCAAGGGCTGTGTGGGCAGTGCCCCCTTCCTTATGAGCCCCCAGAATCCTCTTCATGTCAAAATGGGGCAGATAGGGGCAAAAGTGGTCTCTTCATAAATGGGGCTGAAGTACCTGAGGCAGGGCTGGTTCTCATGCCCGCTTGTTCCTCCATATGGTAACAGTCCCCAACCTCCAGGGCCCTGCCAAACCCTCCCCCACCACCTTACTGTGCATTTCTCATGAGGCTGAGGCCATTCGATCAGAGCCCATTCAGGTGCACTCAGCTCTGCTGTGACCCTCTGTGTCACCAAAACCCCGCTTTGCTTTTTTTTTTTCCATGGGCAACCCTTCTTATGCCTTGCTCCCCCTGGGCTCTGCCCTCATTCCTACAACAATCTCCAAGCTCAAACTCTAAGAGGTTCACCTCCAGCACTTTGGGAGGCTGAGGCAGGCAGATCACGAGGCCAGGGGATGGAGACCATCCTGACTAACACGGTGAAACCCCATCCCTACTAAAAATACAAAAAAAATTAGCCAGGCGTGGTGGAGCGTACCTGTAGTCTCAGCTACTTGGGAGGCTGAGGCAGGAGAATGGCCTGAACCCAGGAAGCGGAGCTTGCAGTGAGCCGAGATTGTGCCACTGCACTCCAGCCTGGGCGACAAAGTGAGACTCTGTCTCAAAAAAAAAAAAAAAAAAAAGAGGTTCACCTGACCATGGTGCCCCCAGACTTCAGCAGCAGGGAAGAAGAGAGAATGAATTTTTTACTTTTTAATGAACAGATCACATACATGCAATGAGCACTGATCTGAAGTGTACAGCTCAGGAAGTTTTTACATGTGTGTACACCTGTATCACCACCACTCAGATGAAAATGCAGAACGTTTCCGGTGTCCCAAGAAAGTTTTCTCATGCTCTCACCCAATCATTATCAGAAACAACTGCTATCTGACTTCCATCCACATTGATTAGTTTTGCTTATTTCTGAACTTCGTATAAATGGAATCACATTGCATGTTCTCTCTTATGTCTGGCTTCTTTCACTCAACATAATGCCCATGAGACACTTATTAATTTTGCTGCTGGAGCGAAGAGCCAAAGAATGTAGTGATTCCTATTCTAGAACACTGATAGGTTTGCAGACTGTGTTCCAAAGAGACCTACAGGTCCCACCAAGCGGGGAAGGAAATGGAAATGGGGTCTAACTGGGGCCGGGAGATGTTTACCCCTGATTTATCTGATTCAGCTCTTTATCTGTTTTACACAGAGGCTTCCACAAAGACTTCTCTTGCCCAAAAAGCTCTCAGGCAAAACAACAAGACAATTAGAGAAGCTTGCTCAGGGTTTCTCCAAATATACAGTGTTTCTCTGCTCCTTGGTCAAAAATTAAGAAGGAAGGATAAAAACTTCAAGGCCAACATACTTTGGAATGTCTGGGGGACTGCGGGTGGGAAAAACCAATCATCCCTTCGGTGTCCTTATTCCTACCATGAGACTAAAAGACTTTCCAGCTCCCACCTTCTCCTGATTTCAAGAATAGTATCAGAGAGATCTACAACAGAAGTTACCAACCCTCCTCTCCATCCCTGCACGGTCCTCTGTTCCTGGCCACAGGAAAGAGGGGAGTGGTATTTCTTTTTTGCGGGGGAGACAGAGTCCTCTTGTCGCCCAGGCTGGAGTGCAGTGGCCCAATCTCAGCTCACTGCAACCTCTGCCTCCCAGGTTCAAGCAATTCTCCTGCCTCAGCCTTTCCCGAGTAGCTGGGATTATAGGCACCCACCACCACGCCCAGCTAACTTTTCTATTTTTAGTAGGGACAAGGTTTTACCATTTGGCCAGGTTGTTCTCGAACTCCTGACCTCAAGTGAACCACCTGCCTTGGTCCCCCAAAGTGCTGGGATTGTAGGCATGAGCCACCGCCAGGAGTTTTCTAATAGTGTGTTTGAACCACACCGGATTATTTGTGTTGCCTGGAAGGGTTAAGACAGGATGGGCCAAGATGGGACAGTTCATAGTCAAGAAGGAGTGGGCAGTAATATCCCACATGTCATTGTGGCTCACATCAATTGCCTTCACCCCGCTGGCTCAAAGTCACTGCAAGAGTTAGATGTTGGCCTGTTCCCCCATTTGAAGGCACAAGGGAGATATATGAGGAAGAATTCAATTAAAAGCAATTAAAAGGCCTTTAGCCTTGAGGAGTAAACAAGAAGGAACCTAAGACTTGTAGTAACTTCCTTGGCTCTAAGCCTTATTATCAGGGTGGGGAAAGTGGGGGAGGGGAGGGGTGCAAGGCTTCTCCAGCAACCCCACAGCCTCTGATTCTGTCCCAGACCCTGGCAGAGACACACACATTTTGACAAACACTCTTCCCCTAATTTTAAAGCCCCTGTGGATTGCAAGGAAAATTTAATCCATATGTCTCTGATTCATTTATACTTAACTCATCAACATGTTGTTTCGTAAGAGCCATTTCATGTCCAAGTGCCTTTTTTTTTTTTTTAAGGTCTTAAAACTCTGGGGTTTTTTTCTTCGAAACAGGAAATCATACTGTGCCAAGAGAAAAGGAACTTGAGCGCTCAGGGGTTCAAACTGCGTTCAAAGCTCCTGCTTCCCCAGAGACCCCAACCAACTAAAAGGATATCCCACTGCCCCCTCAGTCCCCTGCACCTCAATGGGAGACAGAGGTGCTAAAAGCAGCCAAATCTGACCAGGAGAAGACTGGAGAAAGAAGCAGGGTTAGGCTAGTTCAGGGTAAAATTGTTCTCCTGTTCACATCCAAGACTGAGCTCCTCAGAGCCCACTTAGGCCTGCAGGCTGCAGGAGGGAGAGGAGGCAAGCCAGGAGTTCCATTCTGCTTCATTGGAAGCAGCATCTTAACTCAAAACAGAATGCTGCAAGCAGGTTCCTCTGGAAATGGCCCGAAGTCCCTGGTCTGAGCTCAATTGTGGACTCTGGCAAGGTCTCTGGAATGGCAGTGAACTTGGAAGATCCAAGCCAGACAGCTGGAAGAATGACCACTGCTCCAGCCTCACGTCTCCTTTCCCCCAACCCTCTCACCTTGTGAGTCTCCTCTGCAGGTGCGCTGCACAAAGATGTCCCCCTGCCCTCCAGCCCAGTAGAGCTGAAGGTTACCAAGGGGACAGTAAATGAGTGGTCCATTTTCTTAAACCTCAGGGAAGGCTTCTCATGCAGGCAACTCTACAATGGGTGCACAGCTGAGCAGGACACACTGAGAGCCACTGTAAGCTCTGGTCAGCCTGTGGACATCCGCATCCTCCCTTTGACAAGGGGCATGTAGAACCATAGCATGTACATGTACCCGCATGGGTTTTCACACAGTCTGCACGTGCTGCACAGCTGGGATAACCTATATATCAGGGACTGATTTGACTGGTCCCTCAAGAGCAAGAAGACAGTTTAGCATGAATTCTTAGGTTAAACAATTCCCAGGGTCAAAAGAGTAGAAAACAAGATAGCCAATGTCAAATAAAACAGAAACAGCCTTGGTGCAGCCAAGCAACTATGGTTAATAAAATCCCTGATCCACCTTTCTTCCTACATTGAGAAACAGGCTGAAGTCAATCACCACTTAGATAAGGGATGGGTTTTCAGAGGCAGGAACACCATCACCCTTAGCCAGGAAACCATATTTTAGAGTAATAGACTGGATGATTGTTCAACTCATATTCATGCCCCTCCCTGTCTCTGCCCTACTGACTCTGGGCTTGGCCCAGTGACTTGCTTTGGGCAATGAAACACAAGGGAGGTGACAGTAACAGTTCCAAGCCAAGGTTTTAAGAGGTACAGACTGTTTCTGCTCATCAGCTTGCATGCCTACCATCTCTGCCATGAGAAGAATATGCTCTGCCCCTTCAGCCGGCACCCCAGAATGAGAAACATGGGGCACACCAGGACCTTACTGAGCACAAACTCAGCCCAGCACATCAGGAATCAGCCAAACCCAGCCAATCCACAGGCCTGGGCACAAGAAATAAATGCTTGTCAGAAGAGACTGAGTTGGGGGGGTGGTTTGTTACCCAGCAGTATACAGCAATCGCTAACTAAGATACATTGGTTACAATTTCTAATAACCAGACTACAAAAATGCATTGAGCCAGCCCTGCCTTCCACCTAAGACCTGCCCTGACCAGTCTTGCCCCATAAAACTGGGCTTGATGCCAGTGAAATCTCCTCACCATGTGATTGTTCGTTTATTACTTCATTCCACAAACATCTATTAAATGCTGGCCAATAGGGATACAGAGAGTAATGAGGACATGGCTAGGGCCTTGAGGAGCTAATAGGATACATGAGAAGCAGACACATAAACAGAGAATGATAGTACAATGTGATACAGATGATGACAATGACAGAATGAGCCTAGGGCATCGAGGCATCACAGTCTAAGAGGCATACATCACCAATGCACAGAGCAGAGTGCAGGAGCAGGACAAAGCTGATGAAGACTTCATGGGTAGGAGGGCTGTCCGATGCCTGGATCCCAAGACATAACCAGAACCGTTCTCTAGAGAGGACTCTGCCAAGAAACCACACCTTCCTACCTTTGGAACAGTTACCCAGTCTCACGACTGCAGATATTGCACATGACTGCCTCCATTATTTGTTCAAGTGTTCAAAAAATTTTCATTGAGCACTTACTATATGCCCAATCTGCAATGTCCAATTCAGTAGCCGCTACCTACATGCAATTACTGTGTACTTGAAAAGTGGCCGGTCTAAGCTGAGATGTGTGGTAATTATAAAAACATGCTGGATTTCAAGGACTTAGTATGAAAAAAAAAGATTTAAAATATCTCATTAATTTTTAAAATAACATGGTCAAATGATAATATTTTAGATATATTGGGCTAAATAAATACATAATTAGAATTAATTTCACCTGTTTCTTTTATTTTTTAAAAACATGGCTACTAGAAAACATAAAAGTATGTATGGGGCTCTCTCATATTCTGATTAGACAGCACTGTGCCAGACTCTAGACCTAAATTTGGTTGCACATTAGAATCCCCGGGGGATCTTTTAAAAATTCTAAAGCCCAGGCTGCATCCCAGACCAATAAAATCAGAATGTCTAGAGACAGGCCCCACGCTTCAGTGCTGTTTGGAGTATGCAGGTGGTTTCAATGGGCAGACAAGTTCAGGAATGATTATTGTAGCAACAGGCATCCTCTTCTAGCCTGGGGCAGTTGTGTGGTGGATGACCTTAGTTTTTCTCTTCACCTGGAAGTGTGCAGCTCTCCACCCTCCGTGCCCTAAGGAGGGGGCTTTCCAGTGGGCCAAACCTAAGTGAATAAAAGCCATGGCCTCCTTCCAGGCCCTGCCCTTCCAGGCTCTGTGATTTGACATCAGTTACTTAGTCTCTCCATATCCAAGTGGGCCCAGCTCAAAAACAGGTGCATCACTGCATTGGGTCACAGAGAGGTTTCTAGCAATGGAACACACACACAATCTAAAATCATTTTGCTCACACAGTTTATCTAAATATTAACTAAGAGTGATGTGAGGCGAATATAACAATTAACAGTACACAGCAAGCTCCCCAGAGGCAAAGTGGGTACCCCAGGGAGTCATGAAACGCATGTGTGTGTGAAAGTGAGAACAGTACTGCAGAGTAAATAAAGTTCACAAGCTAAAGAGTGGAAAGTGGAGGGGATCCATGAAGGACAGGCTCCCCTAGGTCTTTCTCCTTGCCCTGTCTTCTGGAAGTGGCCCTGGGGGAGTGTCCGGCAGGTCTCTCGGGAGGGGCTGCTCTCTAGGTCTCATCCCCCTTGCATTTTGCCTCCACTGTGCCCCTCTTGCTAGAGGAACCATCCCAGTAATGAATTTCCACTGTCACTCATCCTCATGAATTCTGGTCCTTAGCCACAAAAAGCACTGTTGCAAGTGGGAACAGGAGGAAGAGAGTGGAGGCAGGAACATTACCTGTGAGAAAGCTCAGCAGATGCTGAGACCTCCCTCTTGGGATCAATGGGATGGGTGAGAGAGCTGATGGAAGCACCATGCACGGACTTATGGGGGCTTCCCACAAAGGGTCATACCTGCATCAGCACCAGAGCCCCAGAGATGTCACCATCTTGACAGCGGTGGTGATTTCACTGGCATATGCAATGTCACAACCTCAAATCATACTTTAAATACTTCCAGCTGGCTGGGTGTGGTGGCTCACGCCTGTAATCCCAGCACTTTGGGAGGTCAAGTTGGGTGGATCACCTGAGGTCAGAAGTTCAAGACCAGCCTGGCCAACATGGTAAAACCTCATCTCTACTAAAAAGTGCAAAAAATAAGTCAGGCATGGTGGCATGCCCTGTTAATCCCAGCTACTCGGGAGGCTGATGTGGAAGAATTGCTTGAACCCAGGAGGTGGAGGCTGCAGTGAGCCAAGATCACGCCACTCCACTCCAGCCTGGGAAACACAGCAAGACCCCATCTTAAATAAATAAATACTTCCAGCTGATTGTGTGTAAATCAAGTCTCAATAAAGCTGTTAAAAAATATGTCAGTGCCAAGCTGTGAGATCTTGAATAAGTCCTGAAACTTTCTGGGCCTCAGTTTCCCCACCTGTAAAATGGGTGCAATAAAAGTATCTACCCCAGGGAGTTGTTGGGAGAAAACCCAGCAAGACACTGAGTGGAGCTGGTGTGGAACTATCAGCTCCTATGTTTAACATAGTAATCATAATAGTTGTTGTTGCTATGATTATTAGAGTAATGTCATGAGGCAATAACTTCAGAGGCATGAGATGTTTTTGCTCATCCTTTTGCCCCTGCACTCTGCTATGAGGAAAACATGCTCTTGTCCCTTCCACCTGGACACCAGAATGAGCAACAAGGAGCATGGGAATGGTAATAATACAGTATTCATAGTAATGATGTACAGCAATAATAGTAGTAATTGTAATAACATGTTGTAACAGTAATGTAATATATATAAGGTTAGTGTATATAATACTACGCATATGCCAGCATATATATTACCATTATAATATAATACAGAGTCATAGAATTAATATGGTAATAATAATAGTAACAATTATTTTTAAAGCTGCAAGAGTGCAGAAGCTGTCAGACCAAATGCGGACTGTGAAGTGAATCAGCAGCCTATATGAGCTAGTCTTTATAATTCAAGGGACTAGTGGGCATGGTTCCTATCTTGGAAGTCCCTATAGCTGGGAATGGTTAAGAATGAAGGCATTACACAGGGTTCATTCCTGGCTTCCCCGTTCTCTAGCTGTGTGACCCTGGGTAGGCTGCTTAACCTCTCTGACCTTCAGTGTCCCCAGGTATAAAGTGGAACTAAAAATATTACTGCCTCTTAGGTTCCTCTGAGGGTCCAGTGGAAATATCCACAATCTGTACTGAATATAGTTCCTGACACAGAGCTGATTAGAGAAAGCTGACTAGTTTCAACTCCTCAGCCGTCATCATCATCTTCATCAAGGCCACCAAATCTGAGGCTACCTGGCCTTTGACTGAGTGTGAGTTGAGTGACATCTAAGCTGTCCTTAGTGTGGTATGACGGGGGTGGCGGGGGAGAAGATAAGTCTCAAAATCTCAAAACCGACATGCCTGCATGCAAATCCTGCCCTATCACTTCCTGGCTTTGTGCCTGGAGGCCAGTTACTCACCTTTCTTAAGCCTTGGCTCAGTTATCTGCAAAGTAATTTAATAACCAAGAGGCTTAAAAATGCATCTTATTTAACGCAACCATTCCATTTCCAGAAATCTTACCCAGGGAAATAATCAGAGATGTACGTGGAGATTTATGCACAATGACATCCATCAGCACATTTAAAAAATAGTGAATAACTGGGAATAAGTAAAATGTCTAACATGGGAGATTAATTACATTATAGTATGTCCAAGTGATGTAATACTGCACAACTATTAAAAAGCATATTGTCAAAGACTATTTGAAGACATGGGGAAAATGTCTATGACATATTAATAAGTAGCAAAAGTGGTTTACAAAACTAGCTGAGTCCCATCCGCCTTAGGGCACCTTGGATGGATTCCAGAAAGATGTTCCCCTTGGATGGACACGGCCTCCTGACCCTCCTTCCAGCCTTGACTCTCTACTCTTGAGCAGGGCACAACCTGTGCTACTGGACCCAGCAGTCTTTCCTGCTTCCATCCTGGCCCCCTGTGGCTCATTTCCCGTGAAGCAGCCAGAGTGGCCCCTTCTAAAATACCGGTCTGCTCATGCCCTCCCCTGTGTTACACCCTGCACAGTCTCCCCACCTGCTCAAATGGCTGCCGGGGTCTTTGCCATAGCCTAGAAGGCCCTATGTGGCCTGGCCCTGCACAAACTCACTGGCTTAATCTGCTATTACCCCTGCACCACCAGTCCAGCCACACTGTCCTCCAGGCTGTTCTTTGAACATGCCAGCACAGTTCTATCTCAGGGCCTTTGCACTAGCAGCTCCTTTGGCCAAGAACTCTCTTCCCCAGGTGTCTGTGAGGCCCTCCCCTCTCTGCTCAGCTTGCACTCATTCAAGAAGGTTTCCCATCCCAAAGACCTCCCAGCCCTCTCCACCAGTCTGTGCCCTCTCATCTTCAGTCTTCTCCATCTTAGCACTTATCACTACCTGCCATGTTATAGGTTCATTTATTTGTTTATTGTTTGTCTCTCCTGCTCCCCACCCCAGTCCCCACCAGAATGTAAGCTTCACAAAAGCAGGGACTGTTTTATTTATTGCCAAATCCCAGTATGTAAGCCAGTACTTGGTGCCCAGTGCATGCTCAGAAATGCTGAAGAAAGGAAGGAAGGAGAAAAGAAGGAAGGAAGGGAGGAAGGGAGGAAGGACAGCATGCCCTAGGCAACGTAGATAAGCATTCTCCTATAAATATATACATAAATGAGAAACAGTGAGATCTCAGAATCTCCCTGTGGGATAATCACTTGGCAACCCTGGTAGGAAATCCTTAATGCAAATTCAGCCAGAGTCATTCCTCCTCCAGAAATGACCATGACAGCTGCTGTCTCTCCAGCCACTCCCTGGGGTGTCATGTCAAACAGATAACAAGTTCACAATGCCAACCTGCCAATAACTTCTAAGACACAACTTGGCATTTTATCTTCACCTCCTCCTCCTCCTCCTCCTCCTCCTCCTCCTCCTCCCTCAATCCTCCTTACCCCACAACCCCTGACCCACTCTTAATCTCACCATATCCTTCTGCCCAGGGACCAAACCCTGGCTGCTCCTTCCTATTTCCCCCACCCAGGCAGCAAGCATCTGGCCTCCAGCCCTAAATGGTGAAAAAAAAGCATGGTTTCTAGGACAACTTGGATGCAGCCCTCTTGCCTGCGCCTCTGGGAACCTGGTGCATGGCCATGCGTGCTCAAGCCATCTGACCAAGACTCTGACCTTCAAAAAAAAGAACAGCCAATACTCATTTTAGGAGAGTTGCTGATTTCTAAATCTAATCCCTGTAACTCCTGTGTGATCCCTGGGCCCCAGAGGAAAGTCAGGGGCTAGGGGAGTGGAGCAGCTGACCTCTCCTTAGATGTCTGCCCTCTGAAAGAGGAGCCATGCTAAATTGGGAACCAGTTTTACTACCTGCAGCTTATCTTTCCTGATGAAAGGGGGAAAAGGTTAGACCTTTTGTTAAAGGATGCCAAAAGAAACTTGGGAAAGACCAGCATAAATGCTGGGAATTAGGGCAGATTCTCTTAAAGTTAGGGAAGGAATTAGCAGGAATGGCAAATGTATGTCATGTCAAAGGTCAACCCTGATCAACTGGTAGTGGTAATACTGTTTCCCATATCCAATAACATAAAAATAAAATGATAGTTCAAAAATACAAAACTCATACTACTTTTACCTTCACTTATCATTTCCTCTGCTCTCCTCTTACCCATTGATCAATTGGTAGAGACAATCAAACCACTGTGTTGAGAAGTATTCTGTGCCTGATTTCAAGCCTAACAGTGACATGATCAATTAGTGATGTCTGCTGTACGCACAAGGGTAGGGAGATCACACACATGAATTAGTGATATCTGCCACGGGCACAAGGGTAGGGAGATCACTCACATCAATTAGTGATGTCTGTCATGGACACAAGAGTAGGGAGATCACACACATCAATTTGTGATGTCTGCCATGGACACAAGGGTGGGAGATGACACACATCTGACCCATATTTGTCAACCTGAGGGAAGCGGTAAATGTTCCTTGGTCATGGCTCTCAGACACTTTCTATCTCCATGACTCACCTGCCAGCCTAATGTCCCCAGGATTATGAGCAATTCCTGTGTGCTATCTAAAACTCCACCCCTTTCTGTCCTACTCAAGAACACATATCAGAATGCAAGTTAGCAAAAGCACCATGAATCTGCCCCCATCTATTAAAAGAAGTAAATTTTCTGCAAAAGGCAGCACTTTAATATTGGTAACAAATTGCTTGCATCCCATCTCACAGTACATCATACATCACAACAAGGCAAATGAGAACCATGGCTCTGAAGCCCACTTCTGCCTTACATAGGTGCAGCAGCACCAAAGCACAGGCTCTTGAGCAGCTTGTTTCTACTTTGCCTGCAGCTTAGTCTCAGCCTCAAGCTTCTCAACAACCTGGCAACTCCCCCAGCAATCAGAGCTGGCACATCAGATGAAATATGATGGCTATCTCAGCCGCTCAGTGTCATCCTTTGAGGGCCGGGCCAGGTCTCTAGTCACTGAAGCTCCTTAACTTATATCATCATCAAGCCTCCGACTGCATGGCCACAAAGGTCAGGACCTATATCAAACCTGCTGCCTTTGATCATTAATCCTGAAACATCCAAGCAACTGCTGCACCTTTGGCAGGTGAGAGCCCATACATAAGACAAGAGCTTGGTGAAATCTCCGGTAGGTTGCATTCCCACCCCCTGCCATCTGTAGGTACCTATGGTGTTGACTCTCTCAGAAAAATGTGGCCACAAGCCAGACTGGCCAGAGGTTTGTCCCAATAGTATGAAGGTGTGTCCATTTCTTATGGATGCTATAACAAATTCCCACAAACTCAGTGGCTTATTCTCTCACAGTTCTGCAGGCACAAGGTTGGCAATCAGTATTGCTGGACTGAAATCAAGGCATCAGCAGGTCTGCACTCCCTCTGGAGGCTCTGGGTAGAGTCTGCTCCTTGTCTGTTCCAGCTTCTTTCTAGCAGCTGACGGCATTCCTTGGCTTGTGGCTACATCACTCTAATCTTCAAGGCCAGCACCTTCAATCCCTGCATCTCTGTCTCACTGCCTTCTCTGTGTATGTTCAAATCACCCTCTGCCTCTCCCTTACAAAAATGCACATTCTTGCCTTTAGGACCTACCCGGATAATCCAGAATAATCTCCCCCAATTCAAGATCCTTAAGTTAATCACATCTACAAAGACCCTTTCCCTGTACAAAGTAACATATACAGGTTCAGGGATTAGGACCTGATTTTTTGTTTCTGGTTTGTTTTTTGTTTTTTGTTTTTTGGTGGGGGAGACAACCTTATTCCGCCTACCACAGAAGGTAAAACCAAGTGTCGTTTTTACCTCAATGTAAACATGAATTTTTTTCCCTTAATAAGGAATCTCAAACATATGGAGAAGTGTTTTCTGGCAAAGAGGAACTTCAATTTGGATCACAAAGTCAAACATCTATTCTTCCTCTGGAAAATGCCAATTCTGTCTGCAGGGAGTGGGGAAAAAAAGGGAGGGGGGAAGGAAGAAAGGAAGGGACGATATTCTCCTATAACCACCAGTTTCAATCTTAGGGTAGCATGATTAGAAAGCAGGAAGGGGAGGATTTGAAAGGAACATTTACAGTAGACCTGCTATGTGCCAGGCAGCCTTGCTCACTTACTCTTCTCATGCTTACGGATGGGTGTCAGTTTCTCTCCCTAACAGATGAAGAAACCCATCCCAGATCACACAGCTCATAAATGGCAGTCAGGATTTAAATAGACAGGCTCTGTCTTCATCTCAAAGTCACATTATTTCTGCCATGGCATACCTGTCTCCAATGATGCACCTGATCATTGTTATGAAGAACATGTGATCTGATCCCTGAATCAGCAGTGCAAACCCAACAGCACGGGCATAATCTGCCGTGAGCACTGTGGACCAGAAGACAGGGTTCTTGCTTTGGACTCAGTAAGGATTCCTTTAACACTCTCTGTGGGCCTCAAGCAGGGGTTGTAACACTCTCTGTGGCCTCAGGGGTGAGGGGGGTCGCTATAAAGTTAATATTAATCATATTAGCTTTCTACTTATCTTGTACATGTTGTTATCAATTATTGACTGTCTCAACAGCACAAGGTGGCATTGCCTTCTCCAATCCTATGGGAAACTGAGACTTGGGGCGGGGGGGCAAACAGCCTCAGCAAGGTCACCTGTGTGGTGGCGCCAGGATTCGACCTAAACCCTCCCTAATTCCAAATCCCATAGTGCAAACAGGGGATGCACTCTCACTCCTCCCCAAGCACACTGTGTGGCTCCTTGGCAAGTCTTTAAAAGGCCAGTGGAAGGGGCTCTTCTTGCTGCAGCCTTTGGAAGAAGTGGGCTGCAGGAGGGGGCTTAAGAATAAAAAGAAATGGCCGGGCTCGGTGGCTCACGCCTGTAATCCCAGCACTTTGGGAGGCCGAGGCGGGCAGATCACGAGGTCAGGAGATCGAGACCATCCTGGCTAACACAGTGAAACCCTGTCTCTACTAAAAATGCAAAAAAATTAGCCGGGGGAGGTGGCAGGCCCCTGTAGTCCCAGCTACTTGGGAGGCTGAGGCAGGAGAATGGCGTGAACCCCAGGGGGCGGAGCCTGCAGTGAGCCGAGATCGCGCCACTGCACTCCAGCCTGGGCAACAGCGAGACTCTGTCTCAAAAAAAAAAAAAAAAAAAAAAAGAATAAAAATAAATCTGCCAGCAGCGTCCCCAAAGCAGACCCCTCCCACCCTCCAGAGAGAGCTGAGAAGGAAGAATGAGATCATACTCATGAAATACTCGGCCTTCTTGAGAAGAAGGATGACATGTAGAATGTGAGCCTGGGCTTTCCCCCAGGGCTGGGCCATGCACAGATTTGCAAGCCAGGGCCTGGGGACCATCTGGTGTCCACAGCCCTAGCTGACTGAGCAAGGCCCCAGTGCCCTGCAGACGTGAATGTCCCTCCTTAAACACTTGATTTACTCCCAGGGAATGACTTAGACAGTGGGAAGAATATGGCTTAGTGTTTCCTGTTGCTGTGAATTATTATTATGGCTTAAATGAAGCTGTTTTAACTCCATCGTAACAGAATGAATCTGATTGGCCAAATGTTTATTAGAGAATTATTAGTAGAAATTGAACAGCTGAGGAAGGAAGTCTCACAGATCTTGTTTAGACAAGCAATGGCTTCCAATACTCATTACCTGGGAGTTGTGGCTATGGCCAAATTGATGGCACTCTGGCGGCCATCACAACACCTGTGACGTGAGCCCAGACTCAGCTCTGGCAGCAATGACATTCAATCACTGCAAGAAGGAATAGTGAGAACCGCTTATATTCTCCAGGGGTTGACTGCCTTCAAGTCAATGGTCCCATCTGAGAATTTAATAGTCTTCTCAGAATATGCCCTGGTTGGAAAGCCACATAAAGAAATGGCTGCTATTTGGAAGAAATGTCTCAACAAAGGTGGCTTTAGCCCACTCTTTTCTCACCAAGAGATATATCTGACCAAGTACATTGCAGAAATCAAAGGGCTGAGCCAAAGCTTTCTGAACTGGATGATCCAACCCTTCCTAGAGTTTCTGGGGCTGATCAGCAATGAGTGTTCTCTATTGAACCATGGCTCACTTACAGGGTGCCAATGTTGTCATGGCATTTTTGGGAAACCTGCTTGGAGTCAGAAGGAGGAAAGCAGGGTTTGTATAAATCTCAGTCCCCTTTCAGACTTGCTTGCTATCCTCCACAATTAATTGCAGGTCAACATCAAATCTGCAAATATAAACTCCAAAAAATATAATAAATTAACCAGAGCAAGAAAACCAGTTGAATCCAAATAAATAGGTGTATAACCCTCCCCAGGTTTGGAAGGTTTGAGGAGTACCTTTAGGTCTAAAGATTGAGTACCAGTAATTTGGAGAATGAGGTAGGGAGTAAAGGTGAAGCTTGGATACTCCAATTGAAATGATTATACAGCCACAAGAAGTTGCAAAAATAGTACAGAAAGGTCCCATGTACCTATGCCCCAGCTTCTCCAAGTTTAACATCTTACATAACCATAACACATTATGAAAACCAGGAAATCCGCACAATTTTACTCAGATTTCACCAGAAAGCCCAATCTCCTTCTGCAGTGGTCATTTGTCCATTTTTAGCAGCCCAGCATTCATTCCCTAATAGCGATTTGATTTCCTATCAAGGAATTATCTTTCTTCTATTGTGTGTAGTATAAATGGGAAAATAATTTTAGGTGGTGACCTCTAAAAGGGAGCCAAAGTGACTTTGCTCCCCATTTCCTTCCCCAGAACAAACAGGGGGAGGGAACACAGGGCATCCTAATCATGCTGTTCTCCAAGATGCTAACTGTCCTGCCAGTTTATTCCAGCATGGGACAAAATCTTATTCTCTCCCATCCCCAATCCTGACCAGCCCTCTCCTCCAGGCCTTATTACATCCGGAGAGCCCCCAGCATCCCTCCATCATTTACATTTTGCCTGGTTAGCCAGAATCAGTTTCTGTGGCTTATATATAAGAATATAGACTGAATCACCCACAATGACTATCAACCAAGGATGACCTGGTTGGGACAAAGCCCCACTGGAGAAGACCCTTCTTCACCATGACACAGACCCAGAGGCAGGTGCTGCTAAGGCCCCACTCATATCCCTGGCCCACCTGAGTCTCTTGGCAAAGACAGCAGGCAGTTCAGCCCCCCAACTACACCCACCTCAAGAGCCTGCACCCTTCTTCTTTGCCTAAGGACTTTCTCCAGCGCAACAAGAGCAAGCTTGGCCCTAAGCAGGTACAACCCAGAAGTGTGGGGTAATTAATACCCCTGGAACAACCCATAACTAATTAATGGAGGACAGGAGTCACTAAATACATGTTCCAGTCCCTGCATCTGCAGTGGAGAGCAACTTTGAGGCAGGTGCCACCCAGTTTCTCAGACGGTCCCCAGCAGCACTAAGCTCTAGTTGCCCACTGCAGTAATCCACTCACTGTCACACCCTTCCTTGACTTTATCATCTTCCTTTCATATTTCCCGCTTGCTCCCTAATGCATCCTGGAATCACCTCCCAAATAAATTACCTGCACATCAAGTCCTTGTCTCAGAGTTGACTTCTGGGGAACCAAAACTAAGATTGAAAAGCAAAGAAGGATTTAACAACCTTTCTAAAAGAAAGAAGAGGGTCTGGTGGTGCTTTAGGCTTATGGCTCAAAGCTGTGCTATCCAATACAGTGGTCACTAACCACATATGGCCACTGAGCACCTGCGACTTGGCTAGTGACACAGGCTGATATGATAATATCTCTGATACATTGGGCTAAATAAAATATAGTATTAAAATCAATTTCACCTATGTCTTTTTATTGTTATTAACATGTCTACTAGAAAATTTAACATTACATACTTGGCTGGAATATATTTCTATTGAACAGTGCTGGTTAAAGAAGTGTGTCAGAGAACAGTTGGGATATTATTGCTACTATCATTGATGCTGCTAGCATAACAAATGTACCAGAGGACTATGAAGAGTGTGATTATGTATATGTCTACCTGAGTAACTCTTAGAGTGACAGGAATGCACTGATAAGAACTATTTTTATACAGTACAAGAAGAGGAATGGGAAGAGATACTCTCATATGCTGATAGAGGCTTTGTTGATTGGTCAAACTCTTCTCTAACACACTTTAGCAATATGTTTATCCTCACTCTTAATATAGTAATTCCAACACCAGGAATCTAAGGTATAGGGTAATCCTAACTAAGGAAAACATATATACAAAGATGTTCACGTCATTGTTACTGATAATAGTATTTGTAACTTAAGTGACCAATAAAAGGAGAATGATTAAATTTAAAAAGACAGATTTACTCGGATTGAAAAGCATGCAATCTTTAAAAATGATGGTTATAACGATTACATAATAATATGGAGACTATTTATGATACACTATGTGAAAGTAAAGACACAAAATTGCATCTACAGCATGATAAATATGTAACAAGGACTAGAAGGAAAAGTGCCAAGATGTAAACAGTGTTTATTTTGGGGTGCTAGCACAAGGGTGATTTACTGTTTTTCTCTATTTCCCAAGTTAGTTTCATGGACATTTGCTACTTCGATAACAGAGAACCAAGAAAACGACAATCTTCTTTAAAAATGTGAGCTGCTAAAAGTGTGTACTTTTTGCAAAGGATGTTTTATTCTACAGTGTCCTTCCATTTTGCCAAATTTATGTTACAAACATCTATCTTTTCCTCTGACAAAAAGAAACAAAGGTAAATCTAGTTCAAGCTGCTACTGAAAGGATAAGGCCAATAGGAAAAGCACTGTTTATAAGCAGCAAGTGGACTTGGAGCACGGAAGAGCAACTGGGGTTTATAAAGAGTAAATCACACCCAACTACGGAAGTGATGTCTTTTCTTAATTGGCAAAAATGAGCGAGTGGCCAAGGAGACGGGAGGCAAGATGAGAGAGTGGGATTTCAGAGAAGCTGTTGACGTAGCATCTACCAAAATCTCCCTTGAAAAATTAATCCAAATTGGCTGGACTACGCATGCCATCAGCTCCCAACATTAACAAGGATCATAAGCTTTATTTACAGGGGCTTATCTTTCAAGCCACTCGTGGAGCTTCAGCAAGCCTCGCACATGAGACATTAAGGCGCTTGGACGAGGATAACAGAAACCTGGGTGGGATGGAAATACTCACCAGGAGATGGGAAACAACAGAACTTATGATAAAATGTAGTTTCTTTTCTTGAGCAGAGGGCCCCAGATAGCAGGCCGACTATGGTGAGGTTGAAGTGAGGCCTAGAGAACGTGTTAACATCTTTATTAACAATCTGGAAGAAGATGTAAACAGAACATTAATTCACAAGGAATAAATCCGCAGGGGCCAGAAGACTAGAGGAATAACAGAAAAGGATGGGGAGGAGCAAAACCAAGAGGAAAGGAGCATGGGAGAGATGGAGTGTGAAAGACAGGCATTCATCTTGGGCGCAAAATCAAGGGAGCTGCTAGGAAACTCAGTAATCAAGAGAAATAATGCTGTAATGTGATATGCTATAAAAACAAAATTAATGCAAAAAATCTGTAGGTTTAAAAAAGTCTTGATTACTGGGGTTTTTAATTTGTGGCACCCTCTTAAATTTTTTTGCCCAAAGCGAAGGGCTCATATACCTCACCTTAATCTTGCAAAGGTGGTAGGGGTGATGAACGACAAGATGTAACAGCTAAGGCCACCTGGAGAGCACAGGGCTGAAAGAGCACTGTAGCAGGTAGTGTAAGCCTTGGTTTTTCCAGAACAGAGGCTGAAGATCATCCAGGAGGCCATGAGAGGCTCCAGGGAGGTGACTGGTACAGTGCATTGGGCAGCTCATTAGTGGAAAGATGGCAGCAACTTGGAAGGAATTCACAGAACCAGGGAAAGCAGTCAAAATGTGAAGCACGACTGACTTTGGAAGGGAAAAGGAAAATATGGTCCAGCTGACGAAAAGAAAAAAGATGATTTGGAGAAGGAACGTGGAAGAGAGAAGGTGCTTTGGCTACGGTACCTGCTAAAAGCTAAAAAAGTCTCTCATCAAGAGAGGCTGGACAAGGGGAAATGACTGCAAAGATGTGTATTTTGAATAGGAACATGGATTCAAAATTTAGATCCTTCATTTTACTGACTGATCTCATCCCTTAGTTGCCCAGGTATTCCCTGAAACTCTTAACGATTCATGAAACAAAGAGGCTAGAATTTAAGTCCATAAAAGTGCAAAATGCCACAGCAGCAGAAACATGGCATCGGGAGGCAAGAGCCTGGGTGCTAGCCTGGCTCTGCCCCAATCAACACTGTCCTCAGAGAAGTCGCTTGATCTCTGAGTCTCCAATTCTGCATCCAAAAGCGGGGGTGGGGGAAACTTAAAAGCAACTGTCTCTTATTCTATGATCACATTGACCTAATAGTTACTAAGTGCTCATATAGACAAAAAACAAACATTAAAACTAGAAATTGAATGCTATGGTGGGGTGGTTTACATAGAGACAACCGACAGCATGGACTAGCCCCACACACATCTACTGGAAAGGCTTCAGGATTTGGAGAGGGGGACATGGAGTTGGCAAGGATGCTTTTCACCTTCTCTGGCCTTTTGAGGACTCTACAGTTAAAAGTTAACTCCAAGGGCAGCAATGGACAGACAAAGCTTAAACTACAGATTGTTTAGGCTTGTTTAATTAAACCTGAATTATTCTTCCAGTGATGAGGATAAAGGTTTCCCCATCAAATTCCTTGAAGCTCACTCCTCACTCCTGTGTTCCTTAAAACCCCCATGTGCTGGCCCCAGTGCTGGCCACTTTCAGACATAAGCTCTCCCCAGATTCTACTGTGAAAGGGAGACACACAGCAAAGAAGCAAAATGAGAATCAAACTCTGCTCCAAAGAACAATGCAAGAGGCTTCGGTGCTATTGCAAGTGTGCTATAACCAAACAGCCAAAAGGACTGATCCTCCCACCAACACCCCTCTTCTCCACAGGGCTCCCATCTGGAGAGCCATATGCAGAAAATAGTGCCTGGGGGGAGCTAAGTATTACATAGTTAACAACTGAGCCGGCAGCCAGCAACTCCCAGTAGTGAGCTCTGGTAAACCTCAGATGGCGGAAACAGAGTTTACTATTCCATCTTCCGTGAATTCAAGCGAGCCTCAGCTAATTTACCCACCTGATAGCAGACAGCAGTGCGGGGAACAGAAAGAGACATGCAGCTAGGATGTCAGAGAAGAAGGGCATAAGAAAGAGTACACTGCATGGGTACTGACCTTTCAGGCAAAGGAAACCTGCCTACTTGAAAACATGACCCTCTGAGTGAATGCCTGGGGCTCTGTCCCATCAAATTATAAACTCCTCCTACTTTAAAAATAGGCTGAAAAGAGGGAGAGGAAATAGGGTATCCCCAACCACCAGAACCACAAGGACCTGCCCAGAACCACAGTGACCTCTGCCCCTGCTTCAGGCCAGCATCTCCCCTGGTCCTATGCAACAGAATTATAGATGGTACAGGAAGAAGATGCTGACAGAAGCAGCAAGAGGTGGTTCTTGATGATGTCCCCAGCATAAGAGGCATTCTAGAAGGTGCTTTTAATTCTTCATGAACTGCTAGATTTGAATTAAGCATATTTTTGGTATATTTAGTTACACCAAAAAAACACAATCTTTCTATACATAGGCCACCTGGAAAGGACAAAAGAAAAAGAAATTTGCAGGAATGGTTAATGGGTGCAAAAACATAGAAGGAATAAGACCTAGTGTTCAGTAGACAAAATAGGACGTCTACAGTTAACAATAATTTATTACATGTTTCAAAATCACTAAAAGAGCGGAACTGGAATGTTCCTAACACAAAGAAATGATAAATGGTTGAGTTGATGGATATCCCAGTTACCCTGATTTGATTATTATATATTATGTGCTTGTATCAAAATTTCACATGTACCCCATAAGTATGTACAACTATTAAATATCCATGATAATTTAAAAAAGACCCAGGGAAGGAAGAATTGGCTTAAAGATTCTCAAAAGAATGTGCCATCCCCCCAAAAATCTTCCCAAGAAGATTCTACCATAGCTGAATTTCAATTAGCATCCTCTAATCAACTAAGAAATGCTCCAACTCTACCAAGAGGATTACCTTCCAGAATCCGACCACCCTTCAAGGCCTGTCTCTATTAGCTCAAAAGGCCTGTTGCACAAAGGTATAACCACCCTCCAGTCAGAGTTGATGAAGGGCGTTTTGATGGTCCCTAGTATATGACTCACAGTCTTTGGTGGTAATACGAAAAACAGCCTAATAGAAAGTACCTACTGCGCACAGAATAAGAACTACATGGATGTCAATACATTAATCCTTACAATAACCTGTGTTACAGATATTATAACTCCATTTTATACATGAGGAACATAGGCTCAAGGAGGTTAGGCAAGGATGGTTAGTTTTATGTGTCAACTTGGCTAGACGGTAGGACTTATTTCCTAAACCTTAATCTAGCTGTCATTGTGAAGGTATTTTATACATGTGATTAACACCCACAATCAGTTGGTTTTAAGTAAAGATTACCTTGATAATATAAATGGGCCTCATCCAATCACTTGAAGGTCTTAAGAGCAAAAACTGAGGCATCCCAGAGAAGAAATCCTGCCTCAAGACCACAATATCAACTCCTGCCTGAGTTTCCAGAATGCCAGCCTGTCCTACAGATTTCAAACTTGCCAGCCTTCACTACTGCTTGAGCCAATTCCTTAAAATAAATCACACACACACACACACACACATACACACAATGACGGATAGATATCTGATTGGTATGAGAGAGGCAGAGCAGAACATGATTTTTTCTGATTCAATAGAATGGTGAAAGATGGGGCAGCTTCAATACTGCCCATAGGTTTAACAGTCAAAAAAGACCTTAGATTGTTCAAACATAGAAACCTCTTTCCTTCTTTGGATCAAAATCCCATCTACCCATGGTAGTCGCCCACTCTCAGTAAGACTCTGGGAAGGGATTCATAGAAGACAATGACCCTGAAAGGGCACAGGTCTTCAGCGCCATCCCCACATGAAAGTGAGGGGTTAAGGCATATGGAAACCCCTCCAATAGCCTCCCATTCCCCACAGAGTCCCCACCTGAACTAGAGATAACAAGCTCCTTACATTTTGAGAGCCAAAGGGCAATAGGAGACTCTAGATATATCCCAGAGGTGGTGGCTGGAGCAGCACAACCAGGAATCCATTCCATGGGATGCCAATGGACAATTCTACACTAGAAGACATTCTTCTGTATAACTGGCCACTGACTTAGGTTTTGTGTGCTACTGAATTTCCTCTTGAGTCCAGCATTCTTGCTATAAGGGACCTCCTCTTCCCCCAAATAGCCAGGCATCTGGAAGAAGACATCTGCTTTGCCCCCAAAAGCAGAGCTGATCCTAGGTCAGAGAATACCACTTTATAGACTATTTTACTATAAATGACACTAAGTTGCTGGTTCAATATGACAAGGTGGATGAGACGTCAGGGACACATCCACCTTTGACGTTGAAAGATGATGACTTTTCACTGCATGCAGGTATGTCTAGAACTGTTGCATGAGATTCCTTCCAGTTCAGACACGGGTAGATTATAGTTTTAAAGTAAAATACATTTATCAGCCTCCTTTTGAAATCCATTCTACTGTCTGTAATGAAGATGTGCATTTCCTTAGAACAATGTTTGTCTTTCTGACTGCAACCTGAGCTCATGTCTTGAAAATGTTTGGCCACTTGTTCCTTGCTGTGTGGGCTTCCTTAACAGTCTTTCATGACGATAAAGATTACAGCTGCTGGCTTCTCGCTCTGTCATCAGCACAATGTTTTGACTTTCAGTGAGTTGCCCTTGACAGCCTCACGATGGTGGCACTTCCCAGCTATCAGCACTGAAGTTCAGTTACTTCAAATTTTGTGTGTGTCTGCCCCTTCCTGGCTGTCCGCCCTCTCCCAGTCCTTTCTGCAGCCTGAGTCATCGCATCTTCATGCTCTCTTGTCTCTTCCTACTGCCAATTCTGTGTGCTGAGTTCAGGGAAACTATGACTGCAGGGGCAGTGAGGAGAAGGCATTCCTAAACATCTCATTGGCATCAGCAGGGAGATGGGAAGGAGAACAGAGGGGACAAGTTATCCACCTGCAAGGGCTAAGAGGCCAGAGTCAAGGATTTAATTCTCTGCTGCCCTGTCCTTTTATGTTTAGAAGACAGAACACCCTTACTCTGCTTCTGCGAGTTGGGCTGTCCCTTTGCTTGATGAGACTCTGTTGGCTGTGGCTCATCCTGGGCAAGCCCTGAAATTCTCTAGTCCTGACACTCTTCATGGATTGATGTCTCAATTGACTTTAGCTAAGAGAGGCTGTGCTTGGGCTCTGATTACTGAGACTTGATTCATCTTCCCAAATGACTAGAAAGTATCATCATAAATAATTCAAACTAAACTACACCTAGAGAGAGAAAGCACAACCCAGTGAGGCCGTGGACCTGATTGTTAACCACGGCTCCTCATCCCCAGCTTATTCTCAACATTGCCAATTCTAGGCACCATCTGCAGCTCTCCTAGGTGCTGGAGAGCATTGGCCTGTCTACATTTAACGTGTCAGAAATGACTCTCCAGAATTAGGGGAACATTCAAGGAAGGCCCAAGGACCTAACCACTGGAAAGAGTCATGGATGGTTGGGGTTAGAAGAGACCTTAGCAATGAGGTGTTCCAATCAGCTGGCTCATTCCAAGTAATGAGAAGAGAGGATCAGAAAGAACAAGTGACTAGCTAAGGCCACACAGCCATGCAGTCCCAGAGTCAGGAGGAGAGCTGCATCTCCCTACTATTGGTGTAGTACACACTCCACTAGTTCCACATACGCTGCTTCTCTGGGTCTGGATTTATCAGCAGGGCTATATCTTTTCCTTGTGCTTCACACAGACGTTAAATAAAAATAACTCCATAAAGTATTATATGTTCATCAAAGGAAAGGTATCTCATGAGGGGAAATACACACACACACACACACACACACACACATACACACACACACACACACACACACACCAGAAGCACTGCCTTTCCCCCACCTCTGAGATCCCTAAAACTAAGCCAGCGGTGGCCACTTTCTGAGCATGGACCACGTGGAGTCCCTGTGCCGAATGCTTCCCATATGTAATCCCAGTCAAATCTCTCAATACCTTCTCACGTGAGCACCATTCACATTTACGGATGAGAACAGCAGAGGTTCAGAAAGTTTAAGTGACTCACCCAAGTCAAAAAGAAAGCCTCAAGTCTAGGACTCCAATTCCAGTCTTAGCCCAGAGTGTTCACCCGTAGTCACTGCTTTCTGCTGCCTCCATCGCACTCTGTGAGCATTTGTAGATGTGTATGTGTGCATATGTTCAAGGATTCTGTTGTCAAGATTACATATTTTCATTGGTCCATTCCGGCTTCCCCAGTGGTTTCTGCTCATGGCAGAGCTGTGTCCCTCAGGCCTCTGAAATGCCCCACAGTGGATGACCCATAATTGCTAATGGATGCAGCAGCTGCTGCAGCGGCCGGCAGGACAAGGTTGGCTTGGCTTCTGCCAAGTCCCCCCTACCAGAGGCTCCCTGAACAAAGCCGAGCTGAAAACATGCACAGAGGGAGCTTTACTGGGCCAAGGAGCTGAGCAACCCTGGCCTGTGTCTTCCTTATGCTCATTCACATTTTATAAATGCATACTTTGCCCTTTTGCCATGCAGCCTTGGGACAAATGGATTAGATTCTGAATTAACCAAGTGAAATGGTATAATACACAAGCAACGTGAAAAGAAGAAAGAATGTAAGAAAGGAAAATGAGCTTTGCAGAGTAATGGAAAAGCTAGAGACAGGGTTACTGAATGACACAGAACGATGCTTAAGAAAGAGTGTTGTGTGAAAAAAATAGGTCAAACACTGTTTGAATTGCTTAAGACCATTTTCACTTAAGTGTACATTTAAAATATGTATGAAAATGGGCCGGGCATGTGGCTCATGCCTGTAATCCCAGCACTTTGGGAGGCCAAGGGAGACGGATCATGAGGTCAGGAGTTCGAGATCAGCCTGACCAACATGGTGAAACCCTGTCTCTACTAAAAATACAAAAAAATTAGCTGGCCGTGGTGGTGGGTGCCTGTAATCCCAGCTATTCAGGAGGCTGAGGCAGGACAATCACTTGAACCTGGGAGGTGGAAGTTGCAGTGAGCTGAGATCGTGCCACTGCACTCCAGCCTGGGTGACAGAGCGAGGCTCTGTCTCAAAAAATAAAAAAAAATTATGGGAATATAGATACTTAGGTACAGATCTACAGTTACATAGATATATGTGCATATGTACATATATACATTTACATATATGTATTCACACATATAATGCTAACAGTGGTCATTTCTGAATAATAAGATTACCACAAATTTTTATACAATATTTTCTAGATTTTTATATAATGAATATATATTCCTTTTATAAAAATAAGTCCACAGGCCAGGCGCAGTGCTCACATGTGTAATCCCAGCACTTTGGGAGGCTGAGGTGAGCAGATCGTTTGAGCTCAGGGGTTCAGGACCAGGTTGGGCAACATGGCAAAACCCTGTCTCTACAAAAAAATACAAAAATTAGCCAGGCATGGCAGCATGAGCCTGTAGTCCCAGCTACTCAGGAGGCTAAAGTGAGAGGATCACTTGAGCCCGGGAGTTGGAGGCTACAGAGAGCCATGATCACATTATTGCACTCCAGCCTGGGTGACAGAGTGAAACCATGTCTCAAAAAGAAAATCTATAAAGTACAAAATAAAGGCATGTCCCTTCCTGGGCTCAATGCACAGTTTCAAGAGCTTCTGTTGGTCTGGAAGAACTGAAGAGGTCATGGTAGCACCCCCATCCACACCATGACTCTGTCTCCAAACTTCACAGGCTCCCTGTTCTGAAAGCCCTCCCTGGCCCAACTGTGGCCCATTCCTGGTCTCTCAAGAGCAGTGAGAGACAGGAGCCCAAGGCCTATCCATTTGCACACAGATATGTCTAATTGGGAAGAATGGATAAAGCCTGCCTGTGTGTGAAATCCTCTGCAGGGAATAGCAACATAAAGATATCATACAATCTCAGACCTGAACCCACCAAACAGAATGTACTATCATCACTAAGTCCCAGTCAGCAGTGGGAGAAGCCAAACTGGAAATGGTCACTACCTGGGCATCCAAGAGACCAACAAGGGTGAGAGGGGCAGAAAGCAGAGACATCCCAATGGCAGGCAAGTAGAGGACCCCAAGGCAGAGAGCAAGCGACTTCCTAGAGATACAGTGTTGGGCAGGTGGGGCAGACCCAGAACCAACAGTCAGGACATCAGGAGACGCTGACAGTAGCCCATAGGCAAAGACCCCAGTTGCTGGACATAGTATCGGGAAGAGCAATTCCAATCTGAAAGTAACAGCAAGACTCCAGGTTCTGCAAGATATGCCATTCTCTTAAGAAAACACTGTGCTCACTAAGGACGAAAAGTGTGCCTTGCGTGTATCTATATCCCACAGTGCCTACCCTCCATGAAACCCACAGAATGGCTGACATCCCCAAATACACTCCTGCCATTTGGAGAAGCCAAATATGTGAGTTAGGAAGTAAGAGTCACTGTCACTACCTGCCCAGAGTTCACAGTCTATGCTGGGATCTTGGACACACAGCACAAAAGGAAGTTCATTGCCCATTTTCCTCACTTCTGGCCTCTCAGGATTCAAACCTGGTGATCCTAAAAAGAATAGCCCATATATGCAGTGGGTGCTCCTGACAACTCCCACCTCCCGCTAGTTCCCATCCTCCTCACTCCATGCTCCCTCTAATCTACCCTCTCCAACTGACAGAATCATAGAATGTTACAACTGAAAGGGACCTTGGAAGCCCTTAATCCAAATCCCTCCAATTATAGAGGATAAAAGTGAAGCTCAAAAGATATCCAAAGATAAATCGGAGTGTAGCCTGGGCTAGAACTCAGATTTCTATACCATTCCATGACACTTTCCAAAATAAAAATTGCAGGGGCCAAAAAATAGACTTGAGTCTCCTCACTTAGAAGCTAAAGCTTTGCTAAGCCAAGTGTGGCTAGCAGACCAATAGGACCAGCCTCATATAAGGAGCTTGGCAGAAATGCAGAACGTCAGGCCCTAGCCCAGACCTATCAAACCAGAATCTGCATCATAACAAGATCCCCAGGGCTCCACGTGAACCATAAAGTTTGAGGAACTATGAAGGAGAGAATTCTCTCTCTAATCCACTTGCACAGTCAGACAAGAAAGAATCCCTCCCTCTCTCTGCCCATCCACCCCTCACTATTTTCCAACCCAACAGAGTGCCTGGAAATTGATGGCAATAACAAAACAACAACAATGCTCCCATTTCTAGTCAGCAGATGCTTCTCCCCCCATCCGTGGGGAGTCTTTGCAAGGCACTTAAATTTCCTGTTAAGCAAACAGCATGACTGCGCAAGGTAGAACAGGTGGCAGATCACTGGCGAGGGCCCGGTGAGCCGCAAGCGGGCTGGGTCATTAAACACTGCAGTGGACAGGTGCAGCAGCCAGGCCTCACACAGAGGGTGGGGAAAATTGGGGTGTTCAGTCACCTCACCAAAGGAACACGCTGCAGGAGGGAGAGAAGAGGAGACAGCGTCCTGACCCCAACCTCACCAACCTCGAATCGTGGTCCTTCATCCCTAAGCCACCTAATACCTGACATTAAGCAAGGAGCTCGTCCTTCCTGAAGCTCCTAAAAGAAGCAGGGACAATAATTTTTGTATCACAAGTTCACGGTGAAAATCAAATGGAAACATGAAAGTGAAGCGCCAAGCACAGTGCCAGAGACGTCGTGGGAGCCCAACAAAAGAGGGTTTTCCCGCCATGTTTTCAGCCCGCATCCCTCCTATTCCTTTAAGTTGCAAGATATGTGCTCTGGCAGAAAGAGGTGGGGGCTGGGGAGGATGGGAAAGCCCAGGCTGACAGCCTTAGCTTACCACTGAAAATCACCTGAGCAGCTTTAGAAACAACCAACACCAAGAGCCCATCCACTGAGATTCTGACCCACTGGCTGGGGGAGTAGCCTAGCTGTTGAATTTTTTTAAAGATCCCCATGTGATTCTACCATAAAACCAAGGCTATGAACCACAGCCATAATGGGACCTGTGGATTACTCACAGCTTTTCTGAGTGCAGCAAAAATCATAATGATTTTTCCCCTCAACACATTAATTGAGTGATTACTACACAGCTGGGGACTAAGCTAATTGCTTTATATACACAATTTCATTTAATTCTTATAAAACCCTGTATGATAAGAATTATCCGTCTCATTTGTCAGCTGAGGGTGTGGAGGCCCAGAATGGTCCATAAGTCACCTGAAATCCCACAGCTCCCAAGCAGCAGAATGGAGATTCGACCCCAGCCTGTCTAGCTCTAAATTTTAATGAGCCCCAGTAGCATGACTGGGGAAGAAATCTTAGTGTCATGGCACGGAAAAGGAGCCATAGGATTGGCCAGATATTGCACAAAGTGGTGGGTAAAGAAAGAGACAACAAGGAAGAAAGAAGATCAGATAAACATGGAGGTGGGATCTTAGGAAAAGGCAGGTCAGCCCTAGTGTCTTCCTGTCTGTGGGCACTGTGGGGTAGGCAGAAGGAAGAAATGCAAGGCAAGAGCTGTTGGATGGAGAACATTCTCCCCCCGAATATCCCTGTCTCCATCTTACAGGCAATCCACAGGTACCAAAAGGAAAGATCCCAGATTATATCTTCATCACAGTAGTAACAAAACTAGGGGTGGTCAGAGGAGGACCTCCAGGTTCCAGCCCTTTGGGTGCAATGCCCAAGGGGCCCAGAGGACATTCATGCACCCTAAGCCTTAGGTGGTCTGCTGACATGAGTGGTGCTGCAGTGAGCAAACCCAACAGTCTACTTGGAGGGGCAAAGCACTAATCAAATGCTCCTGTCAATAACTGTGCAAAGTGCTACAGAGGGAAGGTGCATGAGGAACCTCAGTCTTAGGGAGCATGGAACACGGTTGGCAGAAGTGGAAACCCTACAGCTCGGTGAGGCCAGGGACGCAGCAGGGGCTAGACTCCTGGGCCCAATTTTCATTTCAAAGTCATGAGTCTGCTACTGTGATTGCAGAGCAGGGCACACACTGAAGGGGCCAGGTCCAGAGCCATGTGGGAGGAGCCCAGAGGGAATGGAGGAGTGGCAGTGTGCAAAGAGAGAAGGGACAACTTCAGGAGATATTTAGGTCACAAAGACAGGACTGGGCTGTGCAAAAGCAGGGAGGGGGACTGCGCAAGAAGACATGTCTAGAACGTCTCCTATGTCCCTAGTTTACAGGAAATTCACTGAGATACAGATGATGAGCAATGGGGTGGGGGTTCACCCCTGGGCATGGTTTGGGGCTTGACGGCTGAGGCATCTATCCAGGCTGGTGCTTCACACCTGCCTAAGCTGCCTCCTTGAACCTGGATAGGGTCCTTCCAAGGCAGGTGGCTAGTCACGACCTCAGGTACAATATAGAATTGAGGTTTCTACCAGGAGGTGCTATGTTGTTTCCCGAAGTAGTAACACTTGCGTACTTGGAGAGAGAGAAAGACAGCAGAAAGGGGTGGGAGAGTGGATTAAAGGGCCAGGACCAGGGCCAAAAAAGGCCTCATTAACCCGCAGCCAAATGTCTGCCTGAGGCTGGGTAAGCAGCTTATTAACTGATAAGAGGACGGTATGAAGCTGTTAGCTTAGGGAGTTTGACACTCACTGGTTTGTGGGAAGCCAGGAGGCTCTCAGGTGATTGAGGGAACTGAAGAATAATCTGTCAAGGGTTTTCTGCAGGTCCCTGGGATGGGGACTCCCCAAGATTCCCAGCAGCCCTAGGTCTCCTTATATTCTGACTTTAAAATGCATGATAGTGACTAAGAGTATGTGGCTTGGAAGCCAGACAAACCTGCTGACCCTCCTTAGAACTCTAGCAGGGTCTGTGAAACTCAGTTTTCTCATGTGTAAAAAACAGAATGATAATATCGACTTCAGGGAGCTGCTGTGCGGACTACTGATTGTCATAATATGGATGGTAACAATGATACAATTTGCTACTATTTGGTTGAGCAATGTGTTCTGGGCTCTGGATTCCAAGTTCTGGTTTCTGTTTTTTTTTTTTTTTGAGACAGAGTCTCACTCTGTCACCCAGGCTGGAGTGCAGTGGCACAGTCTCGGCTCACTGCACGCTTCACCTTCCAGGTTCACGCCATTCTCCTGCCTCAGCCTCCCGAGTAGCTGGGACTACAGGCACCCGCCACGACACTACAGGCACCCACCACGACACCCGGCTAATTTTTTGTATTTTTAGTACAGACGGGGTTTCACCATGTTAGCCAGGATGGTCTCGATCTCCTGACCTCATGATCCACCCACCTCCGCCTCCCAAAGTACTGGGATTACAGGCGTGAGCCACCATGCCCGGCCTCTGGTTTCTGTTTTATGTCCATTATTTCAGTTAATCCAAAGAGCAGCCCAAGCCTTCAAGATTTTATGTAATAAACCAATATCTCAAGGCAAACTGGGCTGTCTATAAATGTAAAACACTAGTATTTTTATAACAGTAACCTCACAGGGGACTAGCATCACCCATGTTGCTACCTGGCAAAGCCATCAAGCTGAACCATCAGCCCCAGAGGCTAAATTCAGCCCAGAGGGTTTTTCTTTGCCCTAGAGTCTGGATGTGGTTGAGGGTCAGGAAGGCTAAGGTGGGGAGAAGACAGAAGGAAGCGAGGGACTGCCCTCTGCCTGCCACTGCCACGGTCTCTCTTGGCCAGCCCTGTCTGCAGACACGTAGGGCACTAACCTATCTCCATGGGCTTTAAGCAGGGTGAATGTTTAACACTGGCCATGTGGAAACTTGCATGGTCACTGGGGCAGGGACACAAGAAAGTCTCCTGTCAGGAGCCTGGCTCTAAAGGTTCTTGGTCCCAGTGATGACAGACTCTGAGCAGCAGGGTTCAGAAAGGTCCAGCACAGTGGCCTGAGCTATTTCTATAGCAACAGCACTCTCCTCCCCCTTCAAGAAAGTGAACTGAGCCACCTCAACCTGAGCATTGTCCAAGGCACCTGGAAGACCCCATACAACTCAGGACCCCAATTAGTCGAGGCATCTGGGAGGTACAGAGTTACCCCAGGATCTGTACCACCACCAAGTGGGTGGCTGTGGCTATTCCTCCTTAGGCTGGGGACTTAGAGGGACCTGTGTGTGCCCAATGACCTGGGAAGAGATTTTGAAATCATTCTTTCCCAAAGACCAGAGAGTAATAGGACTGTGGCATTACCACTTTCCTCCCCAAGTCTGCATTCAGGCTAACCCAGCCATTACTGATCATGTAAGCTTGGGCTAATCACTTTGTTCTTTCAATGGCTTTGTTGGTATAGCTACTATGCAGAGCTGTATTAAGGTGTAGGTTGTGTCTGAAAACCACAAGGCATATAATAATCACTTAATTAATTGTAGCTATTAATATTATGACCTGCTTTTTCAAATAGAAGGAGCTCTTGGTAGACTCCCCCACCTGCTGATCAATTTTTTTTTTTTTTTTTTTCAGACAGAGTCTCACTCCATTGCCCAGGCTGGAGTGCAGTGGCACAATCTCGGCTCACTGCAACCTCTGCCTCCTGGGTTCAAGCGATTATCCTGCCTCAGTCTGTTGAGTAGCTAGGATTAAAGGCGCACATCAGCACGCCCAGCTAATTTTTGTATTTTTAGTAGAGATGGGGTTTCGCCATGTTGGCCAGGCTGGTCTCAAACTCTTGACCTCAGGTGATCCACCCGCCTCAGCCTCTCAAAGTGCTGGGATTACAGGCGTGAGCCACCACAGCTGGTCTAATATTTTTTAAGGGTAACATGAAATTATGGGGTCTGAAACTATGGCCTGCAGGCCAAATCTGGCCTGGCACCTGTTTTTTATAAATAAAGTTTTATTGGAACACAGCCATACTCATTCATTTACATATTGGCTATGACCGTTTTCGTCCTACAACAGCAGCCTTGAGTGATTGCAACAGAAACCATATGGCCAGAAAAGTCTAAAATATTTACTCTCTGCTCTTTTATGAAACAGTTGGCAAATTCCTGATCTACACAAGAGTTTCTCAAACTTTAATGGCAGTATGACCACCCAGCCTGTTTTTTAAGAACGCAAATTCCCAGGGCCTACTATCAAGGTATGAGATTCAGTAGATGTGGCCCAGGAATCTGCATTTTAATCAGTACCCGCCACCACCAACAACCACACACACCACCATCAATGACTGTCAAGCACGTGGCATGAGGCAACATTATGGGAATCCTGCTCTGTGCAGTCAGCAATCCTAAGTGACACCAGAGCCGTGGCTTTCACCACAAAGGGGCAGATGGATCCTGTATGGGGGAATGAGTCAGTCTCTGGATCCACTGAGGGAGGAACAGCTCCACTGTCCTCATGGGTCTCACATCTGCTTTGTTTTGTTTTTAAGGTTCAATACAGAAAACTCAGAAGACATCACAAAAGATGAAATAAAAAAGCATCCCAAATCCCACCACCCAAAGATAACTACTGTTTACATTCTGACTTATAATTCCATATGATCCCAATATTTTTTCTAGGTATGTGTATAAAAATATTTTCTCTTTATTTTACAACAACAAAAAAATGGCATTAGAGAAACTGCTTGGAGTCTTTTCTCACTTGGAAATACATTGTAAACATGTTCACATGTCAATACATATTGCTAAAATATCATTCTTGGTATGCAACTATAAAAATAGAATGCAGTAGATCTCTATGAACTGATACTAAATCATCTCAAAGACAGGCTGTTAGCAGAAATAATGTGGCACAGAACAATGTGAATACAAGCTTGCATTTGTGCAAAGGCAACAGGGAAACATATCCTTGCATAAGCCTTGCCTATCTCTGAAAGGATATGTAAGAACCTCTAAGTAATGGTTATCCCAGTGGCAGGAAATTAGGGAGGGACTGAAACTCAGATTTTTACTCCATTATCTTTTATACTATTAGGTTTTCTTACCATTTGCACATGAATCCTTTCAGAAACGTTAAATATATACTTTTAAAAGTTGTCATTTTTAAGGTCTGCATTGTATTATATATATGGACCATAATGTATTAATACTTAACTAGTCATTTATTGTTAGGTCTGTAAGTAATTATTTATTTATCAAGTTTACTCTATAACTCACACTGGCATAAATACCCATATCCACAAATACGGATAGCCATTTGTGAGTATTACCTTAGGTTAAGTTCTCCGAAGTGGAGTCAGTAGGACATGGGCTTTCATGATTTTAGGTTTTTAATAAATATTGTCAAGCCACTTTCCAGAAAGGCTACCCCATTCTACACACTGGGCAACAGCAAACATTAGTGTCCATTTTCCCAAGCTCTTGGATGGCCCCTGATTTCTGATAGCGCTTCTCCTCAGAAGGCAGCAAGCAGCACACACAGCCCCATCGGGCTGGCATGCCCCTTGCAAAGCAGGCACAAAGCAGGGGACTGGTGCTGTGGGAGCCATTTTCACACATAATGGCTCATAACAGTACTCAAATCCTGCCTGCTTCCCCTAGAGCCCAGGCCAAAAACAGGGTGCCCCTTTGCACCCCCTTCAACTGGTCCAAGGCCAACCCACTGAACTCCATTTATTTGGAAGGATTCACTTTTGAAAGGCAGTTCCTGGAACCACCGGGACGCCCTCCTTGGGGCTTCATGTCAAGGCCTGCTGGCAGATAGACAGACGCTGGCATTCTTCTGCCCCTGCCCGGGAACAGGTTTGCAGGGCTGCTCCAGCACAGAGGCCCCTTTGAATTCAAGATGCCTGTCAGGTAGAGGCTCGGCATTTCCAGGACTTATCAGTCCTGGAAACTGCTCTGGTCTTCTGCCAACTATGCAACTCTTATTCTGCAGTAAATTGGAGGGCAGGGCAGGCTTCCAGTGTGAATACCAACCGCCAGAGCAGCAAGACTGGGAAGAATGGGATTCCAGCCACCACCCAGGGCAGTGTCTCTGAGGCCAGCGGGCAGCCCAGGCAGCCCACCAACTTAACCCATGGGGCTTCCTCTGCCCGCCGACAGACCCACTCTGAGCCACTCCAGGGCCTGCCAGCACAAGCTTTTCCGGTTTTCTATAGCCCTCAACATTTCATTCCAGATCGGGGTGGGAGAGAAAGCAAACAGGATAAAGAAGTTTCTAAAGAAAGAGAGGAATGACTGTCCCAGAAGCTCAAGGAGCTCTGAGCTGGGAATGCTGGCTGCCCACTGCCTGCTAGCCTCTCTGAGTTTCTGCCCCCACTCCTTCAGTGGGGACATCAGTGTTGATTGACCTGACAGTTTACTGAAATCAACTGGGGCAGCAGACCTTACAAGTCCCCTCATGTGGAAAGAGGTGGCAGTTTGGTTTCGAACCAAGGAAGCCACTACAGAAACAGTTTTAGGAAAGAAGAGAGGCATATTTACCCAAAGAGGATAGAATTGAAATACCTTACAAGTAGTGCTGATAGAGGCCTGGCATGGTGGCTCATGCCTATAATCCCAGCACTTTGGGAGGCCCAGATGGGTGGATCACCTCAGGTCAGGAGTTCAAGACCAGCCTGATCAACATGGTGAAACCCCGTCTCTACTAAAAATACAAATTTTTTTTTTTTTAAAGTGGTTATAGTTTGCAATCTTATAGTCACAAAATCCCAGCCTATAGACCTTTGAGGCAGGTTCATTTTGCAACTGGCACTCAGGAAAAAACAAAAAGCAGAGAGGTGATCTAAGTTCCCAGGTCACAGGCCTGAAGTATTTACCAGAAACTTAACCCCTTATTACTTAAAGCATGGTCCACAAAGCAGCATTGTCTGGGACCTTGTAACAAATGTTGACTCTCAGCCTTCCCCAGACCTATTGAACCAGAATCCACATTTTTAACAAGATCCCCAGAATCTTCCAATATTCACTTGCATGTTCAAGTTTGAGAAGTACTGTTCATGTTATCAGCCATTGTCTCTCTACAGGTATAGGATGGCGGTTCCTAAACCCCAGCAATCATTCAGGATCACCCAGAGAAATTGCTTGTCCCCCACATCACCCCAAGTCTGATTCAGTGGTTATGGGGTAAACCCCAGGCAACTGCACATTGAACAAGCTCCCGGCATTATCAGATGAGCTGGTCTGCAGACTACATAAATGACCTGGAGAACCAGTGAAATATGCGGACGTCTATTGGATTGAGACCATTGTTCCTCAACCTTAGCTGCACATAGAAATCACTAGAGGAACTAAAAAAGAACACCCACCCCTGATTTAAGTGACCTGGAGTGTGGCCTAGGTTTGGGAAGTTATATAATCTTATCAGATGTTTAGAATGTGCAGCTAAGATTGAGAACCAACAATTTAGAATAAACTCATTTAAAATCTAGTTTTGATACTTACCAGGTACATGACCTTGAGCGATTTAACCATTCTGAGCAGCTTTCTCATCTTTAAAGTGGGAATAATAGCCACCTATGAAGACTATATTTGAAGATATATTAGATGTCTGGCACCCAGTAGGTACTCAATGAATGTTTGATGCCTGTCACTCTCTTCCCCTAGTATGATTAGAAGTGAAAAACCAACTGATATTCTTGCCTTTAGCCCAAATCCCAGCTTCTCTCTAAAAGGAAGTACAGAAATACCTGTTTCATCACCATTCAGGATAGACAAAGGAGCTAGGATCTTAAGCCATGATGGATTTTGTATTCAGGAAGCAGAGCTGGCTTCGTGGACCTGTGACCTGGCTCCATGCTCAAAAGAACCTTAGCTTGGGATTTAATGCTGTGCTGTAGCTGTCTGGAAATTCTAATCTTTTTTGAACATTTTTCACTGGGCCACACAAATTAGGTAGCCGATCCCGTTAGGGAGGAAGCCAGCAGCATGTTCCCCTCTGGCTTGTGGTAACAGAGTTGATCCAAGAGAAAAGAATAAAGAGGCAGGCACCAGAGTAATTTGGTTGGTTCCTCTCTAAGTATGCTGGGGTATTGAGGAAGAGAAACAGGGAGTGTTATTAACCCTTCTGAGTGCAAGGGCCAGAGATAGACCAACCTCAGGCTTCTGCTTCCTTCCCTAGAAGCTCCGGGCCTGGAACAGGTGGCAGACACACCTGCTTGCTGGAAGCACAGCTGGCTGAAGGATGCTATTCCTCCACCTGCAGTGCACTCCTCTCTACTCCCCTGCCCAGCTCATCCGCCGTGAGGAACCACAGCACAAAGTGCAGTGGGTGGCTGGGGCTGGGGGTTTGCAGCCGTTGGCTTGGTGTCTGATGTTTTCAGCATGTGGTTTTTCTCCCCTAGTCCAAAAACGTGTTTTCTGGTTAGCAGTTGTTTTGATCTCTCTGTTTTGCTGTCTTTGGTTTCCAGGGCTGCTCTTTCACCATCCTAAAGCCCTCTGCAGAGTTCACAGGAGAATGAGCTGCATAAACACAGGTCTTGGGTACTGCAGCCACATGACAGCTTCTCATTAGCCAAAGCCTATCATCATGCCTCTTCTGCGCAAGTGAAAGCTTCCAAGACCCAGAGGAGAATATGCAGACAGAGAAAGAATGTGCCACGAGAAGAGAGGAGAGGGTCTGTTGGAGCAGTTTCCGCAACCTGACTTTGCAGGGGGTAAAAAACATTTGGAGCAAAGAAAGATGCTAGAAAGTCAAAGCTGGCAACCCCAGCCCCTCTTGGTTTTCCATCCTGTACTGTGATACCGTAGGATAATTGGATCAGTGAGGAAGTATGTCACCATGATTTTTGATGAAAAATAAATTACTAAAGTTTGTGACTTTTTAAGAGTCAAAAATCAGTTTGAATTTACTTTTATTCTTAGCTTTTAAAATCTCATTTACTAACTCATCTTCTGTTATAGTTTCCTAAGGTGTAAAATTACTGTGACAACCAGTACTTTTAGGAAAGCCTGGTGACATCCACAGTAGGGCTTGAGGCATGTGATCTCACCTGTCACATGAGTAGCAAGGGACAAGAGGTGAAGAACTTCTAAACTGGGTAAGGTATCGCGGGGCTGTTAACCCTATGGGAGCCAGTTGCAACAACACAAGTTAGTAAGCACTGTGTTCTGCTGCCAAAACTAAATGAATCTGAGATGCCATCACTTTGGCTATAGAGCCAAGCATAGTGGTCATCCTTGGCCCTGCTGAACAGGATAGAGAGGCCTGCCAAGAAGAGCCAGCTAGCAGGTAGCCAAAGAGGAAAAATATTTTGCATCAGCCTCTATTTCAAGGGAATTCCCTTTGAATAGGAGAGTCGATGCAAGGGAACAGTTGGTTCCCTGTAGTCTTCAGAGCAAGTTCTGCCTCCACACGACCAATGGTGACTGTGTAGGGACTTCTATGATGATTCACTGCACCCCTGCAAAGCTCCCACAAAGGACAGGGCAGCAAAAGCATGCCAGAAAAACACACATGGCTTTACAGCCTTCTCAAAGCTCCATGCATCACATTCTAGAACTCAGTCATCAAGTGGGGTGAGGCTCTGACTGCAGTCAGAGCCTCTCAATGAAGTTCAAAGCAGAGAAGGAGAAGCAGAAGACCGCTGGCTTCTATAAATTATGTCCTGCCTGTGGATCTGCTACAAACCTAACCTCTTTAATTTAGAATTGGCCAAATACTAGGCATTTGTGAGGGAGGGGGGTGGTTGGAAGGTCTGTCAAACGTCAGAAAAGAGAGGGAGGGCATGCAAACATTTGTTAGGAGAATATGAGGACCCTGGGATCACAACACAGGAAAGAAGCCAGAAACCACTCTCAACATTATGTTCAAAGAGTCATCTTACACCAGGAATCCCAAGTACAGGATCATGGCAAGGGCCAAAGGTACCCTCCTCCCTTGCACATGTCAATTCAGAGGAGGAAATAGAAAAAGAAGTCAAGAAGGAAGAAAACAAGAAGGAAGAAAGAATGGACATATCTTGGGAAGCCAGGAAACCCAATTCCTTTACTCAGTTTCATGTCTGCCTTGCACTGCTCTTGGTTTCCGACCGCCTGCTAAATGTAGTCAAATAAGTGTATTGTGCAGGGCGAAGGAAACTATTTTACTCAACAATACCAATAGTGCTTTCATCCATGGTCCAAGTCCCCTTTCAGTCATCTCAGATATCTCCTATCTCACACCACACTTCCAGTACCAATTCCCCTGCTCTGCACACATGGCTAAGACACAGGGACACTGTCCCAGCTGAGAAAGAAATGCCAACCTACAGCATCAAACCTCAGGAGTCCTAGATCCCTCCCACTCCTACCTCCCTCCACCTGGAAGAAACTCTTCTCAGTCCAATGCCCCAAGGTTAGGAGAGAAGGCAGAAATGACTCCTTCCCAACTCTAATCATTCCCTTAACCAAGCAGTGAAACCAGAAGGATAACAAGATCATTCAATGTGGCAGCAGCCCCTGAGATCTTCTGGCAGGAGCCAGTCCCTCCAAATCAAGACTCTGGCAGGATTCTACAATCCACTCAGAGGACAGTTACCATCTGTTTATGGAAAAAAATGTTAATAACCCCCAATCATAATCAAATAGGCAACCACTTTACTTTAAGTACCTATTAACTAATGCTAATTTACAATGGAACAGTCCTGCAAGTGCTCACCCGCAGGCCCATCAGAGGCACCAGCACACATCCAGCCATTAGGAAGAAAGGCAAGTGGTTGCTGATGAGGCACTTAAGGCATTGCCAGAAGCCCAAGCAGCAGTTCTTGACGCCCTTCCTTCCCGGCCTTCCCACTTCCGCTGCCCTGCCACGCGGGCAGTCTCTAGCATGCCTGAAAATAAATGAAGGAAGTTCTTGGAGCCTACTCCTCCATCAGCTCCTATCTTTCCCTAAGGACAGGAGTGCCTCAGGTTGGAAAAAGTGGATTAATAAGAGAATTTTCGAAAGCCCCATTTAAGTGGGACAGCAGTCAAAGCTAATTAATCAGAGCCTTGGAGGGATTGAGCTGATGTATTCATAATCCAGCTTCACTTCCCTGACCCTCCCAGGTTCTCTGCACAAGTCAAGTATGTGGAAAAGCAGGGCCTGGAGGCTCTCGCTAGCTGTGTGCTCTGGCACATCACTGCATCTCTCTGGGTCTCAGTTTCCTTAGCTGTAAAATGGGCACATTAGCCTAATAAGCCTAAGGTCTGTTTCAGCTCTGATAAACCATTATTCTGTTTTCTCCATGGGAGTAAGAGGAAGCCAAGAAGTATGATGTAATTCTCACAGCATCTCTGATCTATAAGTATTTAAAGATACTTATGAGGTGGTCAAGAGGAAAAGAGGCCAAATAATGTATATATTTTTTTACAGGCTGCAAAAGATCCACACACTTGCTTCTTTTTCTATTAAATAATTATGATGCTCACCTTATATTTTCTATTAAATAATTTTGATGCTCATCTTATATGAAAACTACAGGGCACATTTTATTATTGTTCAGACACACTAACACCTATTGCCTGGTTATTGTTCTAATGACCACGTGAAATGATGATGGTGCACTATGGATGTGGACAGTGTGGCAGCCAAGACAAAGGAGTTAGGGCATTTGTGTTGCTGTGGAAAGTGGTTGGAGCTAAAACTCAGCCAAACCAAAGCAAGTCGCTTCCTTGTCTGGGCCTCGGTTTCTTCACCTGGAAATACGGATACAGGAGGGCCCAGCCAGATCACTGTCATGATCTTTTAATGCCTAATTTAACAATATTTTATGAGAATGAATTTGGCCTAAATTCTGAACCATCTCACTTCCAGGCCCAGGATGCAAGGGTACACTCTAGTTAGTTGTTAAAATGCTGAAATATTTTTATATGTTTCTGCAGCTGCGGTAAATATCCCATGCCCTGAACCCCACAAGTACCCACCTCCCAACCAACCTGGCCACCCCATGATCTGACAATCAAAGAGTTAATGTCCAGCACAGTGGGGACCTCCAGGGCCCTGCTCCAGCAGGAGAGCTGGCTGATAGGGCAGTGCCCAGGACATGCCAAATACTTCACAAATCACCCCTGCCACTCTGAAGCATTAGACTTCATCAATAGCAAAAAGAAACCCCCACTGTACACTTATCACCATCTTAAAACCTTTGTGATTCCAAAAGAAGATGAGCTTGTGTCCCAAGGTGACCCCCTCCCCAAGCCAAAATTTTGATCAACAACATGGCAGTTGGAGGGCTCTGAGACAAAGCATGTTTGGTTTGTTTCTGTGAGATCTGGTTAATATATTCATCTCCCATAAAATGGGCACCCATTGGAATTCCTACACATACCAACAGAGAGAGATCTCCAACATATGACAAGGAAATAAAGCAAGATGCAAGTTACTCAGAGTATAAGCATGAATATAAATTAAAACACGCACAGAATAATGCATTTTGTAAGTGTATTGATATATATGCATGTCTGTGTGTCTACATATGGATATACAGAGACATATTCATATATCTGTACATATACATATAGGTAGAAGTATGAAAATGAACTGTTTACCAGCCTTAGCCACTCAACTTTCATGTAGTAGAGGTGGTTGCTAATTTGGCAGTCTGGGAGGTGTGAGTTTATCTGGGAGACAGCCATGAGGGGAGAGACAGCCGACAGAGACAGAGATACAGGGAAAGAAGCTTCAGCCAGTGAACTGGAGGATGCTGAACTTAGGCTAACGGCTGCCTATGGAGATGGGGACGGGAATAGGACCAGGGGGATGACTAAAGGGGTTTTAGTTTTAGTCATATTTTATATCTTCCAAAACTAAAGCAGTAAATGCAAATATAAGACAAAACAGTAAGTCATTTATTCTAGGTGGAGGGAATATGGGTGTTTGTTATATTAATCTTTGTCTTTTTCTGTATTTTTTTTATTTCTCAGAAGGAAGTAAAGCTCCTATTAGTAGGCCCTCCCTATCGACACACCTGGCCCTCAGATGTGGATGGGGGAATTGTTTATGAGTTTTCCCTATCATCATCTCTCTACTTCCCACTGCCCAGACATCTCAGATCTCCCAATTAACTCTAACTACCCCATTGTTAATTTATAAGCTGTACTTTTTTTATTATTAAAGTCATTCATTTCTAAATTCAACAAGCAATTGTCAAATGTTGTGTGGTGTTTTCAGGCATACTAGGCTGAGTGATCTGTGATTTCTGCCATCGGTCGCTCCTGGTCAAGTAGGACAGACATATGGTCTATCAGCAAAGAAATGACAATGTACTGGGATTAGCGTATAATAAAGGCATTTTACTAAATATTGTGCAGGACAAAAGAGGGCATGACTGAGTCTTGGATGGGAGCCCTTTTTGGAAGGCAATAAAAGGAACCTATAAAGGTTTATACATAAAGAAAAGAAGGGAGAAATGTTCCCATGGAGCCTTTTTATATGCCAATTACACATAGATCTCGACACTCACAGCAACCCAGTGAGGGAGGTAGTCTTATTACCATTCTGGAGTTGAGGAAACAGAGGCACTGAGAAGGTAAATAACTTTGCTGAAGCCAATGAGCAATTAAATGGTATCGTAGATTCTCACCCAGACTTGAAAATTCGAAACTGAGACTGGGGTGGATGTGAAGAGACAAGGCTTTCCCTAAGTCAAAGATGGGGAACTTCTGGTACCCGTGTCATCACTCTTTATCCAAGACTGTGATGCTCACTGGCAATAAAAGATAAAAGGTTAATGCAGCTTGAGGCATTTGCTTATGTCAAAGAAAAGAGTCAAACTCGGTAAAATAATTGAAGAGATTTATTGTGAGCCAAATATGAGTGACCAATGGCCTGTGACACAGCCCTCAGGAGATCCTGAGAACATGTACCCAAGGAGCCTGGGCCACAACTTGGTTTTATACAGTTTAGGGAGACATAAGGCATCAATCAATACATGTAAGATGTACAATAGTTCAGACCAGAAAGGCAGGACAACTGGAAGCAGGGGCTTCCAAGTCATAGGCATATTCAAAGATTCTCTGATTGGCAATTGGTTGAAAGAGTTATTTTCAATAGGAAGGTTCAATAAGAGGTTATGGAGACCAAGGTTTTATGATCCAGGTAGCAGGCATCAGACAGAATAGATTGCAAATGTTTCTCATCAGACTTAACAAGTCTATTCTATCAGTAATTCCAAAAAGAAGGAGGGTTTAATGAGGCATGTATGGCTCCCCCCTTCCCATCATGGTCTGAACTAGTTTTTCAGGTTAACTTTGGGATGCCCTTGTTGAGAAGAGGGATGCATTCGGATGGTTGGGGGGATTAGAATTTTATTTCTGGTTTGCACTTATTTATCCTAAAGTGAGACCTAAACATAATCTGGCTTCATAAAGATGAAAGAGATTCAGGCTTAATTCTAAACAAGGTGAGTCTTAGATACACCATCTCATCTTGCCTATAACTCCAGTATAACTTCTTTAAGTTGCCTGACTTTACAATAGAGGATATTTCACTTCCACCTACGTGGACATGTTCTCATGACCCAACCAGGGCCAAGAAAGGAAGCTCTGCCTGGGAGAGGGGAGCAGGGGCTGGGAGAAGCTCTGAGGACAGCTGAGGGGAGGCACCACCCTGGGTGCTGCCTAATCCATCCGACATGGGGACACGCTGTTCCAGAAACAGGATGGCAATTAATAGGAAAAATCTGCTCTCACAGCACTGCCAAGCATGTCTCAGGGTCTCAGCTGGTGGTGCGCCTCCTCGGGGGAAGAGCAATAATGCCCCATTCTTCCCTTTGGTCAAGGCCCTGATGTTTTTTCAGGTGGAAGGAGGAAGAGCTAGAAAAGCTCCCTGCATGGTAGGAAAACTTTGCACAGGCAATAATAGTGCCAGTCCTCAAAACCAGGAGCCCAAGAATTATCCAAAGATTGAAAGCTGTGCGCTCACTCAGTGGTCATCTCATCTTCTAGACCTAGAAAGCCCTGTTTGGCATGTTGTGTTTGCAGATAAGACATCTCCAATCTAGGTGCCTAAGAGTGGTCTGATTTTGTTTAAGTCATCTGGCTTCTGGCCAAACTTCCATCCCATCTTTATAATTTCCCTCCACATGTCTTTCTCTTGGTCAAAATATCTCACATGACTTAAGAAAAACTAGCTTGCTTTGCTGCGACTTGATCAGGTTCATCAAGAGCAGAGAGTGCAAAGGCAGAAACCTTCTGGAAACAGGGCACCCTGTACCCATTTTTTGTTTGTTGTTTGTTTTTGAGACAGAGTCTTGCTTTGTTGCCCAGACTGGAATGCAGTGGTGTGATCACAGCTCACTGCAGCCTTGACCTCCTGTGCTCAATCAATCTTCCCACCTCAGCCTCCTGAGTAGCTGGGATTACAGGGTTTTCTACCCTTCTAATCCTCTCTTGGTATTTCCCTATATATCAGTGTTCTGAATTTTGAAGAAGTTACAGAGGCTTCTGAGAATATAGCGAAAGCTACGGACTAGTTCGTTTCCATGCGCAAACACTCCAACATTTGCATACAACTCAGAGGATCACCATCCCTGTGAATGCCATTCATGTACTCTACACTTCAGTCCCTGAGCCCCAAGGTCCCCAAACACAGACACAAGCTCATGCAGAGAATCCACAGAAATTCATCTCTCTACACATCCCGTAGTCTCACCAGATAACACCAACCTGAGTCCTGGCTCAGCAAACTGATAACTTGTCAAACCTCTTATCATCCCTCCCTACCCACCCCCACCCAGCATCACCAAACATGGAAACCCAGCTGGGAGTATATCTTGAAATTCAAGTTTCTGTTTTGGAACTGGTACCCAGCCTCTCTTGAACCATTTGGTCACATCCATCTCTGAGCCAGGCAGGTGGATGCTAATTCACCATGTTAACCCCTTTCATGCCAGTCCCCTTACCCGAGCCTTGGCAAAGAGCCACATCCCACCACCCCACCCTGCCACAGTGGAGTGGAGCTCTGTATGTCATGGAAGCCAGCCAGCAGATTTAGAAATCATGTTGCTTTTGGCATCCACTCTGGGACTCTGTGTAGAGCTACGTGCTGAGATCCCGTTGCATGGGCAGCTTTTCAATGCCGGAGTCTACCCTACATCTTGCTGTGCTGATGCCTTCCCAACACGACTTCAAAAACAAGAGGAAAACCGTGTCCTCAAACTAGGAGTCCCTTTACCCACCCGTAATGAAAATAAACCAAAGTCCCTCTTCATTTGCCCCGAAATCCAACTTCCTTTCCAAATTATCCTCATTGCATAAGCCCTTCTAAGCAATATTTATCAGCAGTCAAAGCAAAACCGTGTGGATCTACAGTTTGGTTCCCACAGATCCCAACACTGCCTTCCATCCATAATTACCAAGAACAAGGAGCAAACAGGAGTTTCCACCAGTACCACTTAGACCCCATGACCGTAGGCTCTCTCAGAGAGCAATGGGAGATTAAAACAGTATCTTTTGATCAAAAGCAGTAATGTTTCCCCCCATGACGCCCTTGAAAATGAAACTCCCACCTTACCCTTCATTCCAAATTTGGACCGTCGACCATATTTGTTGATCATGATGAACAGAACCACCAACAGGACACAGGCAAAAGCAGCAAGTCCAACTGCTATGGATACCTATGAGGAACCAGAAACAGAAAGTCAGCAACAAGCATGGAAAACCCAATTTCCTTGAAAATAATGTGTGTACCCAGATAAGAACAGTCCTACTGCTATAGTAATTGTAGCCTTCTCAGAACTGCAATACTGAGTAAGGTCTTTAGAAGAAGAAATCTATGAGACCCTACGAACATTTAAAAATATATAAATTACCCAATTTGATTAGAGAAAGTTCCACGATTCAATGTTCTGAGCCCCTTCTCATCTGGGGCCATTCTAACAGATACAAAAACAAGCCTAGAGAGGCTTCTAATTTTGTTTTAATTAGCAAGTGAATTCTGCATCTTCATGTTAAAATTCCTTATATAACATTCTTATCCAGGAAAGTCGAAAAGATCTGGACTCTAAAAAGAATCCTTTCTCCTCCTCCCCAGAGTAATCTTAGGCTCTGAAACAGTAGGAGTGGGCGCTTAAAAACCCACCCAAGGAGATGCCCTGAGCAACTTGGCCTTTTGTAGGTAACTTGTACAGTTAGCAGCCCCTGCAAATCAGGCCCAGCTGGGCTCCTAACAGACTGGGGATTTTCTGAACCCTAGGGCTTGGAGCAGATCGTCAAAGACTTCCTCAAACAATGAACTATTTCCATCCAACAAGGAAGGTTTAAACTGCCTGAATGTAGTTCAATTCATTACATTTTTTTTCAAAGTTCCAAGTAAGATAATATTTGCAAAAGTTAGCAACACAAATGAAGTCTGAAAATGACTATGCCAGTCAACACACTCCTCTTGACCAAGAAGTGACTCACCCCAAAAGTGTCTTCTTCTGGTTTGTGGGTCACAGTGATAGGAGGTGTGGGACTCACTTCATCAACTGAAAACCAAACACAAAAAGGAGGAGGACAGTTAGCTTCCCGGCTGGGGAGGCTCAGCCACAGTCTCTGCCCAACTCCCAAGCTCCCTTGAGACTTCCCCCTGGAGAACATCCTCTGAAAGCCAGGCTCTTGCAGTCTGCCTTCCCCAGGCTTTGCAGGACCCCCCCACCCCCCGCCCGCCCAGAGACCAGGTTCCTATCTAACCATCTGGCTGGTGTTACAGTTCAAGGACAGGCTCCATAGGAATAAAAGACATTCAGTCCCATTCCCTACTCCCACCCCAGAGAAAATAACATAACCTGGGCAACTTGGGCCATGAGCTATGGAACAGAAAAAAGAAACATGGTTTGGGATCCTGGCCAGGGTCTGGATTAGGCAAATGTTACTGGTGGTGGCAGCTGTTGCTGACATTCTGCTACTCCTTGCCACAGGCATTCCTTTTCCTCTCCTTGCCTTTTCTGTGCCCTCCCTCTTTCCTTCTTTACTCAGTGAGATCCAGGAGGCCTGGGGATCCATCAAACAGCCCACTATCCATTCCCCTAACACTGATTTCAGAACACAAGGGCAGCTTAAGTTAAAAAAATAGAACCATCTGACCAGGAAACACCACCTTTACCCAGCAAGGCCAGGATGGGAAGCCAAGTATCAATTTTCCCCTCACTCCACCATCTAGAATCACCTTCTTGACAAGAAATGGCCCCAATTCAGAATTCTCTGAAGGGATATTCTGCAAGATTACAAGTCCTCTAAGGCTGAAGACAACTAAAGAAATCACAGATGATATTGACATCAGTACCAAAAAGCCGAGGGTGTTTCTAAACAGCATCTACTATCTCAAGCCAGACACGGGGCAGAAATGGCAGCAGTTGCTGCTGTTATTCCCACCTCCCATGGAGGAAAAAAAGAAAAAGGAATAAACACAGGTTTCCCCACAGTCCATAAACAAAACCCCAAATTGTTTTAGGATTGTCTAGCCCTAGCCCCAAATCACTTATAAACTGAGCCTCAATAATTCCTTCTGAGGAAGGAATTGAGCCTATCAGGAAACCTTGTAAGTCAAGTTCTCATGAGGAGAGTCCTGGCCAAATGCTCAGGCTCCTGAAGCAGGTGAGAAACACTAGCAGGTTTATAGGTTCCATATTCTCTCTGCAACAACAACTAGGATGATCACTAGGGGTCTTTGAGGCACATGAAACCCATGTCCATCCTCACACAGCCCCTCTTTATCCAGGTAAAGAGATCCACAACATCACCAGACATTAGAAAACTCCCTGGGGGAAAGTGAACCACAGAGTGATTACCCAAGAAAAGTGGGCTTGGAACTGGCTAAAAAGCATTGCTACCCTTCATTTCCCTTTCACAGTTCACTCAGATGCCCTCAGCTGCCATGGGCCAGGGATGATGTGGAACAGGAGAGAGGACTATTTGAATTCAATAGTTACCGACAGTATCAGAATAAATCAGTTTCAAAGCAACAGGGAAAGCAGACTTACACAAGATAAAGTTATCCGTGCTCTCTGCAAAAAAAGGACAAAGAGATAATTAACAAATTTAATAAAAACCAGAACAGACACACTACATGGTCCTAATAGCTATGATCTCTCCCATTCACCATGATTCCCTGTCCCCATGGCAACTGACAAACTAAAATCCATGGCACATCACCCGTCTCCCCACGCTACACTATCAGTTTAGGGGGTGGTCCTCCAAATGGAGAAGCAATGAGAGATAAAGTTCCTGGTTTCAAGGGAGGTGGCCCACCTAGGAACAAGAAACCAAACCAGTGTCATTATGAGATAGGGAATTAAAACTAGACCCTCTGTCTCATTCACAGCTCTGCTTTCTTAAAAACCCAAAGTGCTGGGAATGGGGCTACAGGGTGGGCTCCCCTAGGCATTCTTTGAAAATGCCAGGTATGATCTCAAGATAAAATTCTTCAAAGTAATATGCAGAGTTGATTCTAGTAGGTCATTGAGAAGTTCTTGAGAATCCCTCTAGAATCTGCCTGTCCCGCAGATGGTACTGTGTTATTTGATCTTTGGTCTCTAGAAATAGCTCACCTAATAATGAAAGCTAATCCTTATTGCACATTGATTATGAGCCAGGGATGGTGCTAAATGCTTCATGTAACACATCACTCAATCCTTATTACCATTCTAAGAGGTGGTAGCATTATCCCCACTTAACAGATAAGGAAACAGGCTTATACAGATTAAGTAACTAACTGGATGTCACTCATTTAAGAAGAAATTAGAACTGAATTCAAATCTCAGTCCAGGCTCTTGCCCACTCTACCAGAAATGCTCAAACTTTAGCACACAACAGAAGCACCCAGATGGTGATTGCTACCAACATCCAATAAAAGGAGTGAGGATTCCTTGGAGAAATGGATGATTTCAGGGCTGGAACAGGGAAAGTACAACATGTGCCTGGAATGGCTTGTAATACTAAAAAGTAAGAAAGTGCTCAAAGATTAATGGAGGCCTGGAGACAAGGCACAGGAGCCAATGTACAGGGGATCTCAATGGCCAAATGTAGGATCATTTAAGCAACAAAACGATGATAGTCCTGGATTGTTATGGATTAGGACTATGTCGTCCCAAAATCCACATATAGAAACTGTAACCCCTAGTACTTCAGAATGTGACTATCCGGAGAAAAGGTCTTTAAAGATGTATTAAAGTAAAAATAAGGCCATTAGGGTGAGTTCTAATCAAATATGGTTGATGTCCTTATAAGAGGAAATTTGAATGTAAACACACATGCACAGAAGGAAAATCACATGACAATACAAAGAGAAGACTGCCATCTACAAGCCAAAGAGACAGGCCTCAGGAGAAACCATCCCTGCCAACACCTTTATCTCAGACTTCCAGCCTCCAGAATGGTGAGGAAATAAATTTCTGTTGTTTAAGTCACCCAATCTATGGTATTTCACTGCTGTGGCATTCCTAGCAAACGAATACATGAATTACCAGCCATAGAACAAAATAAATATCCATGAGTCCATACTGATAGAAATAAACAATTCAATAAACAAAAGGTGGAAGAATGAAATGCTCTTCCTTACAAGAGAATTCTGATTTTTAAATGTAGAAGGAATTATAAAAATAGAAAAATCACCATTTCACAAATACTACAGGAATAATTGTTTCAGGCAAGAATCATCAATGAATGTTAAAATTAGAGTGTGAAAGAAGGATGAGAAACAAGCTATTTATGTAGTTTAAAAATATTATGCTGATTTCTTACAAAGGGGAAAATCATCTGTTTGCAGCAGAGAAACCTGGCAGACACCACCTTGACCAAGTAATAAAGTCAACACCCCCAGTACCAAAACCTATCGACATCACGTGCCCCGAAATGATGCACTAAGAGGGCAGAGCATCACTTCTGCAGAGTTCCTGCCAAAAATGGATAGCTAGAAATTAATCATTAAGAAAAAAATCAGAAAATTCCAAATGGAAAGACAGTCTACAAAAAAACTAGTATTCTTGGAAGTTCCAAGATGATGAAAGACAAAAACTAGGGAACTGTCCCAGATTTAAAGAGAGTGAGATGACACAGGAACTCAACGCAGTGTGTAATTCTGAATTGGATCCTAGACAAGGAAAAAGCATCAATGGGACAATTGGTGAAATGTAATTCACATCTGTACACTAGATAATAGTGATGGACCAATGTTAACATCCTGGTTTCGATCATTGCATCGTGGTTAGGTAAGATGTTAACATCTGCGGAAGCTGGACAAAGGGTGGAAGGAAGTGCCTTGTATGATTTTGTAACTTTTTAAAATATGAATTCCAAACTATTTCAAAATGACAAGTTACAAATCTTTAAAAATTAAAAAGAAACACAGATTACTAGTCCTCACCTTAGAGTTTCTAATTCAGTAGACCTGGGGTGGGTATCAAGATTTTGCATTTCTAACAATTTTTCAGGAGACGCTGATGCTGCTGTTCCCTTTGGAATGCACTATATCAATACTACACAGCCTCCTGCCTCAGCCCACCATGCCCTGAAAAGTAAAAGTGTATTCATTCATTCATTCACCCATTCATTCACTCATTGCAGGCCCTCACAGTCTTAGCTCTATTAAGTATGAACCAGCAAATATTCTCTAACTACCTGTGGGGAATCGGATACTTTCTGTGAAGGAGTCCTTCAAAGAAAGTCTTACTTATGGTACACACAGTTCAGTTGCTTGTTTGTTGTCTATTCTGTATTGTTTTGGGGGACAGCCACAGAGCTATCTTCACATTCCTGGGCATACCCTTCGTGCCAACACCCTCTTCTCAACAGCAGGTGACCAGAAGCCTGACTGGGGCAGTGGGAGGATGGAGGAAGTGGAAACTCTAGCCTGGGTTTCAGAGCCTGAGAGAAGAGAGGTGCCAGATCAATTCGCAGTTTACATTGATTTGCATATGTCTCATAAGGCTCCCATTTATTAGAGAACATTCTCACATTAGCCAAATGTTTTAGTCAAGTCTGTGAACCCTGTTATCTCCAAATCAGCCTATGAATGTTTAAGACCTTTGCCAGAGGCTGGAAGCATTTATACATCCAGAAAGCACGTAAGCTTTGGAAGAAGGAGACATCCTGACTCCTCTCTAACCTGTGGGAGAGTTCAGGCATTCAGCCTGGAAGAGGATGGTACCTAGGACTGGTCCTCACCTCTGACTGCACCAGCAGGCTGGGAGGAGCGCTTGTCCAGCACACCAAGGAACAATCTGAACATGAACTGGGGCTGTGCCATGAAGGGAATACACATTTCTCCTACAGTCCTAGACCATAACTCTTCAAGAAGTCCCCTTCTGTAAATTAATCTTCACCACAATCTTTAAGGTAAAAGCAGGAAGGTGAAGCAATTTGCCTGACATCATAGAGCTGACAAGTGATTCAGTGAGAGTTAGACCCCTGGCAATGTGGTTCCATGACCACTAGCCTAGACTACCTTAAGATTATCTGTTAGAACTTACTAGGTTGACCAGAGAATGACTACTGGTTCTAGAACTCTTGAATTCATCTCAGCTCTACATCTTAAGAATCTTAACAATGGCCCACAGCTAGTAAGCCTTTTCTCTGTCCAGATGCACTGCTAAGCACTTGGCAGGCATAACTTCCTTTAAGCCTCATGGTAACTTAGATGGGAGATATTATCATTCCCGTTTCATGGATACAGAAATAGAGGCACAGAGAAGTGATTGTCCTTCATCTAGTACTGACCTTGCACTAAGCCCCATGCCAGGAACCCAGGCCACCAGATGGGAGGGCTATCTGGGAGGGGCCACAGATGGGATCTGCACCTAAGTCTGTCTGATTTCAGAGTGCCTGCTCTTAGCCTCCATGCTTAGCTGCCTGGAAGCAAAAGAGAAACACACGTGATAATCATGATGTCTCCACACTCTCACATCAAAAGAGAAGAGCAAGAATCATAGACCAGCTTTGCATCTAGGCTTAGCTGGGGTGAGTTCGGTTTAGAGGGTTATGACTCATCTCTGCCTGCACAACCAGATAATTGACTCTCCTGAGCATTTAAGCATCTTGTCACTTGGCATGACTGGCCCATCTTTTCCCTGTCACTGCCTTTTCATCACCCATTGATTCCTTTAACCTACACTCATAAAACAAGCAAAACTTCCCACAGGGTGGCCCTAGCAGGATGGAGATGGGTCTGAGGAAATGACCTCAGGTGAGCTGCTTTCTCTTTGAGTTTCTTTGTGACTCTATCCTCCCTCCATCCTCCTGGGGCCAGATTCCCACTCAATTCCACAGTAGTAGATTGCAAAGGAGGGAGTACTGGAGTCAGCTGGGGGCTTGTTAAAACATAGCTGCTAGACCCCACCCTGGAATCTCTGATTCACTAAATGTGAGTGGTGCTTGAGAACTTAAGTTTCAACACATTCTCAGGTGATGCAGATGGGGCTGGTCCTTGGACCAAAGGTCACTTTTGAGAACCACTGGCCTGAGGAGCACTGATAACTGACTATGGTGACAAGGGTCTCCAGAGACTAACAGAAGGGGCTGCTGCATCTTGTGGGGGCAGAGGAGGTATCTCTGAGATAGCTCTGAGGGCTGAGAGGATGCAAAGAATTGCTTTCTCCTGAGCTAAAGGAGAGAATGGAGAAGCTGTGTCCACCACATCATCCAACTGCTGCTGCTACCCCACACCTCTCAGGATACCCCTGGCAGAAGGAGCCAGAGTGTCTTCTCCTCCCTCCTGAGCATTCTAGGGTTCCCCCGCTCCCTGGGCCCCAGAAGCTTCTCTTTGGAAACAGAAGCATTGCTTCAGGGTGCTTCATTTCCTCACCAATAGAGACTTTCCCTCAGCAATATATAGACTTTCCTCTTTAAAAACATAATTTATTCTCTAATCAGGCCAGAGGCAGGGCAAAGTTTCAGTCTTTTATGTCAACAAGACCTAGCCTGCCCTTGTAGACCATAAGAGCAAAATATCTCTGCTCCAAAAGCCTCTGCTTCCACAGCGCAAGCCAGGACTCATCTACCTGCTGAAAGAGAGCCCAGTGTGACCCAGGAGGGGAAGTGTCATGGGGGCTTTTACTGAGCATACTGGAGATGATGGAAGTTTCAGGCCACATGGGATTTCCAGGGCCTCAAATATCTGCACATTCTCAACTGTCTCAGAAAAGACGGCTCCATCATCCCTGGGACCTCAATGGCAAGAATTTAGCTTAATGCAGCCACATTTCTCCGACTTCACTCTCAGGGCCTCTAGTACGAGTTCCCTTGCACTGACATAAATAAAGCCTCCTGGAGCTGCCACACCCTGGTAATTTGCAGACTGTGAAGTTGACTTCATAAAAACAGATGCTGCATACTGCTACCTCTTTCTGCCTCTTCTCTTTGTGCACATGTGTGAGCATGCATGTGCATGTGTGTATGTGTCTTATCAGTTTTTACACTGTATCCCATTAGAACTCCTGATTCCTAGGGATTGAAGACCAAAGATCTCCTAGTCACTTCCCAAATTGAAGCACCAAGCTCAGCAAAGACACATGGCTTTATGGGCAAAACTTTTCAATTGCGGAACCCACAAAAAGATGCTACAATCACTTTCACTAAACTCTTTTGGTGTTTTTTTCTCCTCCAACTTCAGGAAGATATTTAAAGCATCTTAGCCCAGACAGAGAAAGACAGAATCAACTCCCAAAATCAAATCAAGCAAAGTTCTTCAGTAATTTCAATAATTTTTCCTGGTCCACTTGACATTAGCACTATCATAAGCTGAGGGCATCAGGTATGACCCACAGTAGCTCACCATGGAACAAGAGAGGAATGAAGCCACAGACCTGGGGGCCTAGATCCAAGTCAAACCTTACCACAGATCAGCAAGTAGAATGAGGATCAGGTCATTCATCCGTTAAATGGAGGGTTAAACTGGACACACTCTCAAGTCCTTTGCAATGGGAAATCACAGAACAATCATCATGTGTCAAACCCTGTGATGTGCTTTATATACCTCATTTAAAAGTCACAGGAGCAGTGTAATCATGACTATTTCATAGAAGAGGAAATTGATGCTTAGAAAAGCAAACTATCAGGCCCAGAGTCTCCCCACAAGTAAAGGGCTGGGTCAGAATTCTCTACCATTACTGTCTCTGCTTTCTCTACTATCATACAGTATGTCCTAACATGCACAACTGTTATTTCTAAGAAGTCTTGGTTTTTACCATGACTGCTATTGGAAAATGGAGACTCTATACTTGTTTACACCAGATGCAGCTGGCGGTTGCACATGTTCCAGTGTGTGTTTTGTTGCCCATGATAACAGTATGAGTACTGATGCTGTTTCTCCTCTCAAGCTACCATGCTCCACCTCCCAAGCTTGTAGAAAGAATCCATACACCTCCGAGCCAGCTACGCTGCCCTCACCTGGAAAGGGCTCCTTGAGGAAGTGGCCATTGATGGTCTGGTTGGCTGTGCCCAGTGGGTTTTTGGCAATGAGGGTATAGTTGCCATTGTTGTAGTGGGTGGGCTTGTTGAAGAGCAGGCAGCCCTCAGAAATCTCTCCCTCCTGGTAGTATTCCACATGGATGATCTTGGACTCCCGCAGAGGCTGTCCATTGTGCAGCCAGTGCAGCGTTGGTGGGGGGTTGCCACGCACCACAAACTCAATGCAGTGCTCCAGGCGCAGCTCAGGCTCCTCCAGGCTCACCACGCGTGGGGGATCTGTCAAGGGAGAAGCCAGCTGAAATCCAGGACACAGAGTCTACCACCTCCCGCAGTAGCCTTCCAGCAACTAAAATGGGAATCCCAGTTCTTCCCCATCCACTCTGAAAAGGCTGAGGGAAGCAGAAGTCCCACCACAATCCCAGCAGAGGGGAAGAGATGTCTGTCTTCATCCAAGCTTCCTAGATCCACCTTAGCTGGAGGGCTCCCTCTTGGGACCTCTTTGGGGTTTAATAAAAGGCAGAATAGGCCAACTTAGAAGTGTCCTGAAGATGTAGTTGACTTGGAGCCACACCATCTTCTGAGGGACAAAGGTGCTCTTTGTGGGGTTTTTAATCCAAGGACTTACTTCTCAGTCCTGCCCTACAAGAGTCCTTCTGTCCCTGCTGGTAGACCAGCTCACTGCTCTAGCTCAGCCCTAGCAACACCTTGGCCCCTCTCCAGCCTCCTATGCCAGTTCCCCCTCACACACAGCCATCCCCCACAATAGCATGCACTTACAGTAGACAGTGAGGGCAACACTGGCATTGCTCATGCCCACCACATTCTCTGCAATGCACGTCAGGGTGAAGCCATTGTCCTCACTCGTCACATTCACCAGCGTCAAGTTGATGGCATGAACATTGGTCCAGTTCAGATTGGTCTGAAAACCCCAATAAAAAGATAACAATCAAACAGCTTCTACAAGGATGGCTCTGCTACCTAATCCCCAAATACCTTTAGGAATCAAAAGGAAAGCTGAGCAGAAGGCGAAGGAGATCTTTGTGTGAAAGCACACTGGCCAAATGCCAGGCTCCTCATAGGCAACAGTTCAGGCCATCCTCCTATTAACCCTATGAGGTGAATGGTAGTTCAGTACTATGCCCGTTTTACAGAAGCAAAACCTAAGTTACAGAAAAGTTGAGTAGCATGTATAGAGCAAAATGGCTAGAAAATATTGCAGCTGCATGTAACCCAAGTCTATGTGTTTTTTCCTATAGTAACAAGACCGCAAATTTTCCCTCTTCTTCAAGACTACAATGTGATCACTCCCTAGCCTCCTGATGGGGCTGAAGCCCAGTATGCCTACCTGGTGAGTGTTGATGGACTGCAGCCCAGTGACTATCCAGTCCACATCAGGAAGGGGTGATCCAGAGCCATTGCAAGTGATGACAGCATTGTCACCCTCTCGTACGGTCAGGTTGACGTGGCTCACGCTGATCTCAGGAAGGTCTGGGAGCCAGACAAAGTGGGTGAAAAGACAGGCAAACACTTACTACCCAAAGGAAGCTCTGTCCATGGGGCTGATGGTGGCACTTCTTGCCTTGCCCAGTAATGACTCTAACACCACCTGCTTGAGTTCTTGGAAGACCCGCAAATCCAGGACGCTTTACATCACCTCCCCAGTAGACATCAGAACTCAGAATTGAAGCCCATGCAGTTGCAGTCTCCCACATTGCAGCGGCAGGTTGCGGGATGGGGGCAGTGCTTAAGGAATGCATTTCTGGCAATTAAGCTCAATGGCATCATTACACTTTGGGCTCTGGCTATCTAAATAGTAGTGTTTCAGTCTCCCAATGGGGAGCTTGCTTAAAATTCAGATTTCTGGGACCCATCCCCAGACATTCTCAAAGTCTGTGGTTGGGCCCAGAAATCTGCTTTTCTAAAAACTCCTTAGAAGCTGCTGCCATAGGGAGTCCAGAGACCATACTTTGAGATACACTCCTTCAGGTTTGGTTGACAGATAACTCACAGGGAGAAAGGGAATCTGGTGTGATGAGAAGGAGCACATTTAACTCCTGTCTGAATTCCTGAAACCAGTCTTCCTATGGCTCGTGCACAAAGGGACAGGAATGACCAAGAAGGGGAATGATGAGTCAGGAGGTCTGCACACAACTGCAGAGTTCAAGGCTGGGAGGGCGTTTCAAAAGGAAGGCTCTGGCATCCCAAGGTAATGTCCAGCACCATCTCTGGTGTCTGAGGGATGCCTCCCTGGAGCCAGCTGGGCCAGGCGGCCACTCACTCACCACACTGACTGATGTTCATGCGGAAGAGAGGAAGCTGGGAGCCATCAGCATTGATGCAGTAGAGGTTCTGGCTGTTGAGCTTGGCCTCCCCTTGCTCCTGCCAGAGCTGCATCCAGCGGATGTCACAGCTGCAGTTGAAAAAGTTCTGCTCCAACTGCCTGTGGGCAAAGAGAGAGGGGAAGGGAACCTCTGAACTGAAGATGGCCCAGGACCCTCCCAGGGCTATGAGGACAAGGGGGACCCGGCCTGTTCAGGGATTAAGGGGAGGAAGGATTTAACAAGGTTACAAAAGAAGTGGAAAAGTCCTTGTAAGTCCATAAATTGTAGTTTTAAAACAATAAACTCATTTTTTTAAAAAAAGAAATCCAGCCAGGCGCGGTGGCTTATGCCTGTAATCCCAGCACTTTGGGAGGCCAAGACAGGCGGATCACAAGGTCAAGAGATTGAGACCATCCTGACCAACATGGTGAAACCCTGTCTCTACCAAAAATACAAAAATTAGCCATGCATGGTGGCGCACGCCTGTAGTCCCAGCTACTCGGGAGGCTGAGGCAGGAGGATCGCTTGAACCCAGGAGATGGAGGTTGTGGTGAACTGAGATCGCACCACTGCACTCCAGCCTGGCAACAGAGCGAGATTCCGTCTCAAAAATAAAAAATAAAGAAATCCACCTCACTTAATGCAACTGTCTAAGAGATCCTTTTAAAGAGATATCAGCGGCCGGGCACAGTGGCTCACACCTATAATCCCAGAACTTCGGGAGGCTGAGGCGGGCGGATCACGAGGTCAGGAGATCAAGACCATCCTGATTAATGCTGTGAAACCCTGTCTCTACTAAAAATACAAAAACAAAAAATTAGCCTGGCGTGGTGGTGGGCACCTGTAGTCCCAGCTACTCAGGAGGCTGAGGCGGGAGAATGGCGTGAACCCAGGAGGCAGAGCTTGCAGTGAGCCGAGATTGCACCACTGCACTCCAGCCTGGATGACAGAGCAAGACTCTGTCTCAAGAAAAAAAAAAAAAGAGAGAGACATCAGCTCGAGATGCTCCTCTTCTCAAAACCCTCCAATGGCCTTCCATCTCATCGAAAATCAAAGTCAAAGCCCTAAATAATCTGCACCATTCTCCATCGTCTCTCTGACCTCATCTTCCCTCACTCCCTCCTCCTCTTCAGCCACACTGACCTTGGTGTCTGCAAGGTCACCTGTTGACTGGTTTGTTCCTACCCCAGGACCTTTGCACTTGCTGTTTCCACTGCCTGCCAACCTCTTACCCAACATGTCTACAAGGCTGGCTCTCTCAGTCTAACACTGCCCAGTCCCTTGCCGTGCTATATTTGTCTTTCTAGAATTTATCACTACTGGCATCACTTTAAATATTTATTTTTAATTACTTTGTTTATCTGTCTCCCTGAATAAAAATTAAGCTCCATTGGGGTCAGCAACATTGCCTGTTTTGTTCATTCCCTAACCTAGAACTGAGTCTGGCATATAAATTCTTGTTAAAGGACAGAGAGAAAAAGAGAGAATGAGACTGACTGACTCTCCCTAGGGGAGTAGGTGGTTATCTATTTCCAAGATATGCTCAAAGCCCATCCTGGGACCAGCTTTATTCTTTCATAAATTCAATAAATTCTTAATAAGCACCTGCTCCATAATTGGCCATGGGCTGAGTGCTGCTGGAACAGAGATGAAGAAGACAGTCCCTGTCCTCCAGGAGCACTCAGCCTGGTGAAGAAGAATGTTTGATAGGGGAAGAGTCACCTTCAAGGACCTCCTTCTCTACTGATTTTCCTTATGACTTGAAGCAAGTCACCTCCCCTCTCAATGGGATTATTAAGGAGATGATGAACAGCATTAATCAATCCAAAACTCAGAGTAAAGAGCACCAGATAAATCTGAATGCCTGGGTCATTAGAGGAAACATGATTCTCTTTCTGGACCATCAGGGAGATGAATCTGTTGGAACCCAGAGGGATGGGCACTTGGGCACACCGCACTAAGACCTAGGATATTTTTGACATTGGAAAACTCCAAAATAGTTAAGTATGCATCAAAATTAATCAGCTTTCAGGAAAACGTGAGGCCCCTGGGGAAAGGAATCAGTGCTTTCTAGTTACTAGGACACCGGAGGCAGAATGTGCAAATACACCTACGTGGTATCATCCTCTTAGCCTAAAAGTACTCTCTGCACGTGGTACTCTGTCAGAAAGGTGAAGGGAAAGGAACTAACACTTACTGAGCATTTGCTTCTTACGACAACCCTGGGAGACGGCCAGAACTACAAGGAGGGAGGGGCCCTCTCTGATGTTTGGAGGGGTTAAGTCACATGTGCAAGGTCCTTCAGCTGGTGTGCAAAACAGCACACTTTCAAACCTCAGTGTGCTGGACTTCAAAACTCATGCACTCTCTACCCCATCTGTCATGTGCAAGGCATTACTGGGTGCATGGGAGAAGCAGAGAGGAGCAAGCTAGGAGCCTTGACTTCAGGAGCTCATGTAGGCAAAGACCATGTTGGGGTCGGGGGGTGGCATGGGGGGTGGGGGTAAGTAGAAGGAAGTAACAAAGGCAAAGGGAAGTTGTAGGTGACGTGTGAAAACAGAAAAGAAAGGCTTAGCAGGACAGAGAATGTGTTAAGGAGTGCTGGGAAACAAAGCTGGAAGGGCGAGTGGAAGCCAGATAGTAGAGGACTTTTACTGCCACATCAGGAAATTTGGAATTCATCCAGGAGGCAGGGAAAACCATTGAGGCCTCTAGAACTGGAGAACAATGTGGACAAAGAAGTCTGTAAAAACAGAAATCCAACAATAGTGTACAGGATAAGCTGGAGAGGAGGAAAACTAGAGATTGAGAAGCTGATTAGGATTGCTTATAAACATAGGGTCAACACGTACAGTTGTGTAGTTTGAGCATTTCTCAAAGTACTCAACCAAAGGGATAAACAGAGGATAAAATCCACTCTGCACACTCTTGGCCAGACCCAGCTGTAACCCTGGTATGCGGCTACATGCACCCAGATGGGGCATCTTTTCTAACTCACACATAGGCACCATATAGACTGGCAGGGTCCAGGTCAATTCTCAAACTTTTGGTTTCAAAACTCCATTTACTCTCAAAAAAAATTACTGAGGGCCTCAAAGAGCTGTTGTTTATGTGAGTCATATCTATCAGTATTTACCAATTACAAATTAACACTGAGAAAGATGTAAAACTCCAGAATACATTAGCACAAACTCCATGCATCATCAGAGCAATGATGTTATCACGTCCTGTGGCCTCTGGAAAACATGGTACGCTCATGAGAGAGTGAGAGTGAAAAAGGCAAATAATGGCTCAGTGTTACTATGAAAACAGATTCTATTTCACGGTCTCCTGAAAAGGTCTTAGGGCCCCCCAGGACACCCTGGACCACCGATTGAGAACTGCTGCCTAGTTAATATGGGCCTAGACTGGAGTGGGAAAAACTGGAGAGAGGGAAGAGAAGATCCAGTTAGCATCACAAGGAAGGCAAAATGGTACGTGTTGCTTTGCAGGGGATAAAAGAAGAGGAAAAAGCAAAAGATGACCCCAAGATTTTAAGCTCCAAGAGACAGGAAATCAACGGCAGGGAGAACTGTCTTTGGTTGAAAACAGAAGATAAAGAACCAGCGGAAAGGAAGAGAGGACACATTAGGAATGAGGTTGGGATGGGGGTGAGGCTGGGGAGGGAGAAACCAAGGTCCTAGAAGGGGAAAGGGAAGGATGAAGTCAAGAAGCCTTGGAGGTGTTGCCCTGGGGTTATGTCAAGATGCCTGTGTAGCTGGACATGAGACAGAGAAAAGATAAAAGGTAGACAGGAAAAATTGAAAGGAACGTAATAGACATTATAGGATCATAATATTAGCATCGCACTTGCCATAGTGCCAACACTAGACTAAATGCCTTCCACGCATTACTTCACTTAACCCTCATGACAAGGAGAGCAGAAGGCCAGATGAGCTGCCCAGTGTATGCAGGAAAGACAAGCCAGAGGAGGTGGAGCGGTATGGGCTCACCCTACAGGGGCTGCAAGGAGAGGCCTGGTCGCCCTGCTAGAATGACAAGGAGGGTCCAGATGCTTGAATATATGTGAACTGAACCAGGTCAGCCTGGTGTTTCCCAGCTGCTCACTTGACAAGATGCAGTCATTCATTATTAAGTAGGTGTAAAAATACAAATTATCCACCTGGGTGGAAAAGACTAGACAGGCAAGGGGCTTGGCTGCATTGCCACAAGCCACACAGCACTTGAGGCTGTGCTGCCTCCTGTCTGGTCCCTGCACTGCTGCACATCCCAGCATCTCATGGCCCCACAAGGCAGACAGCATCAGAATGTCCTGAGGCTGGCCGGAGAATTAGGTGAGATGTTTGGGATGTGCCAAGGATGCTGCCAGGCAAAGGCTTTGTACAAATTTTCTGCTTCCTTCCATCCTTTCCCCCCAGGGTCCTGCTTACAGGGCCTGATCCAGCAGCTGGGATGCACCTTGAAACCTGGTCCTTTATTCCAATTGAGTTTATGGGAAACTGCAAAAGAACTGTGGGGTTCTCCCCCCATCCTTCTGGACTTTCCTCCAAGAGAACAAGACACACACACAGCAGAAAACATTTTGAGTCTTAAAACAATGACACCCTAGACAGCCCACTGAGCAAATCCACAATTGTCTTTATATCTGGACAAGAGAGGATTCAAATGGTGAGGTGGGCAAGAAGCAAAGACCGGCACATCCTAAATCTAAATGATGCTGTCCATCCTGTGTCCCTCCTCCCACTGAACCAGATCTCAAGCAGGGGAGCCTTTAGCCAGGGCTTTGGGGGCAGTCCTGTGGAACCTAAAGCATGGCTTTCCATGCTTCATGAATAATGCAGGCAGTCCCATGAATAATACAGCAGCAGCTGCTGCAAGGCAAAGCTTACCAACACCCAGCCCTTGCCCCAAGATGGCCTGGGGCCTAATTGCAGGGCCCTGAGGGCTCCCCACAGATTAACTCAGCCCCATCTGAGCTTGTAAGGACAGGCACTTTGCAGCACAGCCAAGGCCACCACTGGATATTTAGAAAACACTGATTCCCTCCGGTCATCACTCTAGTGGTTTTCTTCTTCCCTGCACAGCAACACCACTTCCAGTGACAGTCCTGGGGCCAGGCAGTGGAAAATGAGGAGGGGACCCAGATCAGCCAGGACAGCCCTGCTGTCACCCAGTAAAGGATCCCCAAAGGATGGAGCCATCAGCACAGGCCTCCTTGAGATAACAACAGTCAGATGGTAGGAAAAGCACACAAACCAAAGATCTGAGTTGGGCCAGCTGTATCATTTCGAGTGAATACACTGGGTTTAGTTGAGTCCTCCCAAAAGATATATCCAAGTCCAACCCCTAGTATCTGTGAATGTGACCTAATTTGGAAATAGAGTCTTGGCAGATGTAATCAAGTTAAGGATCAAGGGATAAGATCACTCTCGATTTCAGGTGGGCCTTAAATCCAATGACTGGTACCCTTAAAAAAGAAAGAAATACTGGGCACAGTGGCTCACATCTGTAATCTCAACATTTTGGGGGGCCAAGGCGGGCAGATCACTTGAGGCCAGGAGTTTGAGACCAGCTTAGCTAGCATGGTGAAACTCCATCTCTACTAAAAATACACACACACACAAAAATTAACTGGGTGTGGTGGTGCACACCTGTAATCCCAGCTACTTGGGAGGCTGAGGCAGAAGAATAACTTGGACCTGGGAGGCAGAGGTTGCAGTGAGCCAAGATCACGCCTCTGCACTCCAGTCTGGGCTACAGAGCGAGACTGTCTCAAAAATATAAAATGAAACAGAAAAAGAAAGAAGATGGAGATTAAAGACAAAGAGACAGGGATGGCAGGCACGTGAGATGGAGTCAGAGGCTAAAGTGATGCTGCCACAAGCCAAGAAACACCAGGAGCCACCAGAAGCTGGAAGAGGCAAGGACGGGTTCTCCTGCAGAGCCTTTGAAGGGACTATGACCCTGCCAACTCCCTTATTTCAAACTTCTGGCCTCCAGAATGGTGAAAAAATAATGTTCTATTGTTTTAAGCCAGCAAGTGTGTGGTAATTTGTTAACACAGCCTAGGAAACGAATACAGCAAATAACTCAACTCTCTAAGGTTCTCTTTTAACACCAGTAAAATGGGGATCATTGTGCTCGACCTTCCTTCTTCACAAATTTATTAGGAAGATTCATGATAATATATGTTAGCATGATTTGGGAACAAAAAGAAGCTATTAAGAGGCCAGAAATGATCACTATAGTAATACTATTAGTAACATTATTGTTTAGTGATGTCTCCAAGAACCGTGGAAAGTCGTCACGGCCAAGACTGGGAAGAGAAATGCACCAGGACCAGCCCAAACCCATCCCGGCTACTGAGTTAATATTTTACCAAGTTGATTAAATCTTCAAATGATACTCGAGGTAATTATCACTTTCCTTTAAAACAAAATGAAATACTCCAATCTATTTTAATCATGTCTGCTCCGTGCATGCAGGGTATTCAGAGAAGCCTGTTCAAGATACATTAAGGGTCCTTAGGGCACTGCTGGAGTGTTTCTGTGCTGTGGGTCTACATCCTCTGAGACCTCTTGCCATTGCCTAAATTGTATCTTGAGATTCAGAATCTAAGCTTCTTTTCTTCCTAATTCATTCTTTATCTCTAAGACAATCTCTCTGATTCTTGCTCTGATTTTTGGACAGACAGCTCTAATCTTCTCCGCAAGGAAAAAAAAAATCATCTTGCCATAACCAGAAACTTCTGAGAGCACTGCACAATGCCACGTCAAATTTTTCCAACCTGTGCCATTGAAACTGTGCTGGTTACTCCAACGCAAGTCATGGAAGATGCAAAGATGCTTCAGATTCACTCAATAAGAGGTACGCCCCCCTGGACAGAGGGGAAGCTGTGAGTCAGGGGCTTGGCCAAGACCATCCCCTTCATCCCACAAAAATAAATGAGAGAAAGTAGAGGAAGGGTCTTGGTACACCGCAGGAACTCTGAGATGGTAACTTGTTTGCTTTTTTTTCCTTTGATTCCACTCAAGGGACCCACCATCTTGAGAGGGGCTTCTGGAAGGAGAGGCCGAGCATGTAGGGTGTGTTGCTTGAGTCAGATAAGAGAAACAGCATGGTCTTTGGAAACAGTAGATTGGGGTAGTGATAATATTAAAAGTCATAACACTCATTCCCAGATGTACCACTTACTAGCCATGTGATCTTGAACTAGCTGTTTAACTTAGCCGAGCCTCAAATCCCTCATTTGTAACACTGGTCATACTGCTACGTCCCTGTGGGATTGTTCCAAGGATAAGACAGAACCTCACACACATTAGATGCTCAAGATGTGCCTCCTCCTTCTCCTTCTTCCCTACTGGAAAAGTCGTGGACACTCAGCCCTTCCATTCTTACAGCAAGGATCCTCTACTGGGCGAGGGGCTGCTTGGGGTACAGCAGAGGTCCTTAGTGACGGAAAGAAACATGCTAAGGAATTGCTGCACACCCTCTGCCCCTTCTGTCCCTGCAGAGGGTCACTTAAACCTCACACTTCTGGCCTGTGGCTTTCCTGGCTCCACAACACACTGAGCCCTTTCTCCTCCAAGGCCAAAATTCTTTCTTCCTGGAAACACACAACCCATCCCCACGCCCCAGCCCACAGGCTCCATCGAGCAGACCCTGGCAGTCTAGATGGCTCATGGCAGATGGCGCCATGTGGACTAATCAGGAAGTCAGACAAGAAAATACTACCCCCTCTTCCATTTGCCAGGAATTGGGATTGTTTGGATTTTAATCATAGCCACAGCTAAGAGCCAACACGCGGCCCCTCCAGCCAAAAGATGAATTTTCCTCTCTCAAGATTCAATTCTTCTTCAAAAAATAGACCCCTACCAGGGTGATTGCTCCTCAGAGGGGGGCTTCTTTATTCTCCAATATGATTTTTTCTTAGTTAACAATATGACAGAAATAAAACACACCATGGACATGGTGGCACTCACACACTGACTCGCACTGGAGGGAATGTCTTCATTCCTCCATAAGTCACATCTAGCTCACTGGTGTATTGATCCCAGGCAAAGATGAATGCAGAATCCCATGACCCTCTGGGAGAAATCTGACATTTTCTTTAAATATATATCCACGGAACAACTGTTTCTAAAACTCCACGAAACAGGTCACCAGGGCAGCAGCACACCATTGATTTCACATCCAATAATTTTTTAGAAATAGCACTGAACATTTTCTCAATAATTCAGCCAACAGCAGACCCCCTATGTCCCCTGGAGAGATACCATCCCTGGCCTCCTGAGATGAAGGGACTACAGGTTCCAGAATAATTACATGCAAGACACCCAAGAAAGAGATCCCCCAAGGCCCTCAGTCAGTTCTAGGGTAACTTAAGAAAGACCACAGTCATGTATTTTTTTAAAATTGTGGTAGAATAGATCCTTGTGTTGGAAACAGACTGAAAACATTGGGAGATAACTGAGCACGGTGGTCAAGGCTTTGGGTCCATACACTGCCACTATTCAGTGAGTGACCTTAAACAGGATACTTAACCTTGCTAAGCATCTCAGTGTCCTCCAAAGTGAACTGATAGTAATAATTCCTACCTTACGGAATTGCCATAAGGATTAAATTAAATTAAGTATACAACTTAATAGATTGCTTGGCACAATGCCTGGCACAGAGGAAGAACTCAGAAATCAGTGTTAGTAGTAAATCGTAGTAGTCATGTTAATTTATCTTTTCCACCTACAGTACACAAGGTCATCACGGGGTGATAGGCTATTGGGATGCTTGATGTAAAGCATCAAGAGCTGGGTCTGAAAAAGTGAGGTTTTGACGCATCCGTGAAGTCAGGTCTTGCTAGGTGAAGGGAAAATAAGTTGAAAGGCCAACAGCATAGGCAGAGGTCCAAGGTCATTGCCTCTTGGTAAAGAGAGCAAAGCACTCAGCATTCAGTGAATTTGGATCTGCGTCACCAAGTAAGAGGGAACACATGAGCGGTGTCTCTGGAACTCTGACTCCCTAACTTGATCCATGCCTCAATTCCTTTTCAATTTATTCCTTGATTTATACCCTCAACATAATATGATGTCCTTCATGCACAGAGATGACCCCGATGAATCACTCATCAACACGAGTTATTTTTTCCAGCAGTGGTCACGAATGTTCACTCATCCAGCCTTCGTTTGTTTGTGCAGAATGGCTGGCTGGGATAGGGGTGCCCTGATCAGCCTTGGACCACAGCAAAGCTAACCAGTCCACATGCAGATTGAAAAAATATATGGCCTCCCCAAAACCCCTTGGCATGCCAGCACTCAAGTCAAATAAGCTGAAGAAGATTATGAGTGGTGAAAAGACATGTAACTTGAAGTCAGAAGGTGTGGGTTCAACTCCCAGCTTGGCTAGGCCCTAGAAATGTGGTCTTAGTTGAGTCTCACATGTCTGTCTAGGGCTCACAATCCTCACCCATAAAATGCAGAGAATAGTAATATCTACCTCTTATGACTCTTATGATGATAAATCTAAAGTTATATAAATGAAAGCATGCCTAATAGTCTATAAAGTTATATATTATGAATGTTATTTATTATAAATTCTTTATTATAAATATTTATACTATTATAACTAATTACCTATAGATCACAAAACTAAGTCATAATAAAAGAAGAGACTCCTGTCTTCTGAAATAGATTGTGCCCAGAAACAGCATCAGAAGTCAAGCAACAGGGTTAATTGCTCTCACTGAACATGGTACACTCTATGTCAACCAACCCAAGTAGGCTCTTTGAGTAGAGGTATGCTCAGCCTTCAGGTAGTTCCATTGCTTGACACTTCTCCCCATCCACCCATTATCAGCACTTCAGTACCTGGACAGTCTTCAAAACCAAACTTACAATTCCCGAAGACTCAGCGTCTGGAAGAGCTGCCACGAGAGTGTGGTGAGCCGGTTGCTTGACAGGTTTCTGCAAGATTGACAAATAAACGGAAATTTTAAAACAAGTCTGGCACAAATAATGCTCTAGGTAGTAAGCTTAATCATTTCACTGGAGCCTGGCTTTGTTTTCCTTCTTCTTCTTCTTCTTCATGCTGTTAGGCTAGCGATACATCTGCTAATAGTTGAGGGCATAGATCAGGTTTGGATAGGCTTTTGAGGCCTTTTAAAGGGCAAGATTTTACAAATCAAAGAAACCATGAAATTCTCATGGTCGTTCTCCCATATCCCCTCCCCACAATAAAAGTTTACAGAGCCTTTATGAAGTCATCCTTCTCTAAGAGGACAGGGAGTTCTCAGAGTAGATAAGCCCACTAGCATTCTTAACATGCACACAGGTCGAAAAACTCTGCAGGTCACCTACAATTCCTTTTAGCCAGTGTCTCTCCCGACAAACATGCCCACCAATGATCAAGACATCAGCCTTTTGTTCACACATCTGTTCTCCTCCTAATGGCTATTTAATTGTTCTCATTAGGATGTACAGTGGAAAGGAGCAGCCATTAGTCTTCTGGATAAAAGAAGAAACACGCCCACGGTTATTACTTTGCCAGGCTCAACAAACAACTTTTGATGTGATAACAGCCCTTAAAGCAGCAGTTAGACACTGCTAGAATTGAAGTGGCATCCCAGGAACAATGTACTCATCTACTGATGGGAATAAATGGCAGTGCTGATTCCATTTAGGTAAATATCTATCCACACAAACACGATGTGTGTATACTTGTGTCTATTAAACATGTAGGTACTAAAGGCAAACACAGACTCTTGTTTATACATACACATATGCTTACACACGCACCTATATTTGGATGACTTCTACAACAAATATTTATTGAGGCTACACTGAGGAATGAGGGAGTTGACCATTGAGGGGGAAGGGAAGTTCCCTCTGGAATCTTATATTCAAGTTACAGATGAATAAGCAGAAGGAAGAGTATCAATGCCATGATGTAAGTAACTGATAGAGGAGTGGGGAGGGCTCAGAGAGAGGTGCCTTCTGAGAAGGTAGCATCGGGCCTGAGCCAAGAAGAAGAAAGAGCTAAGTACCAAGGGAGGAGTATTTCAGGCAGTGGCAGTAGCAAGTGTCAAGGCCTGAGAGATCCAGGGGACCAGGAAGGAAGCCAGTCAGGAAGTAGTGAGGAGTGCTTTGGGATAAGTGGGAGAGGGATTCACGCCACACTTGCTGGCCATGGGGAGGAGTTTGGATTTATTATTAAGAGTGGTGGGAAGGCACTGGATGGTTTTCAGCAGAGAAGTGACCTAGTCTAATTACCATTTTTAAAAATAGAAGGCCAAGACTAGAAGTTGGCAGGCCAGCTAGGAGGCTGCTACAGTCTTCCAACCAAGAGAAGGGAGTGGAGATAATCAAGTGGATGGATTCAAGATAGGTATTAGAGGTAGAGCTGCCAAGATTTCTATTGGATTGGATTTTGGAGAGGAGAGAAAGAGAACTGAGTGGCCAGGTAAATGGTGACATCACTGAGTACAACAAGAAAGCCTGCCAAAGGATCACATGGAGGCGATGGGATAGATACCTTCCCCTTGCAAATATGAAGTTTGACACACTGTTAGCTATCCAAAGAGATAAGTCAAATTGCCTGCTGGATTCCTGGGTCTAGAGCTCGTGGGAGAGGTTGAGGCTGGGTAAGATCACATAGGGAGGAAGTCTACCCAGTTCATAACAGGACCAGACACTAAAATACAAGAACAACCAAAGGGACGTGGCTTCCCCTTCTCACTGGACGCAGCCCTCTTTGGTGAGGTGGCTTGGTTCTACCCCGGCCTGAACTGGCTAGGTCCCTGAGATGGCCCATGACTGTGCAGGGGAGGCAGCCTCATGCTGGGGGTGCAGGGGACTGGAGGAGAAGGGAAAGAAACATAGGTAGATGTCTCCCAAGTTTGCTGTTCTGCTGTCTTCCCTGTACCCGGTACCCTCTCCGTTCAGAGTTTTTAAGCCTCTAGGATAGTCCCCATGGCCCTACACTGTCACCAACCTCCTCTCTGCAAGGCTGAGAGCTCTGGTATGAAAGCACATGCTCACTAAAAGCCTATACACTTAAGCCATCCATCATGTTCAGCTCCACAAAACCCCTAATGACTATACATCTTATTCCTACAAACTTCTACTGTTTCCCCACCAATCAGAAAGAAAGGTGTGATAAAAGAAGAACTGCAGTGATGACCACCTGAGGACACCACCTGGGGCAAAGCCCCATGCAGCAGCCCAGCTCCTGCTCAGAAGGGTGGAGCCGGAGACCAGACACACACTCCCGCTGACTCACTGACCATACCCTATTAGACCATGAGTTCGAACTTGGGGTTCAGGACAACAGGATTTGGTACCACTCTGAGTCTCCATTGCCATTGGCCTTTATGAGGTTTTATTAAATCTAAGTGTTTGATTCATCCAGGTAGAAATCTTCTGTTTTGCTCTATTTTGCCTGGTTTACTCTATGCACAACAGCATCACGGCAGCAAAAGCTGGACAAGCCCCCAACTTCCAAATCCACGAGGTAATCCCTGCTGCACTTTGGGAAGATGCCCGTCCCCTGCCTTTAGCTCCCTACCCCTCTCCAGTGCCTCCCTGAACAAAACCCATGGTTCTGAAGCTGAGCAGTTGCATCCAGTGGGCAGTTGGCAGCCAGAAAGCTCAGACTTATTGAGCCCTGAAGAACATGCCCCTGGTAAGGTACAAAAGCAACTGGTGGGAACTAGCAGGCCAGGAGACAGGAGCAGTCCAGGTGAAATGGGCAGCCCTGCCCATCTCAGAGGGAGGAGCAGGCAGGGAGCCTGCCAGGAGTCCTGAGGAACCCGAGGCAGAGAGCAGGCTGCCAGCGATGTCCTCTCACAAAGGTCATGCTTTGCTACATTAGGCAGAAATGTCAAAAGAAAATTGGATTCTGAAAGAAAGAAAATAACAGACATTCTCAGCAAATAAAGAATAAGAAATAGCATTATTGCCTCATTACGAGTTAGAGGAAGGAGGGGTCCTGGGACACCTGTTAAGGGGGAAGTGGGCTCCTGCTCTCCCAGGGCTGCCTCGGCTTCATCTCCCCCTTGCCCCTCCCCCACCCATCAAGCCCCACCTGGATTCCTCCCGCTCTTTGGATGGATGGAATGGCTGAAGCACTCATGTGCTCTGCCCACAGACACAGACAACCCAGTGCCTGTTTGCAGACTGGAAACTGTATTGCACAAGTTCAGGGAGGGGTGCAGCGTGCACAACCCTTGCAACTGTACACAATGCCCTGCCAGACACACAGTAGAAGCACCAAGCCCGAGGAACAAACTTATACAAAAAAGACAAGAAGTAAGGCAAACATATACACACCACAAAACAAGCAGAGCATGCCTCTGGCCACCCTGCCCTCACCGGCATTGATAAATTCTCGTGGTGCAGGGTAAATAAAGAAGCTTCTACATGAATTGCCACCCACTCGGAACTCATTGCCCCTGATTTTTTCTTCTAGCTGGGGCCTCAACTATATGCACCTGTCATCAATTATTGATGAGCTGATTATCCTGCTCATCAGACAAGAGTTTAATTAAGAACCATCCTGCCTCTGAGACCCGCAGCAGCCTTTTCTGTGCACCTCCTCCCTAATAGATACATTATCACCCATCTCTGACTTTTGCTTGGGTCAATGGCCAGTTTCCAAGCCACCTGATTATTGAATTAATTTGGTGAGCAAGATTTTACGAGATGATGCATCAAACTCTTCCGCAAAATCAAGTTCCGTGACACTGCCCCTTCTATCTCTCGCCTGAGACTACCAAACAAAGCCATTAATTTTGTGCTGCACAACTGGCCCTCTCACAGACCAGACTCTGGGGTCCAGAGGTAATAAACGATGATGATGTGGCTACTGGGTGCTCTGGGAACAAGGAGCCAGACACACAGATGGCTGAACCCTGGGCCCTGAGGAACGATAGAGCTGAGATGTCACCTCTGGCATTAACCCCATAATGAACAGGGGTCCTCCCAGGCAACCTCTCCTCTGATCAGTAGAAGCCTCAGCACAATAAGCAGTCCTGTGACCTTCCTAATGGTGGCACCCAACTATGGCAGGAATAGAGCCCACAAGTGGGGAGGATTTCATCGTCTACCCTGGGAACCCTACTGTTACAAAAGGGTCAACAAGACGGACCCTGTTGCCAAGAGAAACCAACCAGATGAGTCCCTCTGTTGCCCATTTGGGGGTTGAGAGTTGAGGAGACATTAAGCCCCATCCAAACAGTGGTCCTGAAGATGGAAGGATTTGTGGATTTCCTGGATTAAGAGTTGGGCTGACATTTGGAAGCACCTTCTCTTCTACTGGCAGAGGCAGGCTAATGGGCAGGTATGTCTTAGGATTTGCATGTGTAAGGGATTGCTGGTGGCAGGTCCTCTGTGTCTCTGGGCTATTAAACCAGACTGCCTCACCTGTGTACTCCCACTCCAGCTCCTGGATGCTCACTTCACCTCCACACCTCCTTGGTCCCTCTCACTTGAATGTTTTCTGTTGTAATGGGCTGAATTTCATTCCCTCAAAATTCATTTTCAAAATCCTAACCCAGCCGGGCGCCATGGCTCATACCTGTAATCCCAGCACTTTGGGAGGCTGAGGCGGGTGGATCGCCTGATGTTAGAAGTTTGAGACCAGCCTGGCCAACATGGTGAAACCTCGTCTCTACTAAAAATCCAAAAATTAGCTGGGCCTGGTGGTGGGCACCTGTAATCCCAGCTACTTGGGAGACTGAGAAGAATCGCTTGAACCCAGGAGGCGGAAGTTGCAGTGAGCTGAGATTGCTCCATTGCACTTCAGCCTGGGCAACAAGAGTGAAACTCCATCTCAAAACAAAACAAAACAAACCAAACAAACAAAATCCTAACCCCCATTGTGTCTGTATTTGGAGATGGGATTTTTAAAGACCTAATTAAAGTTAAGTGAGGACATATGCGTGGTCCTTAATCCAATATGACTAGTGTCCTTATAAGAAGAGAATTAGGACACGGACATAAAGAAAAGATGTAAAGTCACAGGGAGGAGAAAATGGCCACCAACAAGTCAAGGAGAGAAGCCTCAGAAGAAACGAGTCCTGCCAATGACACCTTGATCTTAGGCTTCTAGCCTCCAGAACTGTGAGGAAATAAATTTATGTTGTTTAACCCACCCAGATTGTGGCATTGAGTTCTAGCAGCAATTGTAAACTAATATACCTGTTCTCGGCCCCTCATTTGCCCTGAGGCTTTGATGGCCAAGTTGGCTGCCTCCCTGTGATCCCTAAAAGCCTCCAAGTCATGGTTTTCTGTCACCCCCTTGCTCTGTCTATGCTTGGTGGCTCCAGGGAACCAGCCTCCCAATCAGGTTCCAGCCACTAAGATCTAATCTGGTATCTGCCCACTTGTCCACCCCCTGGGTGTACTCCAGCCTCTTTCTGCAAAAAGATTATTAAAAGAGATAACAGAGAACCAGGGGCATGCTCGGTTTGAATCCCAGATACAAATGTCCCAGTCACTGACTCTTCCTGGAGGATTCATTCTGCTGCTTGCAGAAAGGCACTCTTTTGAGCACCGTTTGGTCTTGGTGCATCCAGCACAGCTAACCAGAAAACAATGAATGTCCAACCCCTCCCAATCCTGCTAGCTCCCAGGGTCTGTGACTTTCTGGCTGCAATCATTATGGTGCAAATCTTATTTCTTTCATCCACAAAGGCAGCATTTTGAAAGGTGCAATTCCCTCTTTCTTAAGATCTAACATCATCAAGTATCTATCCCTTTTCTTCTTTTTTTTTTTTTTTTGAGATGGAGTTTCGCTCTTGTTGCCCAGGCTGGAGTGCAATGGCATGATCTTGACTCACTGCAACCTCCGCCTCCCGGGTTGAAGCGATTCTTCTGCCTCAGCCTCCCGAGTAGCTGGGATTACAGGCATGTGCCACCACTCCCGGAAAATTTTTTGTATTTTTAGTAGACACTAAAAATACATGAGGTTTGTCTATGTTGGTCAGGCTGGTCTCAAACTCCCGACCTCAGGTGATCCACCTGCCTTGGCCTCCCAAAGTGCTGGGATTACAGGCGTGAGCCACTGTGCCCGGCCTCTTTTTTCTCACCATAAAAGAGATATCTCCTTGGTTTTTGTTTTAATCCATTCATGCTGATATAACAAAATACCATAGACTGGGTGGCTTATAAACAATAGGAATTTATTTCTTAGTTCTAGAGGTTAAGAGGTCCAAGATCAACGGGGCAGCAGATTCAAGGATCCACCTCCTCAGAGACAGATGTCTTCTCACTTAAATCTCACATGGTAGAAGGGGCTAGCTAGCTCTCGGGGGCCTCTTTTGTAGAGCACTAATCTCATTAATGAGGGCTCTGCCCCCATGATCTAATCACCTCCCAAAGGCCCTGCCTCCTAATACCATCACCTGGAAGGGGAGGACTTCAATATATGAATTTTGGGGGCACATAAACATTCAGATCATAGCAATCACCTTGGAGACCATCAGCCCCTTCTCATAACACACCATACCAGGATTCTTTTGATTTTGCTGAAGAATCTGCAAGAAAAGAGTGCTGTTCTAGACCAGAACTAATGAAGAATCTGCAAGAAAAGAGAATTCCCTGATGCAGCACCAAGCTCACACAGACTTTGCCAAAAAAAAAAAAAAAAAAAAAGAACAAACCACAGAAGAAGGATGAAACTAGCAGCCTACTGCCCACTTCTCCAAGAGCCAGGGAATCTACACCTCCTCAGTCTTGACCCTGTGACTACTTCTGTGCACCATCAGCTCCACACCAGAGATATCTGCAGCCCACCACCAAACGAGCTATTAGCCAGCCTCCTTGGGTTGAAGCAGTAGGAAGGAAGGAGGCACCATATAATCTTGTCACCAAGGCCTGCTGCTAGCACCAAGGAGGGCCCATGAGCCAACCCCTTAAAATCTGATGCCTATGACAAGGAAGCAAGTGCTGCCGCCCAACGTTCTTCTTGAAGGCCAAGACATATTTTCCCACATCATTGATATATTTGCTTTTCCCTCAATTAAATTGCTGTAAAAGGGGGTGGGGGTTAAAGCCATCTGAGCCATTTTTATTCAGTTAAATTACATTGGATGGCTCATTTAATGAACTTTAATGAAGCCAAAATGCTTTCTCTAATCAAATCTCAACTGACGTGACTGGTGTCTTGACCTTAGCTCAGGAGACTGGAGGCAACTTTTTCTGTGCAGCCTGTTCTGGGCTCTACCAGGGTTTCCCAGAGTGTGTTCCTGGAATCTGAGGTCTGCAATATGTTCATGGGTATTACAAGGGAAAAAAGATCATATTGCTTGAAAACTGTATTAAAATTAAGCATGCTTATTTACTGCAGAACTTCTCAGAGCTTTTACTATAAGAGAAGGACCTGGCAAACTATGTCTCTCAAACTTACTGGAGCATAGAATCTTCTCCATGGAGTGTCCAGCCAAAAAATACCCACGTGACATCCTCAGAGAAATGTTCTGTAAGCCAGGGGTCAGCAAGCTAAAGCCTGCAGGTCGGCAGTCTGTTTTTATAGTTCTACCGAAACACAGCCACGTCCGTTTGATTATGTGTTGTCTACGGTCTGTCCAGGCAGAATAATGGTATCCACATCCAAATCCCAAGAATCTGTGAATAGGTTAACTTACACTGCAGAGGTGATTAAGCGTATAGACTTTGAGATCAGGAAGTTATCATGAATTATCCCATGGTCCCAAGGTAATCATAAGGGGCATTAAAGGTAGAAGAGGAAGGCAGAGAGAAAGTAGGGACCCATGTGACTAATGAAGGAAGCACAAAGACATTCAATGTTGCTGGCTTTGAAGATGGAAGAGGGGGCCACAAGCCAAGAATGTGAGTGACCTCTAGAAGCTGGAAGAGGCAAGAAAACCCATTCATCCATTCTCCCTTAGAGCCTCCAGAAAGAAATGCTGACCTCCGTACACTTTGACTGTGGCCCGGTGAGACCCATGTTGAATTTCTGGGTGTAAGGCAAGAAATTTGTGTTGTATTACCTCACAAACTTTGTGTTAATTTGTTACAACAGCAATGAGAAACTAATAAGGCCACTTTCACATTACAACAGCAGAGTTGAGCAATTGCAACAGAGACCAAAATATTTACTATGTGACCCTTTTCAGAAAAAGTGTGACAACCCCTCGTCTAGAACAGTACTCTCCAGTATAGATATAATAAAAGACACAAATACCACGTGAAATTTTCTGTTAATCACATGTTAAAGAATGAAAAGAGGTGAAATTAATTGCAGCAATGTTACTTAACCCAGTATATCCAAAACATCAATTCAACTTGTAATCAATCTATCTATCTATCTATCTATCTTTCTATCTATGTATCAATGAGGTATTTCACATTCTTTTTTGTACTAAGTATTTAAATCTATATGTGCTTCACTCTCAGAGCTCATCTCAATTTGAACTGGCCACACTGCAAGTGCTTGATAGCCGTGAGTGGCCAAAGGCTACCATATTAGAAGACACAGCTCTGGACCATCTGAAAAATCCAAACATTGCCTGAAGTCCCCAGTAAAGAGAAGCAGTCAACAGGTAGAAAATTGTCATTATAAGTTCTCCAAAGGAATGTCAGGTTTTCTTTCCCCAGATGTCAATTCATCCCAGAATCCAGCAGTCACATAGTTTGTTTTATGAAAAGGAAATCACTCCAGTTGTCCCAGAGCACAGTGCAACATCACTGAGTAGCTGTCAGCATCCTCTCAGGCTGGAGCTCAGAGCAGGAAGGAAAAGAGAGGTCAGGACTTGCCATGTGCTGAGGAGGTGGAGAAGGACCATGGCACATGGGAGACCAGATATGGACGCACAGAACTGGACTCTTCCAGAATGCTTGGCCTACCTAATCAAGTCCAAACTCCACCTTGGAATTCAAGTACTTCCACAAAATGACATCAGCCTCCTGTTTCCATATAGTCTCTCACTACCCACCTCCTTCCCCCACCCTTCAGCCCCTCCCCCTAGCTAACCCTAAAAACCTACCTGGGACAAAATGGCATCGCCCTGTTGGCTGCACCCTTAGAGCTAGCTCCCTGGCACTTCTCCTGCTCCACACCACTGCACCTTTCATGCCCTTCTCCCCGCCCTGCAAGCACAGTGTGAGTGGTTCTCTCTGCAGACGGCTAGCGCCACCCACTCTAAAATCTTCTTTCCCTCCGCTTTCTCCCACTGCATTTTTCTTGGGCCTTGACTGTCACACCCTGCATCTCAGACTACTGGCCTGGAGTGACAGCTGTGCCTGTGTTGGCCTCCCACCAGGTTGCTTTTCTTGAAGACAACCTTTACTTTTTCAGTTTTATTTTCTTTATAGCACCTGGAACCCAGTAAGTGCTCAAAGAACGTATAGAAAGTTCAACGGAAGTCCCACAAAACTCTCTCATCTGAAGGGACCTAAAACCAACCTGAGTTTCCAAGGACACTGGAAGGAAGCATTTCTTTCTACGAAGCAACCACAGTGCACAAAGAGGCTCTGCAGAGACCTCAGCAGAAAAAGGCCTAGGGACCAAGACAATCCTGTACCCTGCAGGGTGTGGCTTCTGCTCCTCCCACTGCCCTCCTCCACTCACCTGTCCTGGGACCTCTTTCTGTCCCTGTGAAGCCAACTTCTCCACTGCTATGAACTCACACAGCCATTGCACAGCCAAGCCAGACTCTTCCAGCGAGTGTCAAGAGGATGAAGGTGCTCTCACTCTCTCTCTGTCCTTCCCTCTCTCACACACACACACCAAACACACTACACACCATACCACACACACACATTCAGACACACACACTTATCCCCACCAGCTGTCTCAGTCTGGCTCCACCAGGAAACAAACTGAGAACTCTTCTTAGGAGGTCTGAGGAGCTCTGCCTCTTTGACCCCTCCCTGCCTCTCAAGGACATTTGGGTTTCTGCCCTTCAGGATCCCCATCCCTTCTGGTCTGTGCTGCCTCAGCAGGGCCCATCCTGCCCTGGCCTCTTGATGGGAACACGTGTGGAGCCGAGCAGGACCAGGAGCTGACTCTGTGAGCCCGGGTCCCAGAGCCAGCAGCCCTTCCCTGTTCCCTCCAGTAGGCATGCTTTTCTCGGTGTCAGCACAAACCTTCATGTCTCTGGGCTGAGGAGCACACTCAGAACCTCATAGAACGTGGGGTAACAGTGGGGAGCCCCCAGCCCACCCCCTTTTCCTACACGAGGGACACTGAGACTGTGAGATCCAGTAGGACTTTGGAGAGGAGATAACTTGTCTGTGTCACCAGGCAAGTCAGTGTTGGAGCCAGGACCCGGAGTCCTGGATTCTGACTACAGGAGAGGAAAATGGGGGTCCCAGAGGTTAAGCCAGTTCCCAAGATGACCCAGCTGGATGGTAGCAGAGGCTGGTAGCTGGCACCAGGGCTCCTGATACTCAAACCAGGGCAGCTGAGGGATCCTCCCCTATTGGCCAATCTTGGCTACAGGAGTGACTTCTGATCCTTTGTGTTGCCGGATGGGTAAGGTCATGGCCTTTGGCACCTCACAGGCCCAGGTGCCAGTCCTACCACTGCTGCCTCCATGCCCTGTGACTCTGCATGAGTTACTTCACCTCTCTGTATCTCAGTTTGCTCATCTGGAAGTTGGGAATAATAATAGGGCATGTCCACTTGAGCAGTGGTGAGGATTAAATGGGGTATGGATGGCAGCTGACACAGTGCCTCATCCTCAGTGGGCACTCAGTGAACATGCTCTGTCACTGTTTCTGCCCAATGCCAGTCACCACCAAAGCAACAACATGCCCATGCCATTAAAACAAATACAGGAGGTCCAGGCGGTGACCCCCTTGAATTCAGGCATCATTTTATTCGGTAAAGTCTGAGTCCACAAGGCAATATAGAGACCTACTGTAACAAGACAACAGGCAGCACCTGCTTCCCTAGGGATGGGCTGGTGCCTGTGTGCTGCCTCCTGCAGCCCACCTAGCAGATGCCTGGGCAGGGCCTGAGGTCCAGGGAAAATGCAGCCCTCACCCCGAGGTCTATTGGCCACCTGCATCTGGGTCTCTGCTGCAGCACAAGGCCACCAAAGGCCTTAAAATCTGCTGTGTTTCTTCATGTTGCCTGCTTTGCACCAGACCTTGAGTGTTATTGAAACTATTCTGCGGGGCGGGTGGGCACTGCTCCTTGGGAGTTTCTTTTCAGATAAATTAACCTAAGGCTAATTACCCTGAAGCATGTGAGCTCTCTCTGGAGTCCCGGGTGTGTGCTGCCAGGCAGATGCTGGGCCTTTTCACCCGGGATCCACCCACCCGGGGAGGAGGAGGCCAGGCCTGGCGTGGGAGCCGACTGCCCCAGAGAGGCCCCAGCACATGATGTGCTGATGTGGCCAAGACATCACACTCATTTTTACTCAAGAGCTGTCATGACAAGAGAAAAAAAAGATGCAGAAAGCATCTGTGGGAAAAATCAAGAACCCCTTGCAGCTACAGACTAAAAGCAAAGCAAGGGATAGAGAGGGAGAAGGGAACAGAGGTACAGCTGCAGGCCATGTCCCCAGACTGAAAGCGAGCTGGCCAGGGAGGGCGCTGTCAGGGCTGGAGAAGCCAGGGTCCTTGAAGGCTGGTGGGAGCCTGCAGGGGCAAGAGTGCTAAGCTGCTCTCCAGACTGAGGAAGTACGTTCCTGTTCATTACCTTTTAGCCAGGCCAGACACCAGTTCCCTTTCTAAGATCTAATATTCAGATTAAAGGAAAATCTATGACTCTTAAAAACAACAAAACTGTGAACAGAAAGCTGCTCTGGGCCTTTTCATAAAGAAACCTGAGTAGGCCAATGCTGCATCCAATCCCTCCTCCAAGATAAGAGGTTAGAGGGAACGCAGGCCAAGTGTGGATTTGAGAAAGCATTGAGGGGAGAGGTTCTCCCATTCTGGGTATCAGAATCACCTGGAGGCTTGGAAAAACCAAATTGCCAGGCCTCCTGAGTTTCTGATTCAGCAGGCCTGGAGAATTTGCTTTTCTAAGAGGTTCCCTGGGTGACATTGATGTTGCTGGTTTGGGAACCACACTTTAAGAACCACTGATCCGGTGAAATTTTGTTTTCCCCATGGGCAAGTTGACTTTGGCTCCAATCAAATCTGTCTGCCCTAAAAAATTAGACAATCGTATATACATATATAAGGAAATGAAAGAGTCATGTGAGCAGATGCAAAGAGATGCCCTGTCAGGGAGCCGAGGGATTCCTGCGCAGGCCCCTGGGAACAAATGCCATTGTTAATAACCACATAGGGGACTTCACAATCCCCTTCTGGAATCTGATGGAGAATCTCCAATGGGGACGTGCCCCTGGGTGGTCCAGGGCAGGGCCATCACAGCACTGCACACTGACTAAAGGGAGGTCCCTGCTGCCCAAAGTGCCTCCTGCACTGGCTTCCTGCACTCAATTACAAGATGAATCCATGCCTCCCCACCCCACCCAGCCTCCTACACACACACACACACACACACACACACACACACACACACACATTGTTTGAACTGCATGCCTTGTGAGCCTAGAAGACGACAGAGGCTAGAAACCAGAGAAAATGAGAGGGGTAGCGAGGGTCCCAGGATGAGGGGAGATGGTCCCAAAAGAGAGCAGAAGAGAAAGCAGGACTTGGAAAAGAGCATCCAAACCAATGAGTGAGACCCAAAGCTGGAGCTGGGGAGCCCGGAGGGAGGAGGGGCGCCCCAGCCATGGTCAAGGGGGTGCTGCTGAGCAGAGAGAGGGAAGAGACGAGCACATAGCAACAGGCCAGCCAGAGCCACACTCAAGGAGTCACAGCTGTGCCTAGGCCCACTGAGGGGCCCATACCCCTGGTTGCCAGAGGAGGGGGAGCCGTTGAGGCTAGAGGATGAGCCAAGAAGCAGAGACCTTAGCTCAGTGCCTGGGGCAGAGTCGGTGGCTAGCGTCAAAGGGTTCACTAAGGCTGCTCTCTGGAGTGGCCAGCGCAGAAGAGTGGCGGCTTTGCTAACAGCCCAGGCCTCCTGCCCTGCCCCTTTTCCAAACCAGATCCTGCGCATGTAAAAAGCCATAGCTGGACTCCCTCTGCCCCACTTCTAGTAGGGCCCAGGAGGACATGTGAGCACACGATTGGCCTTTAGGGGCCTTCTGCCCTAGGGGTGTCCAGGAAACTCACCCCAGGGATCACGTGAGGAACAAGGTAGCAGATTCACTTTTAGGACCAAGTCAATGGGCAACTAACAGCGGAGAAAGCCCCATCCAAGTGTATGATGGAGAAGCTCATTCTGTCCTTAGCACACTACTCTGGAAGGGAACAGTGGCTGTGTGGGTTTGGAAAAGCATTTAGGGGGGAGGTAGGCAATGGTTTTCGAAGATGGGCTAGGCTCTCAGCTCTGACCCTCCTGAGTTGTGGGACCTGCCCTGAGAAAGTTATTTAATCTCTCTGGACCTCAGATTCTTCATCTCGACCATGCAAGTCCTAATAATATCAGCCTTATGGGGCAACTCTAAAGATCAAGATAAATTAATGCATGTCAAATGCCCAACACAGTGCTTAGCACATAACAGGTACTCAATGCATGGCTGTTGGGGTCACAGAGGTATTTGAGGTGGTAATAATAATGGCAGCTAACAAACATGGTGATTGCTCTTGGCCAGCTATCTTTAAGGGTTTTGCATATAAAAGTTCACTTAAATATTGCAACAACCCTATGAGAGATAGGCTACTATCATCATTATCATCATCTCTGTTTTACAGAGAGGAGATTACAGAGCAAGTGAGTTAGACAACTTGCCCTGGGTCAGTAGCTGCTGTGTGGGGGAAGCCAGTGATTGAACCCCAGCAGTCCGGATGCAGAGTTTGTGCCCTTTACTAGCTGCTAGCATTAGCAGGAGGGGCTACGTTACTAGGGCCCTGTCTCCTGTGCTCCTAGTGATCGCTGCCTGTCACCACCACTAGGACAGGATCCTGCCATTCTTAGGTAAAATTTGGAAAGTCTTCCTCACCCCCAGGTCTGGAAAGACTTGAAGTTCTGGTCACTGAGAGGGGAATTGGAGTCCAGTTTTTCACTGTGTTCCCTGGACTAACTGGGACCATGTGTGACAGCCATAAAAAATGGAGACTCATCCACTAGCATGAAGGAGAGCACAGGGAAAGGCATGGAGAGAGGTCAACCAGAAATGATCTACATACTCCAGGCAGGGAGAGGTCTTGTAGAGTGATCACACAGTGACACATCAGGGCTGGAGCATCCTAGAGCCCTTCTCCAGGAGGGATTTGGGTAGGAGATCCCAGCTGAACAAATATGCTGAGCTGCTCATGAGTCCAGCAGAGGTCGGCCTTTTGGTGTGACTGCATCATGCTGGGGGGCTGGGCATATTCAGGAGCTGGCAGGGATTTTTCACCACAAGCATTGCAATCCTGCTTCTAATCTGCCCTCCAGCTGCTGAAGAATCCCCTCTGTGTACATCAGAGCAAAATGGAAGAGCAAAATGGAAGCGCAATAAAGAAAGACGGGGAAGACAGAGCTCCAGCTTCATATTTCAAGTGCTCACTGCTGTAATGAACCAGCAACGCCTGGGACTAAGAATTCTAAATAAAACCCTATCACAAGACCCAAGTTTCCTCTCCCAGATACTCTGAAGCACCAGCGCCACAGCAAATCAGGATATAAGGCTTCCAGAAGGTTCTGTTCTTACTCAGCCACATTTTAGCTAGACAACTCAGGAACAGCTCACTTCTCTGTGCTGAGTCTCACTCCCTTCTCTTCTGAAATGGGAGCACAATCTCTACCACATGAGGTGGTGAGAATCAAGTGAAATAACACATACAGATGTCCCACACAGTGCCCACCACATGGTAGGCACTCAATGGAAATGAATTAGTATTGCCAGTAAGGACTCACAAAGGAAAAAGCTAAAGAGACAACACCTCCAAAGCCAACTGTGAATGAACGGGGGATCAGCCAGCAGAAGGAGAGGGGAGAAGGGGGCCCACGCTCAAGTTTCCAAATCCTTGAAAGAAAACAGGAACATGGAGGGAACCATCACTGCAGGAGCAACAAAACAAGAAAACTTGCACCAGACAACGCACTCACCAGTCGCGCTAAATGGTTTCCAATTAATTAACTGATTACATGATAGAACAGAAGGGGATTCGAAAGAGCGCTGTTGACCTTTAAGAATAATTAATATCATCAGGATAGCAAACTCATCCAAGGAAAATAATGAGGAACATTTTAATATTACATTTGAAAGCTCTGGATGGGGAGGCAGATGGGCTTTATCTATGCAACACCCCAGCTTCCTCCTCCTTCTCCAGCTTCCTGTCTTTTTTCCAGTGCCTCCCACCCAGCCTTTCCCTCCTCATTCGCAGACTTCCAGGAGGATCAGGGAGACCTCTAGACCTAGATCTGTACATGAGCAGTTGCTGCCTTGGTCCAGTACTGTGGCCAATCTGTTTGCTCCGGTGACATTAGTTGCAAAAGAGTGAGAGGCACCCCATACCCTTGGTATAAAAAGGGCACAAAGACCTTCTCTTCCCAGTCCACCTGAGTATCTGGATGGCTCTCTCCCTACCTCCTATCTCTCCCTAGGGGCCAGTGTCAGCACCTAGAAATGACACCACTCCATGTCGGGTAGGTGCCCCTCCTCCAGGCTCCCAACTCATACAGAAATTCCCCCATCACAACCCCAGTGGACTATATAATATTGTATCTGGTAGCAAGCAATTTATATTATCTATGAGGTCAATGGCTCATTTGTCTTAGTCACAACAATATTTCCCAGCATCCAGCAACCTGGTGTTGTTGAGCTGATCCATAATGAGCCCTGTGCCCTGGGCAGTTGTCCTTGACATTCAGTCTTCTCCCAGAATGCCTGGCAAATTCTTAATCATCTTCCATGACTTACTGATATATTCCTCCTCTGAGAAGCCTTCCCTGACCACCACCTCCAGATGACTGGTTTTCCCCACTCACGTGCTCCCACAGCATTTCATCCATCTGTCTAGCTCAGCAATGTCAAATCACGTATCTCTCAAAAGTCTAGCTGCCTCTTGAATGGAGGGAATCCTGGAGTAAAACCACAGCTTTTCCCTCTAGTTGTCTTCTTGATGCCTAGCAAGATACCTGGTACAGAGCAGGTGCTTAGTAGACGTTTATTGAATGAGCCCAAGCATAAATGGAGGTAATGTGGCCAGAAGGAGGCAGGACCTTCATTCTTTTTTAGATAGTTCCAAGGATACAAGACTAATTCATTGTATTAAGTACTGGTGACAGGTGACCACACATTCTGTCTGCCCAAACAGTCCCAGCTCACATCTATTATCCTGGAATTTCATCAGGTTAGTTTCCCTTCCATTCTCCAAAGTGTCCCACTTTGGACAATGTGTTATTTACTGAGATCCTACTATGTGCCACGCATCCATCTAGGTGTCACTTTATAGCAGTTAACAAAAGAGAGGAGCAAATGCGCTAAACAGAGTCAGCTTTAGCATCATTTTGTTTTCTCTATCTTAAAAGTCATCTCTGCTCATGCAATCATTCAGCACTAATTAAGTACCTACACTGTGCTGGGAAATGTGGGCGTACTGGGTGTATGGGGTGAACAAGGCAGCTCCCCATAGAAATTTGTTCATTTACTCCATTTCCAGAGGAATCCAGGGAAGAACTCTTGTCTAAAAAGGATTTCTTCTGGCTCAGAATTTGAATTTTCCCCATGGTCTTGACCCCTTGCTGGACCCACATGGTGGTGGGCTGCAGCCAGGCTGGCCACAGCCTTACCCATGCCACCTGGCCCAAGACAGGCACTCTTGCCCCAGATATCTTGGTTTACTTCTCATTCCTACAAAGGACAAGTCAAAGAGTATTTGCAAGAAAGGCCGGCTGCAGATACAAGTGACACTGGAGAACAATCTCCAGAATGCTGTGACTCCAAGGAGATCCAGTTAACCCCTGATTTTACTCCTTATTCTCCAGGATGTCATCTGTCTTCATCAGAACTCTTCCATTCAGCTTATTCTGTGTCTGCAGAGTACATCTGACAGCTATCTTTACTGCCAAAGCCCATGTTGTTTTGTGTCCACTAAGATTCCCCCCATTGTCCCTCTCTCCTCCTTAGCTTCAGAAGTACTGGCCGCATTTCTTACCTTCCTTGACTGCCAGAAATATCTATGTCCTCTCTTCTGAGCTGCCCTCTCTCCCCATCTCTGTCACACTTCCAGTGTCAGCTAAAAACATCTCTTTTCTCCTTTTAATTACACTTCTCTGCCCCCTCTCTGTTACTGGCCTTATGATTCAGGGCTTTAATTTATTCACCAACAATGTCATTACACCACCATTTTCTGTAATTTATACCATGCACAGTCTTTTGGCCTCTCTTGCCCAATTCTGCAAAATGTTTGGGAAATGCAGTGTTCATGCCTACACCCCATGGCCTCTCTTCTGAAGAGATCTGGTAGTGTTCACGTAGACTCACTCAAGGAAGAGACAAGATAAGAATTCTTATCTCATATTGAGAATACAGACCCTAGAGCCAACCCCCATCCAACTTGGTTCCATGTAGATTCTCAAGGAGCTGAGGATTGAATATGATCTGAGTTGAAGAGGGCATAGAGACAATGCAATCTGAATTGAGACTTGGAGAAACAAGCGGGAAGAGAACAGAGTAAAAGGGCATGTGGATGCATGGGCCTGGCCAAAGGCTGGCACTCTCAGGAATAATCACTAACATTAGGACTTGTAAACTGTGTTTCTGCTTATAGTTCTTTGTGCAAAGTGGAAGGAATGATTTACACCTTGATCACAACCATTGTTAAATAAAAGCATGCAGGTAAATTTCACTGAATGACTCAGTTTTCCTAAGTCTTGCATTGAACAGGGTGTCAAACTCAACTCATTATTTCTTAGACCCGCACTACTGCTATGGCTGACCTCAACTTAATTTAAAATCTTGAGATCTGAACATAAGTGCAAACAATTAATTAACTTGCTAATCACTTTTCCTGGCTATAAGGACTTTTCCATAGTCATTACCAATAATCATAAGAGTAAACTAAAGAAAATTGGGATACAGAAATCATTTTCTGAGAAATCAAAATAATAAGTAACGTTTACTGTGTGCTTGTTAGGAGCTAATCACTATACGCTTTAAAGATATTTGTCCATTGAATCTTCCCAACAACATTTTATGGTCCATATTATTATAATGATTTGCTCTCATTGACAGATAAGCAATTCAATAATCCATGGCTCAGAGGTGAGGTAGCTAGTTCAAGGTCACAAAGCTGGTAGTGTTATCACAGGGCCTGAGTCCATGTGCCTAATTCCAAAATCCACACCCTTGTCATAACACTTGGCATGCGTTCACCTGAGTGTGTATGTGTGTATGTGTATGTGTGTGTGTATGTGCACATGCGCATAAGCAACAAGTTGTCTTGATCTCCAGCTGGGGACTTGGTTTTATACTATGCAGGTGAAAACCTTCTAAGAATGAAAAAATCACCTCATCCTAGGGGACAAACCCACCCACATCATAACTCAGCCAGCTCTGCTGTGCTTTTCTCGCCATTTGGCCCACTTTATCTATTCCTGTGAGAAAGCACATGACAAATCTACTTGCTCCAGGCCCCATTCAACAGTAACAGAACAGACCTGACCCTGGGAGCTCTGATCTGGAAGAAAGAATCCTGTTCCTGCTCAGGATCCTTTGGAATCCTACAGCCCTAGATAATTCCTCAATACAGGGTAATCAAAGTCATAAATCACAATCCTCGTCCACTCTAGACTGGGCCTTCAGAAGTGGAAGGGGCACTCCCTCTACTGTTTACATCTGGGTCTAGATCCCAGCAGGAGGGCTGGCAAACACAGCGCAGGCCACCTGTCCACCACATGCACCTGACTCTTTGCTTGTGCCAAGGCAGTGGCATTTGCTTAAGGACACAGGTCAGCCCACCAGCAGCTGTGACAATGTTAGGGGAAGGTGAGCCGGGGACTATGGCCTGGGAGCTTCTCTCTGGGGAGCTGTTCACAGCTCACTGCCCAGGAGGAAAGGGAGGGCTCCCTGGGCTCTGGCCATGGTGCTGAACCCCCAGGGACAGAACCATGGAGGCTGGGAGTTGAGTAAGCAAAAATGGTAGTATCAGTTTCCCTCCCAAGAAGAAACAATTTTTAAATATTCATTTGGGGACGTTGGGCTCCTGACCACCCTCAGAGAGGTGACCTGGTCTTTATATCAGTTACAACAGAAAGAACATGAGCTCTGGACCAGACATTCATAGATATGAATAAATCTCTTCAGTAGCTGTGAGACCTTGAGCAAGTTACATAACCTCTGTGAGCCCCAGAGTCCTCATGTGTAAAACAAGAAGACAGATTACTGTTGGAAGAACACCTAACACAGAGCTTAACACAATAAATATTTCTTTTTTCTCTTCGTTTCCTGCTTGCTTGTATGTGCACACATGTACATTCCATGAATTTTCTTCCCTCTTCCTATATAATACTGCAAAAATTCCTCCAAGGACAAACTTAAGACCCATGTCCTTCCGGAATCCTGTGTCCAGCATTTCCAAAGCACCTGTTACCTGCATTGAACAAGGCCCTTTATGGTATTATCCATATAATCACCTAAAGAGATTTTGAACCTAACCATCTTTCAGTGTTTCCAAACTACTTTCAAGTTAGTTTCTGACAATGACCCAACTACCATCATATCACAAGTAAAACCAGTCCTGCTGTGCATTTTCCGTGTCACAGGAAAGGAAACTAAAAGAGACAGTAAGGTGGTGACTGACTGATTCATACTAAGTCTTGAGGCAGCATCACGACTCTGAGATCCAGAAAACAGGTGAGTCTCCTCCCAGGTGTTGGCAGCAGCATAGGAAACAGCCCAGCATAGCAAAAAAGAGCTAGAACTTGAACAAGTCTGAGACTTGGGTCCAGGCTCCTACTCTACTACTTCTAGCTGTGTGGCCTCAGACAATGCATTCTCTCAGATTCCTCACTAATAAAACAGGGATGATGGTAATTGCTAGCTACTTCATTTTATTACAGCATATTAAATAAGATGGTATTTTGAGATGTGGTATGTAAAGCACTATAGCCACAGTGGTTAAGATAGCATATTGCTCAGAGAATTGGTCATTAGTCATGAGGGGAGGCATGTCAGTGGGCCCTCGAACAACACATCACATGGTATTACTGACCACCCCGACTCCATGTCCTCCTGCCAGGCCCCAGGCAGATGCATCCATTTCACTTCACAGACGCTTTGGGAGACCTAATATGTACCTGCAGGCTCTGGGCACATCAATAAATGTTTGAGTCCAGAAAAATGAAAATAAGAAACTCCATAAAATTCTGATATGAGGTATGATCTAGAGCTATAGTATATGAAAGGCCTAATATTTGTAAGAAACTTGCTGTGTGCCAAAACTTCAAATGCATTATCTCACCCAAGTCTTAAAACAAGCTTATGAGGGAGATGATTTTCTTACCAGAGGGAAGAGTCAGCTCAAAAAGATTAGATGACTTGACCAAGATCTCGCAGCTGGTCAGCAAACAAGGTAGGAATAGAGCCCAATTCTGACTGATACAAAACTTGTGTCTTCAGTCATAATATTATGCAACTTCTCATGGATTAACCACAATAAGGGAGGCAGGGGCAGGACAAGAATATTCTAGCACAACCCCATGACTATTAAATCACTTAATAAATGCTGCTAGTGATCTCTGAAATGTCCACCAGGGGCTCTCAAGCATGCCTAGTCACTGCCGGGGGTCTTCCAGAGATTTCTGAGGGCCAAGCAGAGGTCTGCACCAGTGAGGGAGCTGGGGGAGAAGAAGAGTGGAGATGGATGGGAAGGGAAGGGAGGAGTAGAAAGAGAGAAAGCTGCTGGGGATCAGGGCTGGGAAAGGCAATTATTAATATTCTAAATGGAGTTTGACTGCTTAAGCTTTATTTAAGGCCATGTCTGACTGTATAATTACAAGAGCTTAATTTGTTTTCTTTTCCACACAATAAATAAGGAGCACACGGTTGCTCTTTGCAAACACCACCCTTGCTGGCATCGGCAAAGGTTTCTGAGCTACAAATGGACAGCTGGCACAGGGAGGGGAGCCCCACTGCCTCCTGCAGGGAGTGAGCTGCCTGCCTCAGGGACACAGCTGGACTTGCCAGATGTAGTAAGGACAAGAGAACCAAGGTGCCCTTTTACTCCTGGGGGAAGACTCGGGGGTCATCTCCCTTAATTCCCCTATGGAGCAGGTACCTGCTCCTGAGAGGCACCAGCACAGTATGGACCCAGTTTCAACAAGCATCAGGAGAGGCTGTTGTCACTCAAAGGCAGCAGCCTACTTTCTATTGCCGTGTAGTTTAGGCCAACTCACTGGATGTCTTTGGCCTTTGGATCTGTGCACTTGACGCTTGTGCTGAAATCTGAAAGAGGAATAGACATTAACTAAAGCAAGTCAGAGGCTGTATGAAAATATTCCAAGTCAAGGGAACAGCACAGGCAAAGGCCATGAGCTAGAGGTGGCATGGCACACGGGGTTATCAAGGGAAGTGCAGTGTGGCTTTAGTGGAGAGCCCTGAAGGACATGCAGGGAGATGCTGGAACTGGTCTTCAGGCTGGTCCTACACCATACCACACTGTCTCACCTAGGTTTCGGCGTGGGCCTCACACTCACCCCGGAGACTAAGGCAGGGAGTTTGGTTCATATCCTAAGAACATCAGAGGCACATTTAAGAGGATGAGATTTCAATGTTTAATCAGCCTCCTTGCAGAGTGCATGGAAAACACATGTAGAATGGGTCAGAGTATGGCAGGTAGTTCAAGGGAGACCTCTTAGGATGCTGTGATCTTTAGGACACTTGTATGTAAGAGAGGTTAGGGCCCTTGTGGAGGAAGCACCAAGATGTCCCTCTGGAAGGAGCCATAGAGGCATCAGATACCTGTAGTTGGCAGCAAATGAGGCAGACAGGGAGGGGGTCTTGTCCTGCTGCAGCCCTGATCCCCTCTTCTGCTCTAACATGAATCACTCTGCTGCCTCAGTGAGAGAGATCTCAGGTCACAGGGACACACTGGGAGAGAGGGTACCTGGAAGCAAAGATTCTAACCCTTTAGTACACTGACTTTGGGGCCACAGGGAAGCATGGTGGGGAGTCACCTTGTCAGTCTGGTTCCAGGTCTAATGGGTCCCACAGGCCTAGACCCTGCAAACATACCAGGCTTTCTCTTTCACTGCCAGGCCTCTGGACATGCAGCACATGGTTCCCTTTACCTGGCACAATCATCACCCACGTCTCCAGAAAGCCTCTTTCAGCTGCTGACTCACACCCATCCTCAGGTTTCAGGTGGCCTGGAAGCCTTCCTTGCTGGAATCCTCCCTATCCCCAAAGATGCATCCCCCGCCTGTGCTAAATGCTCCCAGGGAGCCCCAAGTCCTCATCACACTGTATGTATAGTAACCATCTCTACATGCTGTCTCCCTCTCCCACCCCTAGACTAACCCACTGAAGCCAAAGACCTAAACTTAATTCACCTTTGCACGAATTAAGAGAATTTGCATGAATTCTCCTGAGGCAGAGAAGGCCCTAAACAGATGTTTCTGGAGGGTATTAATGTATTCATGTCTCAGAAAAGTCCCACAGGACCCCAAGGGCCATTATGAGTGGACTTTGTAGGACTCTAAAGCACAAAAAATCAATGATTACATGCCAGCTTCAAGGGCAGGGGGAATGCTTGTTTCGGGGAATGCTTGTTTCAGGCAATGAGGTTGACATAATTTGCATCAGCAACACTCTACACAAGATCTTCATAACTTGATCTTCAAACTGAGACCAGGTTGCATTTTTTTCTTGGTCTCCATTTTTAGTAAAACCCAAGAGGTAAAGTCGTTTCATCAAGTTTTCCTGGAGTCCAGTGCTTTGGTGATATTCCCTCACTACATCCCACAGCACCCTGTTGGGTACTCAGGTTCTATGTTTGTCAAAGTCCTTTCTCAACATTGTTCACTCTGTCCTCACAATAACCCTGTAGGGGCATGTACAGGCAACAGTTTGGGACCCATTTTATAGATGAGGAAACAGAGAGAGGAGGAGGTCACTTGTGCACCGTCTAAAGAGAACAGGTCTGCACTCTTTCTATGTTCCATAACAACATGTTGACCACCACCAGGGCAGCAGAAGAACCAGACCACCACACCCTCAGGATGCGGGCTCTGGGTCAGGGTCCCAACAGCCCCATTGTAGGGTCCCTGAGGATTCCCTGGCCCTCATCACTCTGGAAAGTCAGTTCTGAAATGAACTGAGATGACTCCCCTAAGCCCAACCCCAGGCAACTCTGATGGTCAGCAAAGCCTCCGCTCTAGCAAGACAGATGCAGTCCCATCTAGCCAGGTCACCCTGTCACAGAGACAGGCAGGTGGCCCTCAATGATGCCTTACACCCCAGGCCCTCTAGAGAATTCAACCCCTCTGTCTGTATAAACCGGCCCTCCAGATGCAAATGGGATGGGAGTTATCCTGGGTGGAGGCTTCACAATCATGGAAAAAGCCAAAGGCAACCACATTAAAGAAATGCAGATGTAAAACCTGAGGTGGAGAGTTGACCAGATCCAAAGAGAAACAGCTGTCAGAGGAAGGGAGAGGGACTCAGAGCTGAAGTGGGCTGCAATGGAGGCTTAAGAACAGTGAGCCATGCTCTAAATCCAGCTCTTAAATCTCCCCACAGGACTGGCTCTAGGTCACTGCACCCCTTTTTTCTATCTCAGTTTCCTCATTGAGAATAACAGTAATAGACTGACAAGGCTCCCTCTTGGTAATGGCAATACATTGATGAGCTGGCAAGGGTGCATGTGTGTTGAGGCTGCCATAGAAGACATGGAGGGTCTCTGCTAGGGGGCTCCAGCCAGATCCCCACCCCAGCTCTGTAACTCCCTTTCCCCTTTAGCTTCTGCTCTCCCCACATACAGGGAGCAGAATCCCAAAGATGCCTCAAACCCAGGGGCTTCGAGCTTGGGCTTCTGAACACCCTTAGTAAGGATCAAGGTTCTAAAATAGCTTCCAAGGTGTGGGACATGCCATTTACTGAGTACCTACCACGTGCAGCCACTGAGAAAGGTGCTTTATGTTCACTCCTTTAATCCTCACCCAAAGCCCTGCGGGGTAGGAATTATTTCCTTGTGTCCTAGGAAGGACACAGAAGCTCAGCTCCTTGGCCAAGAATGCAAAGTGAAAGAGTTGGCAAAGTCAAACTTGGGTTCACAGCCTAGTCTGCCCACCTTCAAAGTGTGTGGTGTTTTCCCTTCTTCTTTCTCCCCCTCCCTCAGTCATTCATTCAGTCAGTCATTTGTTCTCCAAATACAAATTTTACATTGAGAAAACAGGATTTAAGGAGACCTAGTCTTTGCCCCCATGGAGCGTACACATCATTGAGAGGGTCATACCTTTCCACAGGCATATTTCAGGCCTCACCTGGACCCCTCAGATGGGTTTCAAGGTGCATCTTGGGAGACCCCGTCTGCAGCTTGCATGAAGTCGGCCAGAGGCAGTGCATGGCTTACTCCCTCTGGGAGACCCAGTACCCTTTAAACCCAGAACAATCGCAGTGGCTGCATCACCCAGAAGACCACCCAGAAAGGGCAGAGGCCTCTTGGGCCCAAGGCAAGCCCCAAAAGGCAAAGGGGTTAACTCAGGAAGAAAAGAGACTTTCAAAGACCCATTAGGAGGAAACAAGGGAGAAAGAGACACAAGGCTGTTAGCCTGCTAAGGAATGAAGAGGAACAGAAATTAATGATGACTCCGAAATAGCCAAGAGACTGAACTCATTTTCTAAATCTGTCCTTAACAAGAAAAATAGAGAAAAGAGATGTGAACAAATGGGAGGTAATGAAGCCTTAGGGAAGAGGGGGAAAAAAAGAGAAGAAAATCTACTGAGAATAATCAAGGATGGAAAATATGAGCACAGTGTCTAATCCCCAAGACTAGGAGATGCACAGCCTCTGGCCAGAATGTTTACTCAGCATTACACTGAGTTTTTGAAAGGCAACAGCTGACGGGGTTATAAGAAAATTCTTAAGGTTCAGTCCAGGGGATTCTAGAGAACTGAGATAACTGAAATCAGAAAGAACACAGTCTCCAAGAAGAGGTTAGGGTTTTCGACTAAGAGAATTGCAAAGTACGTATCACAAACATGCAGTGGGCCAGCAGGTGAGGTAGGTGGCCATGTTATCTGGGCCTGGGTGAATCAGAATGTGGTCCACAAACAAAGTGAACAGAAAGAAATGATCGGGGGTTGGGGGGCATGAGTAATCTTAGGACCACAGGGCATCTGGAGGAGAGACACAAGCAGACAAGAAAAAGGAAATTCAATTTAGGAAGTTTGCCACCTGCCTCACGAGGGAACCAGGAGCAATACCTTTACAGGGCCTCAGAAGAGGTAGGCACCCAGGAGACTAACGGTATGAGGTGACTGGGAATTTACTTTCTTTGGAGGCAGCAGATACGAGAGTAGAAACTAAGAAATATCCGTTGAAAATCTGAAGCTTGGTGAATTCTGCAGTGCAAAACACATATAGGGTTCAATAACACATTTGGGGTTCAATAAAAGCAGGAAGGATCCATTTAAAAGAGGACAATAACGGCTCCACTCAGTCTTATCATGTGCCATAGGGGCTGGGATATGGAAAGAATGCAGGGACCCAGGCACACCTACAGAAATAGCATGGCTTGATTGTACTATGAGGTGTCAGATGTTAAAGTTGCATACACAGGCACACAATTTCAGGATGTTAGAGCAGACAGAGCCTTGGAGCTTATCTAAGCTGGCCCATATCCCCTTCTTTCCCATTCTATAACAGGGTGTGCCACGTACAGTCATAATCCTGCCCGAAATGGGCCAAAGACATCCAGGGCTGGTGTAGCCCCATGCTCCCTGGAAATGGGGAAAATAGAAATCTGCCACTCCTGCATCAACATATCACAGCATGATTCATCTCCACCTGCTCGATCATCAGGCTCCATTCTCTATGCTGAATACACACTCTGTGTAATCATCTGTTAATGGCCCTCCCGAGTGCCAGCCAGTAGGCTAAGGGGCATTGCCCATTCACCCAGACCCTGCTAGCAACCAGGTGCAAAGCAGGACATGGTTTCAGGCACTCCCTTCGTGGTCTCCCATGGGCCTTCCCCTCCATCTGCCCTTCATTTTGAGGAGTGCTGCTCTGAAGCCTACTGCCTCCCTCTCTTCTCCAGCTGGGTTCCTGAATTGAAAACAGCCAAGGCTGACCAGAGCTGGCCTTGGCCAAGAGATGGTAGAGTGGAAGCTCTGGAGCTCTAGAGGCAAGCAACCTGGAGTTGGTTTCTGGCTCTGCCACTTAGCAGGTATGAAACCTTAGTTAAGTCACTCAGCCTCTCTGTGGCTCAAATTCCTCATCTGTTAAATGGGGACAACAGGGCCACGCGCGGTGGCTCACGCCTGTAATCCCAGCACTTTGGGAGGCCGAGACGGGCGGATCACGAGGTCAGGAGATCGAGACCATCCTGGCTAACACGGTGAAAAATACAAAAAATTAGCCAGGCGTGGTGGCGGGTGCCTGTAGTCCCAGCTACTCAGGAGGCTGAGGCAGGAGAACGGCATGAACCCAGGAGGAGGAGCCTGCAGTAAGCCGAGATCACGCCACTGCACCCCAGCCTAAGTGACGGAGCGAGACTCTGTCTCAAAAAAAAAAAAATGGGGACAACAATGATGTCCACTTGCTATTATGAGCATGAAATGACATATAAAGTGCATAGAGGAATGCTTGGTCTATAGTCAGTGCTTCACTGATGTTATGTCCCTGGAACTCACTGCATTGGAATGCCTGCCCCTCCAGGGAGGTGAGATGGGGGAATAGAATAAAGTGGGTAAAACCAAAATAAATAGACAACAGATTTCCTCTGGTCCTGCCCCTCAGTGGCCCCAGCTGTGTCCCAGATGCAACCTTTCTTCCAGGAAGAATTTCCCAAAATGCTATGAGGTCAGGATTGGGCCACTTATAACACTGTCTCACGTTTGAGATGTGAAAACAGACCAAATGGGTTAAATAGCTTAATCAAGATCACAGCATAAGGCCAAGAAAGAGCCAAAGGGATGTGCAGGATGTGGCCACCTAGCCCTGCTGTAGCCAAAAAATACCTCTAATGATTGACAGCCATCCCCACCAGCTCCTCCCATATACTCATATGGACCCAAAGCCCAGCATCTTCCCTCCTGGCCTCCACCCAGACACACCACTACATATAGTCCTGACTCAAGCCTCCCACATCATTCACTCTGTGAAAATCCTATTCCATGGACAAATGGCTCCATTTCCAAATGCTGTTCCCTTGGCAATTTTTTCAGTATACCTGATAGACAGGCTCAGTGGCCTGTACCCATCAGCACATGTCCAAACAGCTCTAGCAGAAAGTCCAGGGGGAAGCAGCTGTGCACACCCCATGGTAAGCTGCAGCCCTGTGCCATAAGCAGGCTGTCTGCCAACCCAAGCCCACCCTCCTCCAAAGCCGGGCCAGCTGTCACCTGCTCCATAAGGCTGCCCAGCCATTCCCGCCCATCTCGGGTCAGCAGTCCTGCTCAGAGCCCTCCAGCAGCTCCTCCACTGCCTTGTGCTGGAAGTCCCTGGAGAATGTCAGCTGTTTCTGCAATCTGTCAAAGGTGTGAGCTGTGTCACCAACAACCCATAGCCACTGATGAAGAACCACCACTCACCATTTACTTCCTTATACTTACATTAGAGGAGGTTCAAAACTTTCCCTGTAATAACATCTCTCTCATCTGTGTTCTGAGACCCTATCTTGAGTAGGAGAGAAAAGAATTGGGTAATAGCTTAGACACCAAGTTTCATGCACCCCCAGCAGCCTATCTACTCCATACACTGATTACAGCCTCTGTCATTCCTGGTTTATCTTTTCTTTCTTTTTTTTAGCCACAATAAAAGTGTATTTCTCTCTCACGCTACATGTCGACAGAGGTCAGCTATGGCTTTGCTCCCATCATCTTCCCAACAAGACTCCAGCTAATGGAGCAGCCTCCATCTGGAACAGCAACATCCTTTGCCCCATGGCAGGGGAAAAGAGACATAGTAGGCCCCACACAGGCTCTGAAAGCGTCTTCTAAGAAGGAACACAGGATAGACATAGAGAGATAGATAAAGAGAGACATAAAGAGATAGAGCAATAGATATACACAATTCAACCACTTAAAATGTACAATTCAAAAGTTTTTCATATATTCACAGAGTTGTGAATCAATTTTAGAATACTGACGATCAATTTTAGAATATTTTCATCATGATAATGATCAATTTTAGAATCAAATTGATCCATTTTAGAATATCAATTTTAGATGATATTGATATTGATCATCCGCTATATGTACTATTTATATTTGTACGTTCCAATTTTCTAAAGAATAATAACAGCAATCTCCACTAACATATATTGGGTTATTGTTATGGGCCAGACATTCTCCTCAATGCTTCATATACATTAATTCATTTAATCTTGCTAACAACCATATTATTCCCATTTTCCAAAAGAGTAGATTAAGGCATAGATATGTGAAGTAACTTGCCCGAGATTTACAGATATATATGAGAAAGCCAGAATCGAATGTCAGGCCATGTGGTTCAAGAGCACATACTTTCAACTACTTATCAAAATAACCAAATTAGTGATGAGGGTGGGTTAGAGGCAATAGCTTAAGCAGGATGTTTGGTGGAAGCTCTGAGCAAGAAGAACTGAATGAGAAGAAAGCTCAAAGAGGCAACCCACCTTCATTGTACATTTTTGTATCACACCTCAGCAGTGTGATACTGTGATATGATTCTGTACTATTTATATTTGTACGTTCCAATAATATAAGTGATATGCATGTAATATTTGCCCATATGCCCCTTCTTTTTTTTTGTTTCTTTTTTTTTTTTTTTGAGATGGAGTCTCGCTCTGTCACCAGGCTGGAGCCCAGTGGCACGATTTCAGCTCACTGCAACCTCCGCCTCCCAGGTTCAAGTGATTCTCCTGCCTCAACCTCCCGAGTAGCTGGGACTACAGGCATGTGCCACCATGCCCAGCTAATTTTTGTATTTTTAGTAGAGATGGGGTTTCACCATGTTGGCCAGAATGGTCTCGATCTCTTGACCTCGTGATCCGCCCGTCTCAGCCTCCCAAAGTGCTAGAAGTATAGGTATGAGCCACTGCGCCCGGCCCATATGTCCCTTCTTTTAAACAGGGCTGCAATGGTTTCTACCATACATAGAAGTGTGAGGATCTCTGGCTAGATAAGACCCAGGGAAAGCAGACAGGATAAACATGATGGGAGGAATGCCACACAGAGCGTACCAAGGCCCACATTCTAGTCCTGGCTCAACTGTTACCCATGGGGATCTTGGTCAGAATTCTTATCCACTCAAGACATCCTTCTTGTCATCCAGAAAATGATCAAATCAGACTAGAGTCACTTGTACATGCAACAAATCACTACCGATCACTTGGCATATGACAGGCATTGTTCTCAGTGCTGGAGATATAGCAGGGAAAAGTTCCTGCTCCATGGAAGCTTACATTCCAGTGCGGGAGATAGAGTATCAACTCTTAAACAAATAGCTGAATGAGATACTTGCAGATGATCAATAGTAATAAAGGTGAAGGAAATGATTCAGCCACATGACAGAATAAAATGTGATCTATTTGTAAGGAGAAGGAAGGCCACAAAGTTTGAGCAGTCAGAGGAGGCCTTGCTAAGAAAGTAGCATTTGAGTGAATGATGACAAGGGGCCAGCCATGCCAAGATCCAGGGCAGGGTATCTGTCTGGGTCAGATGGGTCAACAGGGACAAAAACTCCAATGTGGGAATGAGCTTGGCACATTTAAGGGACTGAAAAGGCTTGTAAGGCTGCAGCAGAGAGAACAAGGGGAAAAGTACAAGACAATTAGACAGGGAGACAGAAACTATATCCATGTGAGTCCTGTGGCCATGGAAAGGGGCTTAGCTTTTATTATAAGTAACGCAAGAAGTAATTGGAGGGCTTTAAGCAGCTAAGTGGCATGATCGGATTTATATGTTTAAAATATCACTCTGGCAACTGTGTGGACAATGAAATGTAGCAGACAAAAGTGAAGGCATGGAAAACCTAAGTGAGAAGGCTACTGTCACAGTGTCAGAGGAGGGGATGATGACTTGGACCAAGACAATAGATATGAGGATGGAAAGGGAAAATAAGCAGATGGATACAAAATATTTTATGAATTTATTAAACTGAAGAAGAAGCAGTTGAGCAGGTAAAGGAAAGACAGGCATCAAGAATGTCTCCCAAGGTTTTGGCCTGAGTAATTTGATGGATGGTACCACTTACAAGAACAAGAAGCATTGAGGAAGAAGAGGTTAGGAGGAAGGGCTTGGTATGAAATCAAGAATCCTGTCTTGGACAACTTAAGGTTGACTCGTGACTGGGGCACGCAAGTAGGCAGTTTGATAGAGGAAACTAAAGGGCAGGATAGGAATACAAATTTGGGAGTTGGTTCTAAGGACTCTTCTAGCTTTAACTGTCTATGATTCTAAACAATTGGAGACCAACATGTGTAGGGAGGAAGTCTTTAATAATAGCAAAAAAATATATATTGAGTCTTTCATAGTACATTGTCTTAAGCACTTTCCAGGCATTGTCTTATTTAAGGCTAAGAACAATCCTATGAAGTAGGAACTCTTATTTTCCTTTCAAAGCTCAGAGAAGTTCAATAGCTTGCCTAAGGTCAACAGCAGGAAGTGAAAGATCTAGGATTTGAACCCTGATCTTTCTATCTTCAAAGCCCATGATCCTTACTGTCAGCTATCCTGCATTTCATGGCTAAGTCCTCCACAAAGAACAGAAGAAGGAGGATACTTGTGGAGAAGCAGTGAGGGAGACCAGTGTGCCAGTTGCCAGTCCTTTTGGGACTTGGAGAAAAGTCTCAGTGCAGAGGTAAGGGGGCAGGCAGAAAAAAAAAATTTACTGAGATACTGTCTACACATTATCTTGAAACTCAGAATCTGGGGTTATTCCAAGGAGAAAGAACATTGAGTAATTTATAATACATAATAAATCCATGTCACCATTTTTTCACCCCAATAATCTCAAGAGAAATGTATTACCTATGCAGTCAGTGTCTTGAAAGGGTAGGGATCCTAGCCACCTCTTCTTTTCCTATCCACATAGCATCACTGACTTCCTGCCCTTGCAAACATAACACGGTTGATACAATCGTGCTCAAATCAGGACATTCTCCATCTTTCACCCCACTCTGGTGGCTGACTCTCCCCAGCTAAAGATTGAGTGCACGTTTGCTTCCGAAAGGAGAAATAACTTAGTCCGGCATCCAGAGCTTTTTGGAAAAGAGCAAGAAATGGAGCCCAAGAGAGATCCCACCACAATCAACTCTAGGGATTAAATAAATTCTCTTGGCTTGCTGGAATCTTACATTAAATATTCTTGGAAATAAGTAGGCCATAGGCTAATGCTAAGAAATCTTTCATAATAAAGATATTCAGGTTGTAATGTAACTGTCATTATAGGATTTGACCTGAATAGAAAGAGGAACTAAACAGAGCTTTCTCAAGAGAGCTCTTTGAGGATGGATCATACTGAATCCCCAGGGGGAAAGAGCAGCTCTTTCATGGAACTTTAAAGATGCCCACCCCTCCTATAAGAAGTTCTTGCTGTGAAAACCAGAGAGACAAAACGCTCCTGGGATGTAAAAAAGTACACGGACTTCAGATTCAAAGGATTTAGAGTCCACATCCTGATTCTTCCACTAACTTACTGTGTAACCTTAGGAGAACTCAGTTATAACTTCTGAGCTTCAGTGTTTGCATCTATGAAATGGGGAGAGAGGACTCCTAACTTAGAGTTACTGTGGGGAGTAAGTGAGTTCATATTTGCAAATGCACCAGGCACAGTTCTTGGCACACAGGAAGTTCTCAATCAGTATTAGCCTTTCCCTTTTCTTTTCTGATACCAGCAGTTTTATTCTAAACATAGTAATGACTAGCAAAACATAGTAACTTTTTAAATTGCTTCTGTGAAGAAACATTGCCTCTTCTGGCCCATGAGCTATAGTGGAAAGATTCCTGGAAAGAGAATCAGAGGACTTAGGTGCAGTTCTACTTCTGCTACTTACAAGTCAGAGCCTCTCTGGGCCTATCTTCTGTGCTGTAAAATAAAGCCACCTACCATACCCCTGCCCCAAGGATGGTTATGAGAATTCAATGAGATAATGTATGGAAAAGCACTTTGAAAACCATGAAGAGCTCTACAGATGAAAGGAAGTACCATTGTTTGAGTGCAGCTCATAGACAGACGTCTACATTCTTCATGTATGGGGATCCCAGACTGTGGTGATCCAGTCTGTGTGAGCCATGCCAGAGAAAACACACCCCATAAAGGGAAAGAGGGGCCAGCTGCAGAAGCGGGGCTCAGAGGACTCTGAGAACAACTCAAGTTCAATAATGCTGGTGGACAAGATCTCAACTCAGATGGAAATAAAGAAAGTTGTCAGCTCGTCAGTTTCAGTTGCTTAGGTCCTTTCGGAAACTGACAGCATCTACAGAGAGGTCTACATACAGTCTAGAGCAAGTGGGGATAAAAGGGGAGAATAGAGAACTTATCCGGATTTATTCATCAGTGTACAATGAGGAAAGACGCTGGAGAATATGAGTATTCCAGTCACCAGAGAGGTGGGCTCCACTGTGAGACAGAAATTCAGCTTTTCCAGGACAAAGAAGTGGTCAGAATACCCATCAAGGTCACCTAACCCTTTCTCTTTGATTGTATAATCATCACCAGAAATAATAACAATAATTACTATCATTACTAGCAACTGTTCTCTTTGAACGCTCACTATTTCCTGGTCACTGGGCTGAGAGCTGTATGTGCCTCTTATCATTTAATCTTGACCACATCCCATCCCTAGAATAGCCACTATTATTATGCCCACTTTTCAGATTGGCATATGGCTATTACAATTATCAATCTCAGAAATCCTTATCCTTAAAAATCCTTAATCCAAAATTCTTAGGATCAGAGAAGGGATACAAGGGTGGAGAATATTCCCATCTCTCAAAAAAGGGTTTCCCTTGATGTGTATTCATCCATATCTCATTTTCCACATTCTGCAAAAGGTAGAGAAAACTGAAGCAGTCAAGAGGAGATGGTCAGTCACTCATAAACCATGAAGTAGGACCCAAGAGTCCTAATCTCCAGACTACTGTGTAGCAGACAACTTGGCCAAAACTTTGTCAATTCATTTTCTGGCCTGAGGAAGAATTACACTGATTAACGCAACAGTAGCTTAGGAGTGGGAGACAGTTCAACCAATCAGAACAACTCGAACAATTTGACATCAGTACTAGGGGCAATGATATCACTTCCTACTTCTTATTTTATACAGAGGAAAGAAGAAAAGACTTCTCAGCCATCACCCTAAAAAAAAAAAAAGCCGCCAAGCCAGGGCTCAGCAATTAGTGTTGGAGTAAGTGATCATCTTGTGATTGCTCAGCTGGGGCCAGAAGACTTGTAAATGCATTTAGAGGACATAAATAGAAGATGTTGTGAGACAGCAGAGAAACCTGGCCCATTTGCCAGGAGAAAATGTCCCAAAGCTGCCGGGAAATTTACTCAATTGGGAATTTGGTGTGTGTCTCCATAAATAAGAAAAGTTAATAAATAAAACCCGTGGATAAAGACAGTGCCTCTGCCTCATCCTATTGACTCGTCTCTCTGTGACCCCCAGGCTCCTCTGGGCATCCCACTGTGCCTATCAGAGCCACTTGACTGGGTGCTGACTTTCTTGAACTAGGTTGAGCACCCTGACTTGCCCCTAATGCACAGCCAGACTCAAATTGGGGGTGAACTAATGGTCATCCATCCTTCTCGGTAATCCCCCTGTAGCCAATAGCAAGTACTTTGGCAAGAGCTGGCCAATGTGTCCAGGAGAAAACAGGGCCCAAGGTCATAGGCAGGTTCAATGGTAGCCTTGGGTCCTACTCCAAATAGGTCCTCCTACCCACAAAGCCTTGGGAATCTTGCAAACCTCCACCAGCCTCTATCGCTGCCACCACTCAGCAGACCCCGTATCATTCCAAAAGAGACAGTGGGTCACAGCCCTCTTCCAGGATCCTCAAGGGCAAGCCAAAGACATGCTCTGGTACAACCCACTTCAGAGCCACCTGCAACCCAAGATGCAACCCTGCTCCCACTCCTGAGCCTGGGTCCCGAAGCCTCTCCATCTCCCTAAGAGCTGCAGGGACACCGTGCCCTAGAAGGCTCTGAGGCCTGAGCACCCAGCCCCTGTCCTCAAAGAGAACAGCGTTTGTCTCACATCAACAGCATCCCTCCCCCAAATACGACCTTGCACCACAAACTGGCACTCCGCGTGCCACATTCTGCTCATGGAAGTAGTTTCGTATGGCCCATGGAGATGAAGGGTCTTGTTTTTAGCTGGCAGCATTTAAAACTTGAGTTGTTTCACGGAATCTCCAAGTCTTCTGGAAACAAGTCTGACCACACCAGGCCCCACCTCCACGTGGCAGCAGTCAGCTGGAACTGATGACTGGTTGCCTCTTTGGAGGGGACACGTGACCCCACCTGGTCCACCGTGGGCATTTGGCTTTGTGACCCTTGTATGAATTACTAAGAAAACGGAGACTTCTCATATGTGAAAAGCTTGTCCCCTTGGGATGTTTTACAGTGAAACTCAAACCCCCAATAAAATAAACACCTGGAACATCTGGTCCAAGACCCTCCTCTGGTCCCAGCTATGCCTCCAGCTGCAAAGAACACACATCAGGAGACTCTCACCACAGAGGCTACCCTGGGGCAAGGGGCAACAGCTAAATTAAACAGCTGAAAGGGAGGTCTCAGTCCCCTAGAGTTGATACATCTAGCCCTGAGCAGTGGCCATAGAGCCTGCTCTTTCCAGAGAAAAGAAAGCTCCACAGAAAGCAGAGGTGGCCATACTGATAAACATTTATCAAGCACTCACTCCGGGGGTAAGGTCAGGATCCCCCAAAAAAGAAAAAACAACTCCTCCACCAGGATTCACTGTGATCTCTTCCATTTCCCCACCTTCCCTACCCTCCACTTCCTACAGCTCCCCTGGATGTTCTGCCCCGGTCGGTGCATGCAATTTCTCTCCAGCCCAGCTGCCCTTCCGTTACCAAATGCAAAGTGCTCAGTCAGTGAAACTTTTAAGTGGCCACAGGAAAGACTAGCCCAAGGCACACCACTTCTCCACTTTCTCCCCAAAGGCAATAGACCCCTCCCCACCTGGTTCCTGCAGAGCCTCTGCTCTTTGGGAACATGCCCAGTGGGTGTCTGAGATGGCCACTATCCTTGGAGTTGACCCAGACAACAAGCACCCCTCTATGGGTGCAGCGGGTTGGCACTTCCCCTAATCACTCACCCCAGGCTTCCTTTCATGCCCACTTTCTCCCCAGGAAATGGGAGTCCTCATTAAATCCCAAAGTCTATCAGCCCAGAACTCGGCTTAGAGAGGAAGCATCAACTCTTGTGATTCTATCCCCACTAGGGAAAGGGTAGAGACAGGATGAAGGAGGCACAGATAGACAGGAACCCCCACCCATAACCACCTGACCTCTAGCTTGTCCCAGACAAATCTGTGTGACCTTATACAGGTGTTTCCACTTCTCTGAGCTTTTCCCCACTGAACCCAGAATCTATTTAGACATAACACTGGCTATTGGCCATGCTTTCTTTCTTCTTGCAACCCCCCCAGTCCTAACACACATACACACTCTTATGGGCCTACTTATGGTCTCAGAAGTGCAGTATTCACACTACATATGAGTGGAATTCCCTATCATTTACGTTCCCATAAAACTGCAAGTTTCATCATGAAAGTGAACACACTTCGGTGTCAGGAGACTGACTCTCCCTCTCAGCCCCTGGTCCTACATTTTTCCTTCTGACAGGAAACTTAGAGATCATCAAACCCAAAATAATCCTTTTAAGAGGCAAAATTGGAAGCCCAAGAAAGTTCAAAACCTTGCCCAAGAGCCCCTGGAGGCAAAAAACCAGGTCTAGACCTCAGGTCTCCGGCTTCACTGCCCCAAGAGTCCCTGCCATGTGACCCCCATCCCTGCAGCCCAGCTCTACTCACATATAACGCAAATGGGGGTTCTTGGCAAAGGCTCTGGGCTGAATGCTCCGAAGTCCTGAGTTCTTGATGGTCCTAGACAGAGAGAAAAAGAGGATCAGCAGAGCTCAAGTGGCAGAGGGATATCTGCTCTGGGCTGAGGCTGGCAGGGGGTGAGGCTAAGGCTGGCCCTGCAGACGCCCTGTGGATTATCTGCACCTTTTCATTGCCAATTATCACAGGTGTCCTGCTGGGGTTGCTCAGGGAGGCATCCGGGCTCACACACCCCAGGGCCCTGCGTGAGGCTGGGAGGTCAGGGGTCATACTGGCAGCTGCCCTCCACCCATCCTGGCCAGTGGGTAAGGACCAGGGCTTCTGCTGGTCCAGTGATGGCAGGGCTGCAGCCCTCTTTATTCGTTGTCCCTCTCCCCACTCCAGGTCCCCACAGTCACTAGCACTAACATCCAAGGGTGGAAGTAGCTGGGAAATCTCATACTCCATGGGGCTCATCAGTCAAGCATAAGGGTAAGGAAAGGACACTCACCCAGCATGCCTGGGTTCCGGGCCTGCCTTGAAACCCTACCTTCAAGATGGGAATTCACACAACCCCCTTGCCTCTCTAGACTAGGGTGAAACAAAGGAGTGTGAAGAGATGGCCTTTGAAGCCTCTGGTGTCCCCTAAGTGTACGTTGCCAACTCTACCAAAAGAAGACCCGGGGGAGAAAGCGTGGATGGCAGCCTTGCTGTGCCCCTCACATAACCCCAGAAGGCAGACCGGGTGACATCCACCCCTTCCACAGGGAAAGGCCTCTCTGTGGCCAGGTGCACTCACAGCTTTTGAAGTCCAGTGTAGAGCTCCATGTCCACGGCGTTGAGCGTGTGAAGACTACGCCAGTTCTCTATGTGTCTGCAGGGGAGGAGTAAAGGTAAGGGTCAGCCAGAAGCAACAGAAATGGGGCTGGCTTTGGAGCCACAGAGACCTGGCTTTGGATCCCTGATAAGCTAATTGATTGCCAGGCCTTTTGCCAAGTCACCAAATAAATCTGAGCCTCACTTTCTTCCTCTGTGTGGTGGGGTTCGCACCGTCTGCCTGACTGGGTTGTTGCAAGAATTAACTGGATTCATTGGTTCCAAGTTCCTGGCCCATGGATTGCATTGAATGTCTCCCCATCAGCTAGAAAAAGATGCTATTTAAAGATGTGAAGTTCAATCTCCCTGCTTGCCTTCCCTTTCTTTCTTTTTCCTATTCAGAATTTCCTAAGGACTGGCATTTTTTTCCCCTCAGTTATTGCCCATAATGACAATACAAATGACATGGCTTTAAAAAAGGACGGGGTGGCTGGCTGGCCAGCGGGCATAGCCAAGTAGGGACACACTCCTACTTCCAGCATCACCAGGGTCTAGACTCTGGAAGCCCCCTTTGGGTGACCCACAGCCCAATCCCTCCTGGAGCTCAAAAAAACCAATGGCTTGATTTGGTGGCGCTGACTCCAGAGAGTGGCGGCCACCTAAGGATCCTGGAGCCACTAGGGTGTCATGGAAAGAATGAGAACCTGGTAGTGGAGGACACAAACCCTAGCTTCAACCGAGGCTTCAGGACCCAGTGACTTTGAGCCAGTGCTTGCACCTCTCTGAGTCTCTCATGTCTTCATTTGTAAGAGGAGAGTTGCACTGGATCAGCAGTTTCTCCGCTTTTCATCATGAAGGTCTCCTTTTAGAACTTTGCCCCAAGAGATCCCATGTTTAAGGAGGTTTATGTCTAGCAAGCACACTATATCTATTAACTACTAATTAATTCATCTTCTTGGATTTATTAATCAGCAATATAAATCACTGTTAACCAGAGCTTTTTATCAACAGACACAAACCCGTGCTAACTCATCCACTGCATAAATTCCAGCCCAAAGCAAAGAAACTCAACATTCTGTCAGCATGAGAAGGCTTGTCATGGGTATGGATCTGATTTCTGGGTTTATTATTTTTATATTGACCAAATGCCAGAAACAAACACCTCTCATTACTGCTTTTGGGGTCCCCAGGTTAAGAACCATTACACTATTAATTATCAAAGCCCTTTGCAGCTCTAAAGGTGTATGAATGATGCCGATTCGTACACACCTGTACGAGGCACCAAAGGATCTCGGGAAAAGGCCTTCCACTGCCCACCCCATCCTTCCAGGATTTTACTCTAATCAGTGGCCATGAAATCTAAGTACCATCTTAGTCAAGAGTGCAGAGAGGTGACAGCTCATCCTGGGACAGAACTAACCCAGGCACACTCTGTCCAGAAAAGTGACAGCCACCTTCCCCAGACGTCTCCTCTCCGGCACCACCATACCCGTAGCTCTGCCATCTGCCACCAAGTCGAGTCAGAGCCAGCAAGCCAGCAGGACTATGACTGCCAGGGCCTCTGGAAGCATTTCAGAGCCACACGGTGACAAGGTATGCTGAGAACCTGTTTTGTACCACATTCTCTCAAAGTCCCTGCTGAGCAGCCAGAGACACTGGCATCTGCTGGGGACGTGGACCAGGTGGCCAGGTTGGTGCTGGATTCCAATGCCAAAGTTCTCCCTGGAAGGCTTACAGCCCCAGGGCAGTTTGGGTGGTCTGCTCCCACCACGGCAGAGAACCTGGCAACATTTCAGATGAAAAGAAAGCGCCAGAGGAGTAGAACTATCTGTGCCAGCAGGTCCCCCAGTGTATTCCCTGGGCTTTGTAAATTACCAGGTAGATCACCATGGTTGTACAGAATACTTCTCATTCACAGGACTCCAGCTTCCTACAAGGATCTGCTCCCAACAAGCAACTTTGATCTAATTGTTTAAATCAATGAAATCATTTTTCACAGCCCACATTAGAATTCCATAAATGTGTTGTTACAGTTGAGTTGTCAATCATTACCATGTTCTCGAGCCTTACCCTTCTCAGCCCTCATGTCCTTATGCCCACAAACTGACCCTTCCCTGACTTAGGCAAGCACTGAGATATGGCAGAGAAATGAATGAACTCCTCGATGCAAAGAGTCCTCCGGTAAGTAGAATAATGGCCCCCACCTCCTCCGTTGGGTAGGTCTGAGTTTTCCTAAATCAGGGAATGGCATTTTTATAGCCACAGTGCAACAGTGTGGGTAGGAGTCAGGGCTCTAAGGCAGTGGTCGTCAAGCTACAGCCCCCTGCCTGCTTTCCTGCAACCCCAGAGCTAAAAATAGCATTTACATTTTTTTATTATTATTATTATTATACTTTAGGTTTTAGGGTACATGTGCACAATGTGCAGGTTTGTTACATATGTATCCATGTGCCATGTTGATTTCCTGCACCCAATAACTCGTCATTTAGCATTAGGTATATCTCCTAATGCTGTCCCTCCCCCCTCCCCCAACCCCACAACAGTCCCCGGAGTGTGATGTTCCCCTTCCTGTGTCCACGAGTTCTCATTGTTCAATTCCCACCTATGAGTGAGAACATGCGGTGTTTGGTTTTTACATTTTTAAAAATCAAAAGAAGAATAATATTTTGTAACACATGAAAACTACACGAAATTCAAATTTCCTTGTTCATACCCGTTCATTTACTGTCATCTATAGCTATCTTCAAGCTACAATAACAGAGCTGAATAGTTGCTACAGAGGCCATATGGCCTGCAAAACCTGAAATATTTACTCTCTGGCCCTTTACAGAAAACAGTTGTCGACTCCTGCCCTAGAAGCTGATGGTCAAAATGCATATCCTGGCCCCATCAGTATCCCTATCTATGTGACCCTGTCCAGGTTACTCCTCTGTCTGTGCCTCAGTTTTCTCATCTATTAAATGGGGATAATAAAATAACTGCCTCCTAAGAATGATGTGAAGATCAAAAGACTATGATAAAAAAGAAAACCCCTTTGTAGTGTGGGGCACATGTAAGTCCTCAGGCAGAGCTGGCTGTGCTGATTATTTTCCTCCTGTGCCTTACAGAAACTGAGCAGTCTTGTTCTCAGTTTTCAAGCTAAAAATGGCATCAGGCTTCTGCTGGAAGTTGTCATTTCTCAGGAATCATTGATAAAAACCCCATGTGGCAGAGTGTGGAGGGGTAGGAAACCTGTCATTCATGGCCTCCAGGAAAACTGTTCCAGCAGGAGTTTATACACAGGTTCAAGGAGTGCATAGATGCCACATCAGAGCAGGTTCCGAGGAAGAGCAAGAGGATGAAGATGAGGCCCTGACATTTCTGGATGGCATCAGCTGGGCACCTGCCAAGTTCTCCTATGACTCACCACTTGGTACCCAACCAGGAGGTCAGTGTTGTGACTCTGCTGGCTGGTGTGTGTGTGCTACTAGGGAGACCACCACTTTCAGTGAAAAGGGCAGGCTCTAAAAAATATTATATATATATAGTAAAAGAGCAGGTTTGGTTTGCTTTTGTTAATGGTGAGTACCTCAACCCAGCACGATTACACGTGGCTTCTCCTTTTTTGTGATTTTCTGAGCTGTCCAGGTTGTTTTCATTGAGCATTTGTTTTGTCATTTGAAAATCAATCAATACTGCCTGCAATCCCAGCACTTTGGGAGGCTGAGGCGGGTGGATCATTTGTGGTCAGGAGTTCGAGACCAGCCTGGCCAACATGGGGAAACCCTGTCTCTACTAAAAATACAAAAATCAGCCAGGTGTGGTGGTGGGCACCTGTAATCCCAGCTACTCAGGAGGCTGAGGCAGGAGAATCGCTTGAACCTGGGAGGCAAAGGCTGCAGTGAGCCGAGATCACACCACTGCACTCCAACGTGGACAACACAGTGAGACTCTGTCTCAAAAAAAAAAAGAAAAAAATCAATACCTATTCACTTCTAGAGGAAGGCCAGGCACCTAAACCCTGTGGGGGTGGTGACTGGTTCCCCGTTCCAGGACCACAGGCTGGACCAGCTCATCCCTGCCTGGACATCTTACGAACCCACTCCCGCTGTGGAGGAAAAGAATTTAGAGCAAGGCCCAATGGACTGTGCAATTCTGCAGAGTGCATGGTGATGGCCCCCACAGGAACCTGCAGCTCTGCTCTCAATCTGGGTGTCCTGGTTCAATCAGAAACAGAGAGTGGAGGGAGGAGAAAGAGGGCAAAGGGGTGGCACATCAGGTGCCCACTCCTACTTTAAATAAATTACCTCCACTTTAGTCTCGTAATACATTGGTTCTCAAAGGGAGGCGATTTTGCCCCCCAGCAGACATTTGACAATATCTGGACACATTTTTGATTGTCACAGCTGGGGAAAGACAGTAACAATGGCTTACAGTGGGTAGAGATTAGAGATGCTGCTAAACAGCCTACAATGCACAGGACAGCCCCCACCACTAAGAATCATCAGCCGCAAATGTCCACAGCATCAGGATTGAGAAATCCTGCTTTATTATATAAAGCTTCTGCCTAAGAGGGCTATTAAAGCAAGAGTCTCATGGCTTAAAACAACATCGATTTTGAAAATGACTGCTTTGCAGCAAACACTACCAGGCTTCGGGCCAATACAAAAAAGTCTACCTCTAGGTCACTGAGTCCAGGTGAGAGAAAAAAATGGGCAAGCCACAGCTCCCAGGACCCTCTCAAGTCACAGGCATTTCTTGAGAGGAAATGAGGGGTGTGTTGGCCTGCTGGACCATGGCCCAAGCCAGGCTACACATTCCAGAAGCAACAGTGGTCTCTTCTCACCATCTCTGGCTGGAACCCACTGGCCAAGAGCCTTTTCTCTCCACTGAAAGTTCCTCTCCTGGATTTCTCATGCCTCTTCATTCCACAGAAATGTGAAATGCTCCATTCAGAAAATCAGCTCAGTGCCCTGCTCCTACCCTCTCACCACTGCCCTTCCATTCCACAGAGCCACTACTCTGCCAAGAGCTAGTGGGCACCACTTTTCCAGAGGGAGGGAGACAGTGGGCATAATACATGATGACATTGACCTCCAGAGTCAGAGTCGGGCTTAGGGCAGGAACTCAAAAACCTCAGTGAGGTCAAGGTAGACCCCTGGGATCAAGATCTCATGATGCTGCCAGGTGGGCTTAGAAGGGAAATGTTGTCAGGGAATGGCCATGCAGATTCTCTTTGGCAATTCTAGAAAATCAGTCTGAAACATAGCCACTCTCGGTGACTCATAAGAGCAACACCAGGTCCCAGAGACCTAGGACCAAAGATAGCTGCTTCATAGCCATTTTTATAATGGGACATGGCATAAATTAAATATTAATTGATACATTCATGGGGACACACTCTTTGTGCTAGAGTAAATTAGATTGTAATTCCTTTTTTTTTTTTTTTGAGATGGAGTTTCACTCTTGCCGCCCAGGCTGGAGTGCAATGGTGCGATCTTGGCTCACTGCAACCTCTGCCTCCTAGGTTCAAGCAATTCTCCTGCCTTAGCGTCCTGAGTAGCTGGGATTACAGGCATGTGCCACCACACCCAGCTAATTTTGTATTTTTACTAGAGACAGGGTTTCACCATGTTGGCCAGGCTGGTCTCAAACTCCTTACCTCAGGTGATCCACCTGCCTCGGCCTCCCAAAGTGCTGAGATTACAGGTGTGAGACACCGTTCCCAACCAGATGGTGCTTTTGTACTCCAGTTTTCTCTTCTTCCTTCTGTTTTGCTTGGGCCAATATGATAAACAAATTGGCAATCTCCAAGCGTTCCAAAATTGGATGGTACAGAATGTGTGGTCCATATTTTAATTAAAAATATGTCATGTGGATATGTTTAAGAGTTGTTTCTACCTTCAATATTTAATGTTTCATGTTTACTCCTCCCCTATGCAGAAAACTGTAGAACACAAAGACGCCCACCACCATCTAACCCCAGAGGACTAAGGTGATTGAGGAAGTCCACAGGGACAAGGCACCCTTTACCTGGCAGAACTTCCCTGGGTACTTGGTGAGACAGGAGCTCAGTGGGTGGGACTTAGGAACATCCTTCCTTTCTCGATAGGTAGCAGGCCCAGTATTGCCTCATTTTTCTAAGCTTTTCCAGCTCCTCTCCCGCTATCAGATTGCTGTTATCTTCACTGTGACTTCTCACTGCTATTAATGAGCTCTTCTTCATAACCAAATTTTCCAGACAACTAAATTTAAATGCAAAACTCTTTGCATTTTCAACTTCCTTGCTGGATGTTTCTTTTTTCCACCTAAAATGCATTACACACATCTTTGCCTTTTTAAGCAGAGTAGACAGATCATGATTTACATTTTCTTGATGACCTTACATCAAGACGATCAGCCTAATGAGTCTGCCAGCCTGTAGCACAGCAACACCCTCAGAAGCTCTTGAAGGATGCAGAATTTGTAGCCCTACTACAAATGGCCCTACCCTGATATGATTTCCTGTTCCAATGGTTATTGCATCCATTTTAACTATTTTCTGACTCTTTCTTTGATATTAGGTAGGCCATCCCTCTTAAGCTGTCCCCAGGGCCCCTCCTCCCTCCCAAATGTGCTGTGCCCAGTCTCCTCTGCAGCCTCTTGGAGCCCAATAGGTAAGAGCTGGCACCTGGAGTTACACTGACCTGGAGATGGTGCGCTAGCTCTGGAAGCCAGATGCCCTCAGGCCAGTTACTAGATCTTCTCCAGCCATCAGTTTTTCCATAGCAAAACTAGCTGTGGTGAGGGTTAAAGAAGGTAATGCCTAAGTCCTCAATTCAGTGTGGATGCACGGCACTAGTGGAATAAATAGCTGATTCCATTTGTATTGTTAGAAATGCATGTTAAGTAAGCATAAATAGGATCTAAGGGAATAGGAAAACATTCACACACACATACATGCACGTGCATACAGATAGGCAGATATTTGACCTTGTTTTCATATGACTTTGTTTTGCTCCCCCTTTTGGATAACTGAAGTTGCCAGTTAAGTGAAGGTTTCCTGGAGGTGCAGTCACAGTTCACATTTACATAGCGGTACCTAAGTGTACAACACTAACATTATGTTCAGAATACTGGCAGGAGGCAGCTGAAGCTGATGTTTCCTCTGTGTGTGTGTGTGTGTGTGTGTGTGTGTGTGTGTGTGTGTGTGTGTGTGTGTGTGTGTGTGTGTGTGTGTGTGTGTGTGTGTGTGTGTGTGTCTTGACACAGAGCCTCTCTGTCACCCAGGCTGGAGTGCAGTGATCTCAGCTCACTGCAAACTCTGCCTCCAAGGTTCAAGCAATTCTCGTGCCTCAGCCTACCGAGTAGCTGGGACTATAGGCATGTGTCACCATGCCTGGCTGATTTTTGTATTTTTAGTAGAGACAGGGCTATACCATGTTGGCCAGGCTGGTTGCAAAATCCTGGCCTCAAGCAATCAGCCTGCCTAGGCCTCCGGATGTTTTTTATAAGTGAGTACTCTACTCCTCCAACACAAAATTCAAAAGCTTCAAAAACAACAAGATTGCATACAGGTGTCCCTTCTCTCCAGCTAGTGCCTGCAGAAGCTAGTCTGGAATTCCATTTCCTAACAAGTCGGCATTGGAGCACACACATGCATGAATGCACGTGTGCACACACACGCACAATGTGCCGTGCTTTTGACTCTGAAGCCTTGTAGGGCAATGAGGAAATTGATTTGTTACCCAGGCGTATTATGTCTAGTGATCCAGACAGCAGCATTAGCTTTCAATTATCTGATATGTTTAGCATCATAAACAAACCGTCTGGAGCAACAGCTCCATGGTGCTAAGGCATCAAGGGGGCTGGGGAGGAGCTGCATCGGATCACAATAGCCAAGTCACCCAGCTCTCCCTCCCTTGACAGCTGTTGTGGGGGGCAGTGTGCTAGATGCCTGGGGAGCCAGACCTGAGAGCCCCAGGCAGCCAGGGGTTGGGGCGGCTTGTGCCAGTGACCCCAGCATGCCAGCACGTTAGCACAGAAGCCTACAAGCAGCTGTGCGCCAAGGACCACGGTGAACCAGCCCCGCATCTGGGGCCACCCCTGGGACCACAGAAAGGAACATTCAGATCGTGAAGCAAACAGATGGAAGACGACAGCATCTGTGCTGGCTTCCTGATCAATTCCAAAGCGTTGTGCCAGGAACGAAGAACGTTTGTGCACACACCTGTGTTCTGCAGGTGCAAAGATGCTATGTCTCCTAACAGGAAAAGATCAAGGGCACATCTTCACTGCTACCTCACTAAGAAAAGGGCTAACTCCCAGGAGCGAGATTTCATCTGGGAGCCAGCCAGTTCACTGGGGAGTCCAGGCCGTTATGGCTGAACCCCAGCCTGTGGCCTTCTATCCTACCCCTCCCCAGCCTATCTGCTTCTATTTTTACTGCTGCTGCCTGGGCTGGCACAGGATGGCAACCCCAGCTTGCCTACACATCAATGCTCCCGGTAACCACCACCTATTCTAGCCTGGAGAACAAGCATCCCCTCCTACCTCGCCTCCCTGCTTTCCTTCTTCTCCAACAATCTACGTTATTGCAACCACTGTCTCCTGCCTAAAACCCTCCAATGGCTTCGTTTGGCTATGACAATAAAATCCAATGATGTCCAGACATCACTGGGAAGCCACCCTCAAGGTCCTGCATAAGCTGGCCACCAGATGCCTCTAGGGCTCCTTCTCTGAACACACTACCTTTGTTTTGTGGGCTCCAGTCACACTGTCCTGCCTCTGGTCTTTAAATATGCCAAGCTTATTCCCAACCAGACCTCCTACATGAAACACTCATCCCTGGCTTCTTTCAATCCCTCAGATCGCCACTCAAAAATCACCTTCTCAGAGAAGCCTGCCCTGACCCCACTGTGTTAGGAGCCCCTGCGTTTCCCCTCCAATTGCTCTCTGGCACAGACTCCTGTTTATGTCCTTCACGGCCCTTAATAACCATCTGTAATTGTCTTATTAGATTATTTGATTATGTGTTTGTCATCAGTGTCTCTACATTAGAACCATAATGCATGAGAACAGAGATCATATCTGTCTTACTCACCATTTACTCACCCCCAGAATCTCAAATTGGGGCACTACCCCTGAGTAAGTATACACCTGGAAAGCCATCCAGGGTGGTACTACGTAGCCACCCAGCTGCCCCACCTCACTGCCAGAGGATCTCCACACTCAGCACCTGCACGGCCCTCACCCTGGCCCCCGAGCAGCCCAGAACCCTGGTCTGACCCTACAGGCACCCTGAACTTGATCTCTGGGGAGAGCTGTGGCCCCAAGCACACCACTGAACATCCCACCCAGGGACACCCATGCTGGGGGCATAACTGCAGGGCACAGCAGCAAGGGGAAGGTGATCTCAGAGGTCTCAAGGGCCCCATATCCAGAGCTCCCTCCCAGGCCCAGGTCTCAGCTTGATGTCCACTGTCAGAGTCAGCAGTGGGGAAGTAGGAGGGACCCCCACACCAAACAAGGAGGAAGCAGAAATGCCCTTGGCACCCGGGCACATCTTTTCCACCTTTCCTGTCCCTACATGACTATGGCCTTCACCAAAGCATGAGTTTTCTAAGGGCAAGGCCAAGAGGCTGTGGTTCCAGTGTTGTGCAAATAGTGACCACTAGGCGAATAAATGAATTAATCCCCAAAGGGATCAATGTCAGACCTTAACCATTTAGCTATCAGCTTCCCATGTGGACTTTCTACCCGGCCTCAACCTTTCCCATCTTCTCAGGAACACATTCAGTTTTTCTCTTCCTCTTCTCTACCCTCAACTCTCTCTGTGCTATATTTTTCCATCAACATATAAACATGTTCTAGGAAAGCTCATCTACAAAAAGGAAAAACACCTCCTTGACTCCATGTCCTCCAGCTACCAACTCATGTGTCTACACCTCTTTACGGCAAATGGTTTAAAAGAATTGTCTACAGCTGCAGGCCCTTCCTCCTTCCCTCCCTTTGATTCTCCATCCCAGTTTGTCTTCGGTCCCACCACTCTACTGAAACTACACTGTCAAGGTCACCAGTGATTTTTATGTTTGCAAATCCAGTCGACTCTTCTCTGTCACCCATTATTCAATCTCTGGGTAGCATTTTACCCTGTTAACCACTCTTTCTTCCTTGAAACGTTCTTTCCTCTCTGGCTTCCTTGACTACACTCTCTCCTGGGTTTCTTTCTACTCTCTGGATATTCTTTCTTAGGCTCCTTTGCTGATGTTGTATTCTTTGCCTGATCCTTAAATGTTGGAGTCTCCCAGGGAGCCTGGGGCTCCTCTATTCACTTCCTCTCTCATGAGCCAAGGTGATCTCCCCCAAGTGCTCTGCTCTGAGCGCCATCCTTGTGCTGATAGCACTCAAATGTGCATCTCCAGCAGAACTTTCCCTGAGCTCCAGATGTTTAGCTGACATCTTAGCAGATCCAATACCAGCCTCTGCTTTCCTCCCAGTGAGCTGTCTCCATATCAATAAATGACACTGGTATCATGGAGTTGTCCCAGCCAAACCCTGTCATTGATTCTACCCTTCAACTCTATCTACTTCTTGCCACATCCACTATTATCACCTGGGTCCAGGCCACCATCACCTTTCACAAAGACCCCTGCCTCCAAAACATGACTACTGTTTCCACTGCGGCCCAGTTAAAATCTGTCCTCCACACAGAAACCCCGATGAATTAGTTGAAACATAAATTTAATCATGCCCTCCAGCAAAACAAAAAACCTCTAGTGGCTTCTCCTGCACTTGGACTTGGGGGAAAATTCAGACTCCACCATGACCAGCAGAATCCTTCCTCATGTAACGTATGCCATTCCCTCCTCAGCTGAAACCTCCCTCCCTCTTTATTCACTTGTCAGCCTCACTGGTCTCCTCTCAGGACCTTCGCATTTATTTTTCCCTTGGCCAAGACGCCAGCTTCAGGATTCTTTTGAAATGTCACTTCTTCAGAGAAGCCTTCCCTGACCAACCTAGCCAGGGTCATTCTCTGAACCTTCCTCTAGATCAATAGTGCTCATGCTCAAGTCAGGGGCGGATTGTGCCTCCCAGGCTTGGATTGTCTGAAGACATCAGTTTTGATTGTCACTATTGGGGCAGTGCCACTGGTGTCTAGCAGGGTAAGGCCAAAGATGTTATTAATCTCCTACAATGCACAAGACAGCCCCCACCCCCAACAGAGAATTATCCATTCCAAAATATCAGTAGCACTAAGGTTGAGAAATGATGCTCTAGATAACTCCTTTATTATCACTTACCAAAACCTCTGATTATGTCACCTATGTGTTCACTTGTTTATTGTGTCTCTCTCCTAATGCAATTCAGGCTCCCTGAAGGCAGGCAACCTGTCTTATTCACTATTGTATCTGCAACACTCATCCAAGTTCCTGGTACGTAGTAGAAATTTTAAATAAACAAATTAATAAATGACTATCCCTCCTCAGAACACTGTGACCTCTCAACAAGTCATGAAAAAACTGTGGTTACCAAGGTCTTGATGGGGACAGCACTTTTTCCAACCACTTGAAGAGTCTAAAGTATAAAGGAGCAAGCTGTGCCCATGGGATTGGGGTCAGAGGGTTGGAACCCTTGTAGCCCCTTGGAGAAAGTCTCCTCCTGTCTACAGATGAGAATCAAATCATGTTGATTATAAAACCTCTGATACTTACTAGACATCTTAGCTTTGAACCAGGGGAGAAAATGGAGGCCTTTGATCATGAGTAAAAACAGCCTCAGGCCGGGAGACAGACATTGATTTTGACCCTTACTCCCCAATGGGTCTTGGGGGAAAAAGCTGAGCGAGAAGGAGTTTGGTCCAGGCCTGAGCAGCTGGCTTGAAAGTAATCCAATAGTGCGAGCTCTGTGCCTAAAATCAGCTGGCCCCAGGGGTTCTGAGAATGCTGCCCTTCGGGTGGCCAATTTCCTTAGGAAAATATGAAATGGCCAGGCCACCCTTTACTGAATTATAAAGCACTTATCACTTCTTTAATAACTACCCGCATGGAGGACTTAATTCACTCAATATGGAAGTTATAAAGGCGAATTGGTAAGTGAGCATTAAGCTCAAGTGCATTGCATAAAGACTTATGAGGGCAATATTTTCGCCTATTAAAAGGGTAGATTTTCTCACTGCAACCCTGCCTCAGAGTTAATGCAGAAAAGTCGCTCCAAAGCTTGGGGCATTTTCATTGTTAGAGGGTAAGTTCAGGTCACTAGGAGGAAAGGGAGTCCTTGACTTTGCAGGAATAATTATCCCGGAACCTGAGGGTGTCAGCATGATTAAGTCAAGGTAAGCATCAGAAAGACAAGATCACATTTGCGGTACCTGGCCCTCTCTTTCGTACACAGCAAGCCAGGATGTGACCGAGCCACAGAGAAGAAGAGAGAAGTCACAGGATGAAGAAGGAAGGGTGGGCTGGGATGGAGGCTGCAGAAGAATGTGGAGCAGGGGCTGCAGGAGGGAGGCAGGCCCTGGGGCCAGCTCCTGTAAGACCTGAGCACTGAGAGGAACACTGACTTACATCTGGGGCCTGAAAGGGAGGAAATGATATTCACCCTTGTTATCTGTAAGGAAACCAGCTCTGGAATTTCTGAAGGTCCCAGAGGGCTCCATTTAAGGAGCTGGAGTGGTAGCCTTCCTCACCCAAGTGAAGGAAATGCAGGTTTCTCTTTTGTTCGCTTTTCCCTCCCTTGCTTCATCATTGCCACCCAATTCCTTTCCTCCAGCAATAAACTGTCTGTTCTTTTCCTCATATACTCACCCTCTGGGAAGGCATCTCTCCATTCACATGACTTCAATTAGTGCCTAACTAGAGATTGATTCCAGTTCTACAGCTCTACCCTTGATGCCTAACCTCTCTGTCCTGAAGTTCTTGTTATCACAATATGCATTCTCCTGGACTCTAAAGAGCAAATATGGACAGAATGGCTCACTCTTCCCACCTGAACTTTCCCAAACTACCTTCACTGAGAGCTCCTGACTTGAAACATGGCAGCAGAGATGGTCAGTCAATTTTAACTTATGTACAATACCAGTGGGTTGGCAAGAGCTAACACAGAGTGCTGTGATTAGAAGAGGTCTATGGTTGAGCAGGACAAAAAAAAAAAAAAAACCTCTGTGATTGATTAGTGATGTCTGCCCTGGGCACAGTACATGGAAGCACCATGAAAGTACCATCTATTGACCACATCTACTCAAAAGGCTCTGTGAGGTCTTTTCTTTCTCAGATTCAAGTCCCATCAGTCCCTCCTTCCTGATATTGCGAGTAACTTCCCTTGTCTTTTTATTTCTACAGCTTCTATCTTAGACAGCCTCATGCCCAGAAGGATTCGAGGACCTCTTAGCAACCCTTTTAGCTTTCAGTCTTTGAGTGCTAACTTGTTCTAGGCTCCATTTTTTACAAAGATGACATCGATCATGTCCCCTACAGGCCCAAGACAACCCAATGGCTATCAAACACCTTGCACCAAACCAAACTTCTATTACGAAGCCTTAAGCCTGCAGGAAATCTGAAACTGAGGAGAAGGGACTATAAACAGAGCTACAGACCCTTTGAGGACAGAAGCAACTTTTTCTCTGTTTCCTGTGTCCAAACCATTGCACTACTGAGATGCTTTCCTGAGGCTTGAATCCAGTTGGAAGCTGAGAGGAAAGGGGATTGCTAATGGGACCTGTGTAAATGGCTTTTGTGACTCTCATTCTTCTTGTCCCCATGTGTCCTCATCTTTTTCTCAAAGAAAATAAAACATCAAGCTACTCCAGGGAGGTGTGCTTACTTCCACAGAGAAATCCACCTGCCAGGCATCATCATGCCTTCTCCCCTCTGGTTCTTCCCTGTACTATTTTTGGAAAAGGTTTGGTATAATGAAAAAAAATAACAGCTTTGGGGTCAGCACTGGGCTTCACTTTCCAGTCTGTCACTGACAAGCTAGGTGATCTCCCATGGCCTCAGTTTCCTCATCTGTAAAATAGAGATAATGATGCTGAACTCATGGAGGCATCATAACAATGAACTAAAATAGTGTTGTAAAAAGCCCTAGCACATTCCCTGAAATATGCTAGGGCTCAAAGAATGTTTATTTTCCTCCTCAAAAAGAAAAGCAATCCTTGGGTTGTGCAGGAATTGAGGTCAGGATCTGAGGCCACCATGGCAGGGAGGGTAACCCTACTTGTAGCTTCAGTGGCTGAGGCTATGACAGATGTGTAGTGTGAGACTCTTCCCAGTCACCCCCTTCCCATCCTTACCCACTGCTTCCTCCTCCTCTCGTAACCCAGCCTGCACTTTACAAGTCAGCCAAACAAAGCCCTGGCTGCCCAGATATGGTTCCCTCCAGTATCCTCTGAGCCATGGTGCCTCTCCCTGCCCACCTCTGGGTACTCAGAATGTCGGTGGAGCTGAATGTCTCCTGGGGTTCCGATGTGCCACATCTTCCTCTCCACTAGGCTTTCAACAAACCATCGCCACCCAGTCACAGTCACTCAGTGATCCCAGCCTCACCCTCTAATTACTGGGAAATTTTTCTAGATGGCTGCTGATGTATGTATGTAATCCTGTCACCTGTGTGTCTAGGCATTATCTGCCTGGCTTCCCTTGCGAGAGCATAAATTGCTTGACAACAAATTCTGCTGCATTCTATTTATTTTGTTCACCCTCCTCGTGCCCCATGCTCGGTTCTGCGCTCATTGAGCATTCAGACCTTGCAGGAATTCCCAGAAGCTTCTCCTTGAAGCTGGGACCAGGTGGGCTCCAACCTGCAGTGGGAAAGAGCTGTTTAAGTAGCCTGGGACAGGGCTGAGGTCCAATGCCAAGGGCCCAAGAAGCACAAAACAGAGAGCTGAGGAGAGATGCTGACTGACACACACTCCTCAGAGTCTCATCCTGCACAACTCAGCCAGGATGTCCTCGCCTTTGGAGAGCCTTCCTTGGCCCCGTGTTTCTCAGTCACAAATTTCTCTGCTGTGCTGTCCATCATGGAACTAGGGCTGATATTTGAGACAAGTAACACTTCATAGAGCACAAACTCAGGACCAAATGAACATCACATCCTAAGCCAGACACTGATCCTTAGTTCCTGGATCCAGGGACAGGGTGGGGTGGGGAGAACAAGGTATCAGGCTGGAATTGCTGGTAGACTGGAATATTGGGCATCATCACTTGGGGGGCTCAGAGAGCAAATATTTACCCTTTACTATGGAAGTAGTTCGCTACTTTCATAACTTCCAGGCTTTAACTGATATGAGCTGGTGAGAGTCTACTCCAAACAGAGCCTGCACCTCTCCCAGGACACTCATCACGTCGTCCTGTACTCTTTGACAAGCCTATCTCCTCCACAAGACTCCATGATCCTTGGGGCAGGGACTATGTCTTTTATCTCTGCATCCCTGGTGCCAAATGGGGCTCCTGGCTCCTAAAAAGCCCTAGTAAATGTTGCATGGATGCAGCAGGAGTTCTCCTTCCCAGAGCTGTCAGCTTCACCCTTGGGCAAGAGCATTTAATATCCTGAAAGGAATTGTCCACATTAATGAAGGGAGGCCTGAGGCACCATCCCAGGAGTCCCATGGTGGGGCAGGACAGGGGAATGCAACAAAGACTCTAACTGCCCCTCTTCTAGGGAGCCTAGTGGAGCACATCTCCTAGGACTGACCTTCTGCGCTGCACAAAGTAGAAACCTCAAGGTCAAAGTGGTGTCTGTGCCCTCAACTCCAGCACCTGGGAAAAGTGTCTGGGGAGACCCAGTCTTTGGCCCTCACCCCTGCAAGCATTCCTCCTCTCTAGGCCAGTAGCAGCAGCGTTTACTCAAAGATCCCAGGGGCTTGGGAATGTAGAACCTCACAGCTGGCTCCTGAAATGGAGTTCAGCAGGACAGCCTGGGCCACCACTTCCGAGAAAGGAAGTGGTGCTAGTGCCCAGTGAGTAAAGGGAAGGAAAAACCTACAGGTGGGAGAGGGGAGTCAGAGCCAGAACACACCAGGATTCTCAGGTCCAACCCCAATCAGCTCTCTTGTCACACTATGCACAAGGAAGAAGCACAGCCCATGGCTGTGTGGATAGTGGGTGACTGTGAATAAATTGGCAGCATGATTGAGCCCAGGCTCTGAGCCTCTGGCTACAGAGCTCACTCATGTCCCCCTGCATTCACCACAAAGAAGGACTCAATGGCCAGAAGCCACTCATCAGTCCCCACCTGCCCAGACTGGCCGCCAACCTAGAGCATCTTTACTCAGTGGGTTCAACCTCTCCCAAGCCTAGGTCAGGCTGATTTATCCAGGCCTGATCCCAACAGCAGATATGGCCTGGAACTCCACTTCATTTATTTATAAGCACCTACTATGTGCCAGCTCCCTCTGCCTGGCATCTGGTGTTCCTGGAGAGATTTCCCCTCCTGCACCACTGATATGGTTTGGCTGTGTCCCCACCCAAATCTCATCTTGAGTTGTAGATCCCATAATCCCCACGTGTCATGGAAGGGACCCTGTGGGAGGTAACTGACTCATGAGGCAGTTACCTTCATGCTGTTCTCGTGATAATGGGTGAGTTCTCACAAGATCTGATGGTTTCATAAGGGGCTCTTCCCTCTTTGCTCAGCACTTCTCCTTCCTGCCACCATGTGAAGAAGGATGTTTCTGCTTCCCCTTCTGCCATGACCATGTGGAACTGTGAGTCAATTAAACCCCCTTCCTTTATAAATTACCCAGTCTCAGGCAGTTCTTCATAGCAGTGGGAGAACAGATTAATACAACCACCAAGCTGCAGCCCTCCCTCCAAGCCCACTGGAAGCGCCTTAGCAATATGACAGGGTCTCTATCACAGGCTCTGATTGTCACTTCAATGAGATGCCGAAAAGCTGGGACAGGAGCCCTGCCCAAATCCCAGCTGCTCAGCTAGGCTCTAACAATGCAGCGAGCACACCATCATCTTTCCTTTTCCTGGCAGATGGACTCAAGTCCTGCTCACACTTTCTCATCAGCATCTTGCTAATGGCTAATGGACCAATCTCAAACCATGTAGATCCCTGTCTGCCCCGCATTATTAATGTTTGATTAACAACAGGAGTGCTTCCCAGATCCACCGCATTAGGTGTCACGGTCAGCCAGACCAGTCCCAATCAGACTCGAGCCCTGATATCTTAGCCACCATGATATGTTGGAATGGGAGTGCTGGCTAGACTCTGGGGACCAGCCCAGCAGCTGGTTAGTTTCCCTTTGACCTGAGCCCACCTACTGATAGTTTTCTTCCTTTTCTTCATCAGCATGCCACTGGAAATTCAAAATGACTAAAAGCTGCATTTACAAGTGTGCAGACACCTACCACCCATGGGTCTCATGGGTGTTATCCCTCGGTTCTAAGGGTGTGTGAAGCCACCATATCATGTGCAATTCAAGAATTCAAAACCTAGGCCAGCACAGGACTTGCATCTGAATTCTATGATGGTAATAAGCTTCACAGTAGTCTTCAGCTCAGACTCTCAAGGAACCTGTGTGACAACAAACCCTCTCCTCCTGCACACCTTGTACATGCTACAGGAGTGCAGAGAGGTTAAGGTGCAAATGATCCCTGAGGAAAACACTCCCAATTCACGCCATCTGGATACAAAGGCCCTTCCTCCCAGCAGAGAAGGTTGAGTCTCTGCTGGTCCCTGTACTTAAACCTGTGAGGTGCTAGCCCTGCCTGCAGGTGTCTTGGGGTCCAAATACTTCAGAACACATGGCCAGACCACCATGATGTTGGGCTTTTTCTTAATGGAAACTGCCTGTTTGCCAAGGAGCCCCTGTCCACTGGGTCTGCTCATAAGGGGTTCTTTTCACACCCCTGGAATAAACGCTTGCATAGGGCATACAGAGCTCTTCTTACTGATAACAGCTTTATAAAATACATTTGAATGATGTTCCAAGTCACTCTCTCTTCTATTTCCCCCCTCATTTCTTTGTCATAGATGGTGCCCCCCCAACAGGTCTGGCTTCCTAAAAAAAAAACTACATCAAGGCCTAAATGTGAACATCTATTTTCCTCTGAAGAAGGTCAGGGTTCCACAGATTAGGACCCCCAAACAGCTGTTAATAGCCATTCTCCAGCTGACTACTGCTGGCCAAAATCTGCAGGAGCCTTCCTCCTGGTCTTCGTTTCTTGCCTTCCAGGTCTTCTCCTAGCTAATCCAATCCTAAGTGGGGAGGCACGAGGGGCTTTTTTCTCCACCAGCCTGCATCTCAGCAGCCTTGCTCAGGCTCTTCCAACTTCACTTCCGTTCGACATCTCCCCCACTTCACTGACTTTCTCTCCTGGCCTTTCCCTTCAATCATTCGTCTCCACATTTGGGAGACAGGGCTCCTCTCCCAGCCAGCTGCTCTGCGCAGAGTGAAGTCATAGTTGGCAGCAACAGGCAGAATGCCCCATTCTCTAAAGCAGAAACCTCAAAGAACCCAAAAAGTGAGTCAGTGTTTCCGAAAGCTGTCCCGTGCTCAGCTGTGTGCTCTGGACAGTCATTTGGGGGAGTTATGGAGATACAGATGCCCTTTTGACTAAGCAACCCATTCATGTTCATCTTCAGGGTGTGGCCAGTTGGGCCCCAGACCTGTCCCTGTCCTAGGATTCCTCAGGGGCTGCCTGCAAGTTTCCAGTCAAGCCTATCTCCTCACCATGACCTGTGCAGCTGCATACAGTGCTGTCCTGGAGAGAAGGATGTTGCCAAGGAGAGCATCCACACCTGTGTGTCCAAAGGCTGAGTGTGACCCATGAGTCTTGTTTCCCACAAATGTGAGATCCTAGAACTAACAAGACCCAAGACCAGAAGGTAAAGAAGGAAAACTAGCATTGCTGATTCCCTAGGAAGTAAAATGCCACTGGATAGCAGAAGAATCTGGTTGGGCAGGGGCTGGATGAGACACTGCAAAACTTGCCAAGCAAACACTATGTGTGTGCCACTGATGTCCCTCAGACCTTCCCACTTTTCGATGCTAGCTGGCTCCCAGTGGCCAGTACCTGCTTCTCTCTTCCTGAGAGCTTTCTCTGGGGTGGGCCAAGTGTCTGCAGGGCTTAATATCCCAGGAGCAGCCCTCCTGGCAACAATGGTGGACAAATATCCCAGATCCAGTTTCCCACAGTGATTGCTAGCTCGGTACACACTCTTCCTGGCTTCCCATCTCAGTTCCCCATTCCCCTACCTAGAAGTCCTGAGATTACTTCCCAAATAAATTACTTGCCCTTGAATATTTCTCTCAGGGTCTGCTTCCCAAACTAAGACACCTTTTTGTCTACCAGCTGCTACACATGGGAACCCATGTATGTCTTTCCAGCTCTGTCTCCTACCACATGACTCAGACCCCAATAATCCACTTAAAAGAATAAAGAGTTGCACTGTTTGAGCTTTTACTGCATGTCAGACTCTGCATTTACCCCCCAATCTCATTTCAATCCCATAACCACCCTAATGAACAGGTTTTATCATTCTTGTTTATAAATAAAAGGCACCAAGGTGCCAAGAGGTTCAGTGACCTTCTCAAACCTCACACAGCTAAAGAAGGTTGATTATTGGGTATGGATATACAGTTAGATGGAAGAAATAAGACCTAATGTTCAATAGATCAGTAGGGTGACTATAGTTAACATTAATCTATTGTACATTTCCAAATAGCTAGAAGAAAGTAATTCAAATGTTCCTAGAATAAAGAAAAGATAAATATTTAAGGTGATGGCTATCCCAATAACCCTGCTTTGATCTTTACACATTATACGAATGTATTAGATTATCACATGTACCCCAAAATATGTACGTCTATTATGTATCAATAAAAATAATTTTTTTAAATAAAAGCAAAGATTTTTTTTTTAATTTTACTTTAAGTTCTGGGATACATGTGCAGAATGTGCAGGTTTGTTACACAGGTATACATATGCCATGGTGGTTTGCTGCACCTACCAACCCATCATCTATGTTTTAATCCCCACATGCATTAGGTATTTGTCCTAACACTCTCCCTCCCCTTTCTCCCCACCTGCCAACAGGCCCCGGTGTGTGATGTTCCTCTCCCTGTGTCCCTGTGTTCTCATTGTTCGACTCCCACTTATGAGTGAGAACATGTGGTATTTGGTTTTCTGTTCCTGTGTTAGTCAAGCAAAGGTAATTTTTTAAGTGAAGTCCAGATACAAAGTCTCCTCCATTGGATTCCGCAGCAGTTGTTCTTAATCCCAACAATCTATTGCCTTTTAGGCACCTGCTCTCGCCAGTCTTTGGATTTCTCCTCCTTCTGGCATACTCTCTCCCCTATTACCTTCTAACTTGAAAAATTAAAAAAAAAAAAAGTCTTGCCTATTTCACAGAGTTCTTGAGATGATTCAGCAAGTCACTGTCTACAACAAAAACCACAATAAACGATAACACATGATAGAAATGTAGGGAAGCCAGATTTTGATCACTTCTACTCCTACAATCAGCCATTTCTAATGCTGCTCACTCTACAAACTCTTCCTTTGATGCCCTGATCCTTGGCCAGCCTCTCCTTCAAGCCTTATCACAGTCTGTTTTGGGATCACAGTTTTTGTGGATGTATCTTTCCTCCCCTCAGAAAGGCCCTTTCCTTTGCACCCTGCTTGCACCCTAGGAGGTGTTAAAAATTCTTTCTGGATGAACTAATCAGTTACATAAAGGTGTGAGAATGGGAGCCCGCCCAAGCCACAGACTCTCATTCCACACATCCAGAGCTGCTGGTGAAGGGAAGCGAGGCTGCGGTCACTGGACAAATATTCACTGGGGACGTGCCACCTGCTGGGCCCAGTCTCTGGCTCAGGCACATTCATCAGCAGAGCAGGGCTATCTGAGTAGTGAGGTACAAGCCCCTTTCCCATTGGATCAAACTCAGTTAGATCAAACCACTTTGACAGGAGGTGAGGGAAAAGGAAAGGAATATGATGGGAAAGATGATGCATTTCTGAGATTCTTGTTACAGTCTGGGCAATATCCCACATCAGCCCTGCCCTTCCTACCAGGAAAATCAGCATTCTCAGGAGTGGGAAGACGAGGGATATGGATTCAGGGTTTAAGATGCGTTTCAGCTGGAGCCTTGATGCCTTAGTGTCCGTGTGGGGTGAGAAACAGAAGGGATGACAGACTTCCCTGGTTCAAGAGAGCATGGGGAAATGGCAAGCCAGAATGTGTCCACCGCCCAGACTGGCCTATGTGGGCCTCGGCTCTCAGACCCTCCGATCTCACCAGCCAGGCCTTTGAGGCCTCTCCTGCAAGCATCTCCCCAAGGTCCCACAGAGGTCCAAGAGCCCAGCATGGCAGTGATGCTTACGTGAAATCACACTTACTACATGATCTGCCACAGATCTCTTCCTAGGAGGCTACCAACTTTTACAGACATGAGCTCTGGTATATCATCCTAGGGATACAGGAAGCTAGCCAGCCACAGCCCTCTACTTCCTGAGCACTGAAAGGTAACCCAGCTGCACACAGCCCCCTTCTGAACAAGGGCTATCCTAAGCCCCCAAAACGGTGACTCCAGGGTCAGCCCTCTAACCCCGGTTTGGCCCCTACTCCTTCTCCAGGCCTTGAATAAATAAAATGGCGGGCCTGACTACAAGGGAAGGCTCCTAAGGACATTGGGGATGGGAAGGCATACAGGCTGACCAGAGTCTCCCATAACCCTGACCTACCTACTGTAGTCGAACCGGCCCCTAGGTGTGTACAGGGGACAAGGGCATCCCCTGAATCCCTCATGCTCCCTCCTACAGACCTGGAGGGTGCCTTGTGAATGGACAGCTTAAAGAAGAGGGGTCCAGCTGCAACAGCTGCCGACGTCATCTTCCGGGATCTGCTCAGCCCCTTTTTCCAATCCATTCCTCACAGCAGCTAGAGATGCCTTGGAAGACACTTATTAAAACTCTCCAGAGGCCGGGCACGGTGGCTCATGCCTGTAATCCCAGCATTTTGGAAGGCCGAGGCGGGCGGATCACGAGGTCAGGAGATCGAGATCATCCTGGCTAACACGGTGAAACCCCGTCTGTACTAAAAATACAAAAAAAAAAAAAAAAATTAGCCGGGCGAGGTGGCGGGCGCCTGTAGTCCCAGCTACTCGGGTGGCTGAGGCAGGAGAATGGCGTGAATCCGGGAGGCGGAGCCTGCAGTGAGCCGAGATCTCGCCACTGCACTCCAGGCTGGGTGACAGCGAGACTCCGTCTCAGAAAAAACAAAAAACAAAAAAACAGGCCGGGCGCGGTGGCTCACGCCTATAATCCCAGCACTTTAGGAGGCCGAGGCGGGTGGATCACGAGGTCAGCAGATCGAGACCATCCTGGCTAATACGGTGAAACCCCGTCTCCACTAAAAATACAAAAAATTAGCCGGGCGCGATGGCGGGCGCCTGTAGTCCCAGCTACTCAGGAGGCTGAGGTAGGAGAATGGCGCGAACCCGGGAGGCGGAGCTTGCAGCGAGCCGAGATTGCGCCACTGCACTCCAGACTGAGAGACAGAGCAAGCCTCCATCTCAAAAAAAAGAAAAAAAAAAAAAAAAAACCTCTCCAGAAACCTCAAGGGGTCCTGGCTCTGAGGAGAAGCCCACACTCCTTACAGTGGCCAGGCGGGCGGGGCCGGGTCTTTCATGGCTCACAGCTCCTTTCCCTGCTCCCACCTCGGCCACAGCCCTGCAGCCACAGCCATCTGTCTCTGCATCGGCGGCCCCACGCAGGGCCTTTGTTAGTGTCTGCTCGTGCTTCTCCCTGAGACTGTCCCCAGACACACCATTGCCCCTGGTCAACTCCTTCAAGTCTCAGGGGAAATGTGCTTCCTCAGGGACCCCCAGGCCCAGGCTTGGTCAGCGCCCCAGGTCTACATTACCCAGAACCTTGTGTTCTTCCTTCAGAGAATTCGTAGTCAAACTCGGAGTCACTGGCTTAGCGTCTAGCTCCGCCCTGACATTGTGGGTCCATCAGGGCCTGCTTGATTCCTGGCTGCATCCCCAGCCCTCGGGCCAGGAGCTCAATGGTATTTGTCAGGTTACTTGATCTTAACAGGCTGGTTTCCTGAGAAGGTGATTGCCGGGATTATTATATTACCTCCCTTCAGCGAGTCCCCAGGCACCTGCCTCCAGGATGATACTGCGGGGATAGTTGTCCCATGAGCTGGATGGTGGAACTGTCTTCAGTGCTGAGGCAGTCAGGACAACTGAGCTACCCACAGATGTCACTCTTTCCCCCCACACACCTTCTGACTTCCTGCCCACAGCCCAAGCACACCCTTACTACATCGTTTCTCAAACACAATCCCAATTCCTCCAAAAGCTTCTGTTAAATCTATCTGAAGAGTTCAAGATGAAATACACACAGCTGTCCTGTTGAAGCAGGTTATGTGCTATCACTGTGGCCTCATCCAGTCACAGAGACTCAGGTGGCAAAGCAGTGTATTAGGGGGACAAGAGCTTTCTTCTCTGGAGAAGGATATCCTGCCTCTTCTCTGTCCTCTCAAAGGTTTAGTACCAACCATGTGACAGTACATGGCAGAGGACTCTGCTGCAGGCAAAACAAGCAGGTCCCCAGATAAGGCTATTTTCCCCAGATAAGCCAAGGCCCCTCCCGGCTTCCCGGAGCTATTATCAGCATCACCCTCAAACACAGCCTCAACAGACCAGGGCCAGATGTGCTCAGCTCATGGGAGATGGCAGAGATGCAATCAGATATGCAAGGATTCTCAGCCCCTTCCTGGCTGCCTTTAAAAGCCACTGCTTCTGTGGACACAAGTCATCATATTCCATTTTAACTTGAACAACAGGTAACCTTGTGGATTCTGAGGCCAGCCTGCAGAAACTTCCTACGGTGTGTGGATCCCAAAGGCATGAGGCAAGTAAGGCTACTTGGTTTGCATCGATGCCACCCCACTCCCTGCAATGGGATCTGTTGCAGTCCTCCAGCCACTATGGCCACGACATCCCTCCAGCATGCCTGGATCATAACCAAGGAAGTGGCAATGTCAGAAACAGGAGACATCCCTTCCAAACAGCCCATCCCCGAGGCCTCCCAAACACTGGCACTCTGAGTGCCCAGGAAGGCTTCCATCTCTCAAAGTCCATTTCTTCCCTCCCACATCCCTCCCACACTCAAGGGGATCCTTCATCTCATCTGACTCCTGCTTGGTCTCCTCCCCCTTTGGATGTTCCATTTTAGCTGGAGAAAGGGATATAAAACGATACCCCTCTAAAGGGAATCAAAATAGAGTGGACACAAAGGAAACGAGATTCACAGTGAGAAAGCAATTTGACATTTGCGTGATGCTACGTCATTGTGTCTCAGGCTATAAAGTGCATGCAAACCACCTGGGCATGTTGTTAAAATGCAAATTCTGACTCACAGGTCAGAATGAGGTGGGGTCTGAGATTCTGCATTTTTAACAAGCTCCCAGGATGACTGAGGCTGCTAGTCCATAGAACACACTTTGAGTAGCAAGAGTGTGCCTGCACAACGCCTGGCCACAGAGTAGGCACTCACAGTGATTTGCTACGTTGAATTAAACTGCAGGAAGAGCTGGGTTTGATGGCAGGACTCATTAATAAACAGCAAGTGGTAAGCTGAAGCAGTCAAATAAACCAATGGTTCCCAGTGCTGGCTGCACATCAAAATCACCTAGGGAACCTTTCGAAAATGCCAATGCCTGGAGCCCACCCTCAGAGATTGCAATTTCATTGGTCTGCAGTAGTGCCTGAGTATTTTTTAAAGGTTCCTTAGGGGATCCTAGTGTGCAATCAGGTTAGAGGGCCAATGAATTCAATAAAACAATGTCATTGCCTGCAATGTGCCAAGCATCGTGCCCTGAGCGAGGCACTGGACATACAGAGTTGAGTGGGACCAGGTACTGCCCACAGTGAACTTGAAGACTAATAAGGGAAATAAATCTGTGTGTAATTATAATGGAAAAACTACTATTAGGCATACGTTCTATAAACTGGTTTGGGAATACAGATGAAGGAACAACTGATCCAAGATGGAGGAAATGAGAGGAAAAAGAAGACAGTGACCAAGAGGTAGTGATATGTGGGCCTTAATGGATGCATAGGAGTTTTCTAGACAGACAAGAGAAGCAGCTGCCCCAAACCTCTGTTCTTCCCCATTATTGGTCATGGGGAGATGATGTTTGGCCAGCAGTCAGGGTCCTAAATTCTAGGCAGCTGCCTACTGCCACCATGAGTTGATAAGGAAGGTGTATGCACAAGGAAGGAGGTTAATCCAATGTATGTTCTGTTACCAGCTGGTGCTATTTGGAAGACCACATGGGAGTGGCCAGGATGCCCTATCAGTCAGAGACCAGTCAGGAAAACAGAATTCACATCCTATACTTGAGAAAGGAAATTTAATGGGGAAACGGGTGACATCTTGGAGTTGCTGAAAAGCCAAACAGGGAGCCACAAGGCAACCCAGAGATGAGCAACAGCAGAAAGACCCCAGGCTGAAGGGATAACAGGAGGAAGTGGTGCTGTGAAGCCCAGGGTCAGAGCCGTCTGGCAGGAGCCAGGAACAGCAGGGACTGCCCAGCAGAAGCTCTGAATACTAAGAAGCACAGCCATTGCTAAAGATGCAAAGACCACTACCCAGAGAGTGAGGCAGGGAGCTTGCCCTCTCCGTTCCTGACCACAGACTCAAACAGTTTCTCCCACTGGCCAAACCCAGCCTGCAGCCAGTTGGCAAAGGGTCCTGGGAGGTGTAGTTTCCAGGGGTCAGGGCTTGAAGGCCAGGGAATGGATCTGGGCACTGACAGGTAAATGACAGATTCATTCTGAGCTTCTGGCAAAAGCAGGCTAAACATATCCCTCATCTCCTCCCCTGCCTTCACAACTCTATCTTGCCAGCCAATGCAGTACAGACACTGTCCACATAGGATCTGGGGAGGCCACCCGGCAGGTCACATCCAGCTGTAAATACCCTCTTCTATGTGTTCTCATGGTGCTACACAAATAACAAATATTATCAATTTCTCTGTGTGCAATGATGTACAAGTGTTTATGAAGCACTGCCCCAAGAAAAAGCTAAGAAAGAGGGATCGAAGGGAGCCCACACCTAGCAAGAGATGTTTTTCTTGAATAGGGAGGGCCTCTCAAGGGGAGGCAGCCTCAGACCCCTCTATCTGTGCTGGATTCCTGGGAGCACCGGGAGAGAAGCAATTTGAAGAGCAGCCGGATTCCAAAACAGAGAGCAATGACCTGATCTATCTTCCTCGCGGAAGCCTGACAATGGAAGAATTCTTAAAATGAAACCCAAAAAAGTCCTAGCCTCAGGTTTTGAAAGAAATAAAGGAATGCTACAGAATGTCCTATATCTGAAGCAGTTGTTCCTCTGCAATTCCTCAATTGCTTTCTTGCCTTTGCACCACGATGGTTTGGAACTGAACAAATTGGCCAGAGGGAAAGCTCAGATGCAAGAACAACTCTCCTGGGTGGTGCCTCTGAAGATGACGACGCTGCTGGGTCCTCCCCAAGGGCAGGAGGGTGCTAACACCTGGAGCAACTTGCCCCTGGTTTTATTTAGAAATTCCTCTAAGTTTACAGAGTCTTCAGGGAGAGCAGAAGCCTTCTCTCGTATAGCTAGTATCACTGAGTTCTTCTGATTTATTTGTAAATGGATCATGAAAGCTCGTCCTAAAAAGCTAACCAAAGAGAATAACTTCTGCGTCAACTTCCATCAAAGAGTGGGCTCCTGGGACAGCTGCCACCTTGGATGGAAGGCAGCTTTGGGAGAGACAAACAGAGCAGTGAGCAGGCAGGGAGACACCCTGCCTGAAAGCCAGCGCAATGAAATGTTCCACTCAGAGTCCCAGCACACCATTTTCATTCAAGTAGCATTTATATACTCCACTCATTAAAAAAATTAATGCACTATTGTTTTAATTGAGGGCAAATTTACATAACATAAAATTAGCCATCTTAACATGTATAATTTAGTGGCATTTAATACATTCACAATGTCATGCAAACATCACTTCTATTTAGTGCCGAAGCATTGTCATCACCCCCAAAAAGAAATCCTGTATCTATTAAGCAGTCACTCTCCCCTTTCTTCCCTTTCCTCAGTCCCTGGCAACTATGGATTTATCAATTCTGGACATTTGATATAAATGGAATCATAAAATATGCACGTGCATTTGTATCTGGCTTATTTCACTTAACACGTTTTTGAGGTTAGGTTCATCCATGTTGTAGCATGTATCAAAATGTCACTCTTTTATGGCTGAATAATAGGCGGTTATACAGATAGACCACATATTTATTCATTCATCAGATGATGGACATTTTGGAGTGTTTCCACCTTTTGGCTATTTTAAATAGTGCCACTACAGCCATTCATGTTTATGTTTTTTGTTGTAATACCTACTTTCAATTATTTTGGGTATACACCCAGAAGAATTGTCCATTTTTAAAGGATTTGAGAGAAGACGTAATATAAAATAGCATAATTAGGAATGTAAGCAAAATAGACTTATTAAAAGGGAACAAAGGAGTATATGTTAACAGGAGTCTAAGGTGAACTAATTCTCACAATCAGGCACTGAATGTGGCCACAGGTTTCCTAGCAGCTAAGGTGAAAAGGGAAACAAATCAAGTCATTGCAAGTCAACTGTAGAGATAAACATGTTTTCCCTGACACTAGATCCAGAAAAGAACCTGTAGCATAGATCCTTCTATAAAAGATTGTGTGTGACATTGCGGAGAACATGTTCTTATATTTCTACAAGAGACAGAAATGTTCTTCAAATGAGTGGTTTTGTTTTTTCTTTTCTAATCAACTCTATATGGCCCATGAACACATTTAAACTGTAATTCAATAAACCCAATTTTGTAGAATAAAGCAAATACAGCCCAGATACACTGCTTTCTAAATACCCAATTTATTACATGAATCAAATGTGAAGAATCCCAAAGAAATAATGGTGGAAGCATCCACTAAAAGTCTCTAACAGGCTGGGCGCGGTGGCTCACGCCTGTAATCCCAGCACTTTGGGAGGCTGAGGCGGGCGGATCACGAGGTCAGGAGATGGAGACCATCCTGGCTAACACGGTGAAACCCCGTCTCTATTAAAAATACAAAAAAGTTAGCCGGGCATGGTGGTGGGTGCCTGTAGTCCCAGCTACTCGGGAGGCTGAGGCAGGAGAATGGCGTGAACCTGGGAGGCGGAGCTTGCAGTGAGCCGAGATTGCGCCACTGCACTCCAGCCTGGGGGACAGAGTGAGACTCCATCTCAAAAAAATAATAATAAAATAAAAAGTCTCTAACAGTTCATTTCTTCAGCATGTCTCTGAATTCTTTAATACATGCCCATAATGCAGACATTTTATGCTGGTGGTCAAAGTGATGGCCCTTAGCTTACATATGAGGCAAGGTGTGTAAAGGGTAAAGCTGCCATTTAGCTGTGGATGTTCACGAGACACTTCTCTGTTGATAGACCTCATTCCTACCCAAAAATACAGTAACTGAGACTTGCACTTGGCTGACCTCTGATCCTCCCTTCTCCCAGCTCCTCCTACCTCTCCAACCTGGTAGATGCTTCATGGAAGCTGTTTTGGCTGCTGCATCACACACACACACACACACATACACACACCTCCCAGGCCCCCATGGCCAGCAGTATGTCCCACTCTGTGGCTGCCATTGGCAGAGCAAAAATCCATCAGACATCCAAAGAAGATCCATGCCTGAAGGGGAAACGTCAGGGTCCCCGCACTGAGTGGAGTCCAACTCCATCCTCACCCTATACTGAGTCAGAAACAGCCCCAGGAAAGCTGGTCACTGCACCGATGCCCACGCTGAGACACTGCAGGGCGGTGGGGTCCCATCGCCTGGGCACCTGATGCCAACAGCCCATGCAGAATGGCCCTGTATGTCTGAGGTTTAAGCCATAGTAAAAATGTGCTTCTTTCTATGCCTGACAGAGACTAGCACAAATGTCTTTCTGGTGTGGATTTTCTTGCATGGAACATTTATTGACAGCTGCTCCCTGGAGTCGTGGTCTCACTTCCTGTCATCCTTAGGCAGCCCTCTGATGTTGGGGTGAGCCATCATTCCCGTTTCACACATGAGGACACAGAGGCCCACCAGGATTGAGTAACTTGCTCAAAGCCTCCCAGCTGTTAGGTTCACAGCTCTTCTCCACTGGAGGAAACTGTCTACTTTTAAAGGTGCCTGGGTTCTCCCACCTTCTATCCTTGCAGCCTGAATAAAATAAAGGCGGGACAAGCACAATGAAAGAGGAACAGGGGGACAAGCTGCCCACACATGTCCACTTGAGATGCTGCGAGGGTATGCCTGCAGCCCCTCTCTAGGAACAGTGGAGACTAAGGCCCAGACAGACAGACAGACAGACAAGGCAGCTCGGCCTCACTCAGGGATGCGAGGAGAGCTCTGTGGTTCAGAAGCGGGAGTGTAGATGGACTTCAAATAATAATCACAAACACGCAGTGCTTGCTATGTGCTGGGCACTATTTTACATGCTCTGCCTTCATTAACTTATTGCAGCCTTCACACAGTCCTGCAAGGTAAATGCTAATACTATCACCATTTTACAGAGAAGAAACCGAGGCACAGAGGAGTCAAGTCACTTACCTAAGTTCACACAGCTTAAGTAAGATTTGAAACGAGGTGGCCGAGTGCAGTGGCTCACACCTGTAATCCCAGCACTTTGAGAGGCCAAGGCAGGTGGATCACCTGAGGTCAGGAGTTCGAGACCAGCCTGACAAACATGGTGAAACCCCATCTCTACTAAAAATACAAAATTAGCCAGGTGTGGTGGCATGTGCCTGTAATCCCAGCTACTCAGGAGGCTGAGGCAGGATAACTGCTTGAACCTGGGAGGTGGAGGTTGCAGCAAGCCAAGATCATGCCACTGCATTCCAACCTGGGAGACAGAATGAGAATCTGTCTCAAAAAAAGAAAAAAAAACAAATGAGGCCATATGCCAGGATCTATGTGCTTAGCCACTGTATAGTTTCCCGGGGCCCCCATAACAAAGTATCACAAACTGTGTAGCTTAAAACAAATGAAACTGTCTCACAGTCCTGGAGGCTGGAAGTCAGAAATCAAGGTGTCAGCAGGGCCATGCTCCCTCGAATGGCTGTAGGAGCGAATCCTCTCTTGCCTCTTCCTAGTTTCCAGGGGTTACATTCAATCCTTAACATTCCTTGGCTCATAGCTGCATCACTCCAATCTCTCTCTACTCCATCTTCACAAGGCCTTCTTCCCTCTGCATGTGGCTGGGTCCACACATCGAATTCTTATAAGAACACCAGTCACTGGGTTTAGGGCCCCTCTTAATGCTATATAACCTCATCTTAAGGAATTATATCTGCAAAGACCCTATTTCCAACACAGCCACATTCTGAGCTGCAGAGTAGACATGAGCTTTATGAGGACACTATTGAACCTGGAAGAGCCACTGGGCCGTACTGCTTCTTGAAGGGGAGGTCACTAGGGCTAGGACCATTTGAGCCAGGAAAAAATAAAGCAGAAAAAAAAAAAAAGAGAGAGAGAGAATAAGGACAAAAAAAAATCTGCCCCCAAATGAACACTCTTCCTATTTCCCAAGCAAGATGCAACCTCTCTGGAACACCTTCCCATACGAGCCCAGCTTTGTCTGAATTTGCCATTTTGTCCCATAACTGGCTGGGCACACATCTGCCCCTCCACTAGGAGGTGAGCCCCTGAAGTGCAGGGCTGGTGGGGCTCATCTTCATGCCCCAGTGCCTAGAGCAGTGGCTGGCAGGTGACAGGTGTTCAGCAAAGGGATGAGGAACTCATGACTTTCTGGGCCTTGCACTGCTCCCCACTCCTGTGCCCGGTTTCCTCCCACATGAGGAAGTTGACAGCCCCAGGAAGATTCAGTGATTTGCTCAAAGCCCTGGTAGGCCCATAGCCCTTCTTGGTCAGAGAAAGGTATCTGGGTTCCCTCACCTCCTACCCTGTATGTCTGGCACACCATAAGCACCGTGGGTTTGCCGTCTAGCATTTAGGCCCAGGAAGTAACTCTGAAATTTGGCAATGGCAATTCATCAGAGGAAAAACATCCCAGTTTGTTCACGGCTTCCTTGACAAATCCCAGTTCAAACGGAGCATCATGCTTGGGGGTTGGAGAAGGAAAGCAGCTGTCACCCGGGATGGACCTGAGCAGCATGCCCGGCTCCAGGGCAAACACAGCCCCCCACTACCCCACCTGGCCCCCATCACTATCTCCCTCGTGCAGATATTCACTCTGTGTGTAGGCATTCATCCCGGCGTTATATCTCCGTTGACGCAGAGCTCCCCGTGGCTCCCCTGAAACGTTCTGTGCTAGACACTGTGTCCTGTGATGCCAGGAGGGAGCCACTGAGAGAGAAATCAAAAGCATCAACAGGCAGCTCAGTGGAGCCAGGCTGAGGCTGGGAGGAAAGCTGGGGGAAGAGGCCCAAAGAATTCTAGAATGAGAGATCCAGAAATAGTGGGTCTAATGCTAGCAACACAATTGCATAACAAAGAGGGGCAAACTGCAAATTAAATGCAAAATTGTTCAACTCTGGTGAGAGAATTGCAAGTCCATTCTCTTGAGGGAGAGAATTGACACTGGGCAAAGCAGTAGCAGGGTAACATCTATATATACTTTTAAAATATGGAACCACAGGAAGTTTCATATGCAAAGAATATGAAATTGAAAAATGCAAACGTGAATGCAAAGATTTATAACTCTCTGTGCTGCTCTTTACCTGGATCTAGGCTCCCCAGGTTCTCCCTGGAAAAAAACAATTCTGAGATTTGAACCCAGGCAGCTTGATTTGAGAGGGTCTCTGCTTTTAAACCCTATCCTAGGCTGTCCCGTTATCATTGGAGAAAGCAATTCTCACCTTCATTAGGTTGTCATAAGACTTGAACAAAAAGATGTTCATAAAGCACCCAGTACAGTGCCTGGCCCAAGGTAACGGCTAGGGGATCTTAGTGTCCCCACTCAATAGTGCTCCCATTTAAGCCAGGATTAAATAAGGGGTGAGAGCGAGTTGTTATGTTGTAGCTCACTGGGGCAAGGAGGACAGGAGCAGTTGATCACTGACCTCAGAGGGACAGCCACTAGGGTATCAAGTTTGGTCTGTGTTAGGACTGTCTCCCAAAATCAGATGGAATATCTTGCCCCGGAGGCTCAGCATCCTGGCCATCCTGGGACGGGGTATTGAAAAACTACACAGCAGCCCTAGGTATTTGTCCTGGCTCAGAAAGAGCTCACCCCTGTGGGCCTGGAGCTTGAGAAGGAGGGAAACTTAGCTACAGAATAAAATGTGCTCACATAGCTCTCCCCAGGGCTGACCAGCCCAGCCGCGTGCTGGTCATGGCAGGGAGGCAGTTCTGCATGACCCCAAATTAGCAGTAAGACCATCCCTCTTGGCAAGGGGCACACAGGTATGGCCAGTGGGAGAGCTGTCTCTGGATTCAAGCGCAGCAGCTGGAACTTCCTCCTGCCACCCAGCCATCCTTCCTAGAACAGGCCTCCATGAGGCACATCCCCTGTGGTGGGTCAAGATAGTGATGGTGACTGTCTGGGGAATGGTTATCACTCCTCTTAGGGGAGCTCAGCATCATCACAAATGCATGTCTTCCTCCCATGGCAAGAGCTCCCGAACTTATTTTCCACCCCTCTCTCGAGGAACTGATCTCACCCTTCCTTGCTATAGTTGACCGTGGAATAGCTTCAGGCCCCACTTGTCTTAATCTGCAAGTCCCATCAGGATAAGAACTATATTTGGTGGTGACCCCAAAGTACCAGGGACTGAACTGAACTCAGTGGTTTGAAGTTTGAAGTTAACAGAGCTTCAAAAAAATGACTTTCATGGCCGATAGCACATGAAGAGATACTTAACATCACTAATCATTATGGAAACGCACATCAAAACCATGAGATGCCACCTCATAACCACTAGGGTGGACACTAACAAAAAACAAAAAATGACAAGAAGTGGTGAGGATACAGAGACATCAGGCTGCTGGTGGTAATGTAAAATGGTACAACCACTGTGGAAAACAGTGTGGTAGTTCCCCAGTTAAACAAAGAATTTCCATTTGGTCCAACAACCCTACTTCTGGGTAAAGGCCCAAAAAGATTAAAGGTCTCAAAGAGATAACTAACTGTATACCCATGTTCTCAGCAGCCCTGTTCACAATAATCAAAGGGTTAAAGTAACCCGCGTATCCATTGCAGATGAATGGATAACAAAATGTGGTAAATACACACCATGGACTACTATCCAGCCTTAGAAAGGAAGAAATTCTGACAAACTCTACAGTAGAGATGAACCTTGAGGACAATTATGCTAAATGAAACAAGCCAGTCACAAAAATACAAATGCTGTCCGATTCCACTTACATGAGGTACCTAGAATAGCCAGATTTCTAGAGACAGAAAGTGGTGGTTGCCAGGGGAGGGGGGAATGGGGAAATGAGGAGGAGTTGTTGTTTAATGGGCATAGAGCTTCAGTTTTGCAAGATGAAAAGAGTTTTTGAGACCAGTTACACAACAATGTGGATGTGCTTAACATTGCTGAGCTGTACACTTAAAAATGGTTAGAATGCTAAATTTTATTATGTGTTTTCTAGCACAATTTTTTTTTTGTTTTTTTTTTTTTTTTTTTTGAGACGGAATCTCGCTCTGTCGCCCAGGCTGGAGTGCAATGACCCTATCTCGGCTCACTGCAAGCTCCGCCTCCCGGGTTCACACCATTCTCCTGCCTCAGCCTCCCGAGTCACAGGCACCACCACCCCTGGCTAATTTTTTTTGTATTTTATAAGCACAATTTTTTAAGGCTCTTGTGCTCATTCTCCAGGCCGCCTCTGGGGGTCGCTATCTTGGAAGAACACCTGGACAACAGCAATCTCAACTCTCTCTAAAGACCCACTGTGGGGGCCCAGAACATCTCTGTTCCCCCGAGCTGAATGCAGGTGTGCTTCAAGAAACCATTTCTAGTCTAGCCTGTCTACGTCCCTGGGCAAGTCACAGACTCTCCCATCTGTGAAATGGGAGCATCTGCCTTTGCTATAAACAAGAGCACTATGTTGAGGCCTCTGATGGACATTTATATGCAGCCTCCATAGAAAACCTCCTAAAGAGAAATAAACAAGACTTCTCCATGCAGCCAGGGTTGCTGGTGAAGACCCAGGCTATAGGGCCAGGCAGCCTGGGATTTCAACCTTGCCTCTGCCACTTACCAGTTCTGTGACCCAGCACAGCTTACTGTGACCCAGCACAGCTGACTGGATCTCTCTGAGCTTATATTTCCTCCTCTGTAAAATGGGATAATAATGCTCATCAACTAGCCCTGTTCTGGGGATTCAAGACAATGCTTACTAAGGGCTGGCGCATAGAAGGCACTCAATGTTCAATCATAGGACGTGATGATTCTGAGTTTTAACCACCATGCTGTTAGCTGAAGCCCCATGCACAACTCCCGGGCTCACAGTCTGACTGCGGGGCCTGGGGACCTTGGGAAGCATTATTCCCAGGCTCAGGTGACTGTGTTGCTTCTGTGCCCTGCACCATTTCTTGAGCTGCCGGAAAGCTCAATGACGTCATCACCAGCATTAGCACCTGCATCTGCTCCATTCACAGGAGACTCTGATGCCACATTAACCCCTATGAGAGGTGGAGCTTTAGAGTGCTCAGGGATCCCTTGCCCTAAAAGTTCTCTATTCTCATCTAAATCCACCTGTTTGTAAACCCAGCCAGTATCCTCTTTAAGGCCTTCCTCCATCCCAGTGCCAAGGACCGTCTGTACTAAGGGGGCATGGCATCACCCACCTGGTCTCTCACAACACAGCCTGGATGACAGATGCCATAGCAACAGCCCTAGCAACAATGACAGGAGACGACCTCTTGGCCACAGACTGGTGGGAAATATGTAAACAACAATCTGCACGCATGAAGGAAAGGCTGTGGAGGGCCTGAGGCAGACCTACATGTGCAGGATGGCACCCGCCTGGGCAGAGAGAGAAGCCCATTAGCAGAGTCCAACTTCCCCCTTCAATATCAAAGCAAAATAATCAATGAAAAAGGACACAAGAGGCCTAAAATCCCTTTGACCTGCAGCAAATTAAGTTTAATCCTCTCCAGCCAGCTGTGTGGCTGTTTGGGTACAACTGAGCTGTCTGCTAGGAAACTGACAGCCCCCTGAAACCCACAGACGGGGGCCAAGAGGAGAAGTCCCAGACAGCAGCTGGAATGCTGCAACTGACGAGGCATCCCAGAGCCCCTTGCTGTGCAGGGCTGGACCCTTTGGGCAGAAGGCTGGCCTCCTGGCCTCAATGCCTATTAGCAATGGAACCAAGCAAAACCTTAGGAGACAGAACCAATCCTGCTTCCCTCACACTGAGCTAAATTCTGGAAGAAACAGTCATTCTCCCTGGATGAAGTCGACTAAACCCAAACTTCTACTAGCCCAGCTGTGAATCAGCACTTCCGTTTCCAAAACAGTACATTCTGGTGGGAACTGAAGCTCCTGAAGTGGGTGACTTGTCCAGGCTTCCAGGGGTGGTGGAGGTCAAAATCGAGACTAGAAGAATCTTGATGGTGATGCCTAACACACACTGAGCACTTCTGAGTGCCTGGCCCTGCACTGAGTGCATTACATCATCTCAGCCCATGCTCTCTGCACCCCTCTGAGATGGGCAGCATTATCCCCATTGCACACATGGTGAAACAAAGGTCTGCGAAATGGCTTGCCCAAGGTCACACAGCTCTCACTGGGGAACTTGCATCCAAACCCAGAAATGCCCTCACCCCCTCCTCTCTTGCTTCTGCTAGCCCAGCCAAAAATGCAGCTATCGACTGCCAGGAGAGAAGAGCTTCAAATGCCCAGAGAAAATCCCCAAGTAAATCAGTCTACAATTTAATAAGCTTGGGTTTAAAAGAAGACATAATCAGCAGACTAAAATATAATAAGATAAAATAAAATAAATGAAATAAAGAAATGAAAAAGAATGCCAGTAGCAGAGATGACAATGACCACCATGGCTTTGAGCCACACATAGGAACCCTAAAAAAGCTCCCCAAGCAAATCAACCGCTCATGCATTTCTTGGGGTTGGGGAGTCCCATGGCAGGGGTCCTACTGTAGGCAAGGAGAAGGGTGATGGCCCACAGGAAAATCCTAGCCTCTCCTACTCAGAAGAATGACCGAAACCTCAAAGGCCACCAAGACAGAGACCTGTGGGTCAGCCCCCAATGGGGCCTGCTGGAGAGAAAACGCCATGGGCTTGCAGGTACAGATGGGAGTTCAAATCCAGGCTCTGCCACTCAGTAGCTGTGTGATGCCAGCAAGTCACTTAAATTTGGAAGCCTTGGATCTGAAAAATAGTGACAGCAAGGTCTACTGTTTGAGTTGGTGAGAATGAAATGGGTCAGAGAAGAGAAGAGGCCCAACCCTGGAAGGTTCTTGGGAAATGTTGGCAAGAGGAAGGCCCCTTTCCAGGCAGTCACAGGAGCCCACACAGCTTTCAAGCCAGCCATTTCCTGCACATGACCACAAATACCTGCAGCCAGCTTCTTCCCAGCGAGAGCAGGAGTATCTAAAAGATCTGTCCCTCAAGCCAGAGGAATGATGGCCACAGGACTTCCCATTCCCACCCCACAGTCAAGCCACTTGAAATAGGACACATCCATAGGAAGTGATCATGGCAGAAAGGTCCCAAAAGATCAACCCATCCAAAGATCTAAACTCTGGATGCCTCTGAACCTCCAGGGGCTACTTCTCAAAAATGCTGATTCTTGGGCTCAACCCCAGAGTACAGACTCAGAATTCCTGGAATGGGGCTCAGTTCTCTGCATTTTTAACAAACTCTCCTGGGGATTCTGAAACACAGCCAGGGTTGGGAATCTAGTCCAGTGCTTTCATTTTAGAAAGAAAGAAACTCTATGGCTGGTGAACTTCATGCGGATTAATTTCAATTACTCTTTTCCTGGTTATAAAGTAATACAGACGTATTGTGGAAAGTCTGGAAAAACTGAAAACATATAAAGAAAAGTAAAGTCACTGGCAATTACGGCTCCCAGAGGTAACCATTTTCCTCCCGTCTTCATTCTTAGAGGATGAGATGATGATGGATGGACAACTTGAATCCTAGCTTTTCTTCACTTAATATTTCACCTTAGGTATTTTCTGATGTCATTACAAATTCATAAGAAAACACATCAATAAAGATGGGAAAAATAAGTGAGCAATTTTAACCATATTACCAAAGTAAATAGCTAGTGAATACCAGGGGCAGAGCCAGGTAACCTGATCCTGATGCAACGCTCACGTTTTCAACAAGGAGTTTACCATCAGGTGCGGTGGCTCACGCCTGTAATCCCACCAACACTTGGGAGGCTGAGGCAGGTGGATCCCTTGAGCCCAGGAATTTGAGACCAGCCTGGGCAACATGATGTAACCTCATCTCTATTTAAAAAAAAATTGTTGAAAATTAAATAATAAAAATGAAATAAAATAAAACAAAGAATTTGCCACCCCTTAACAGAGAGTCCAGGCCAGGGAAAACGGCACTGAGGCCAGTCCCGTAGTGACGGGTGAATGGGGAAGTGGGAAGCGGGGCTTGTTCAATGGCTCACAAGGGCCTGACTAGATTACAACAAACCTAAACTAATGACACAGCTGTTGAGACCGATTAGGCTGCACAATAGAAAAATTACAGGATTGTTTGGTCCCAACAATATAAGATTAATTTATCAATACAGCTTATGCAGCACTGCAGAGATAACTGCCAGAACGAGGGCTTCTTGCACACCTTACATGCAACTGGAATCTCTCGGCCACAGCGGCCTGTCATGCCTCAAAGCATGAGCTAGAAAGCAGACTTTGCAGCCCATGTTGGGTGAGGCAGTACAGAGGGGCTGTTTGCCAACTAATTGGAATGCACGCCAGTCAGAACTCAGAGATTCTCTGTGACACGGGCATAGGAACAGATCCCAGCACCCAGCTATAACACATACATGCACCTACATATGCCTCTCATGCCAGCTTAGTTCTGAATCTGGCACATCACCCGCACTCAAACCTCACAACAAGGCTATGCAGCAGGTACCGTTATTATTCCCATTTTACAGAACAGGAAACTGAGACACAGGTTCAATGGCTTAGCCAAAGTCACACGGCTGGCAAGAAAAGCAGCTCTAGTGTTCAAATTCAGGCAGGATCCACAGTTTATGTTCCTAACCCTGAAGCTGCCTTTCAATAATACAACAATCGTATTTTTTAAAGATATATCGTGCCTCATTTTAATCATCCATTTCAGTTTATGGAGCACATTTCTAGACCATTTCACATAGAACATAGAACATTAATCTCGTGAAGTAGCCTGTGACTTCTATTCAATATGTGGGGAAACTGAGGCACACGGAGCTCAAAGATTTGCCCAAGAGGTTTAGGTTGCCCAGTTGTGAGATGAAAGTATACAAAACTGCCACTCTCCTGGCACTTTGAAGTGATTGACTGCTTCCTGGAGGTCACAGCTGTAATCTGTGACCAGAGTGCCCACTTCTGGAGTGTGGGGTGCCAGGCATTGTGCTAGGCACTTGGAATTCTGACAATCACCCTAGGAGGCAAGTACCATTACTAACAGCAGATTAAGAAACCGAGGCCCAGGGAGGCTCAATGACTCACTGAACATCCTGCAGTCAGGCAACAGCGAAGTGAGACCAAGGGGTAGCTGAAGAACCCGCAGGATTCTTTTAGGGTTCTGGACTGCCTCACACTGGGCTGAGAGCCCTCCGAGCTCAAACCAAGCAGTGGGGAGACGAGGGAGAGGAAGGAGGTGGGGCGAGGGGGCTGGCAGGAGGGTGGGCAGCAGGAGAGAGAAGGCGCTTGCCTCCCTGCTCCCTCCAGCCAGAGTTGCGGGCTCAGGAGGTGGGTGGGATTGGGCAGAAGGCAGATGTCAGCCGCTCCAGCTGGAACACCCCCAGCACAGAGCCTCCAGGGTGGACAGTGACGGCTTCCAAATCAGCCGAGTGGAACGTCCTTGACTAGCTGGCCAGGGCAAAGCATCACACCAGGTCACCCGGGAGGACGCAGTGGCCTGTGTCGCCAGGCGTGAGTGCTGGAGGAGGGGGCTGGCCGCTGGTCACAGCTGTGCTCCCTGCTGCCTCATTGCTCCCTTCCTCCCCAGAGCCCCTCTCTGCCCACGCGCTCGGAGGCAGAAGGAGCAGCTGGCAGGCGAAGACTGCACCAGGGACAAGAAGGCAAAGGCCGTGGGCAGCAAGGGTGGGCCTGTGGGGAGTTTTGCAAGGGCCAGAGACTGCGGAGCAGGGCCTGGGTATGCCCAGGAGCCAGAAGCAGGCCTGGGGCAGCCCTAGGTAAGGAGGCAGCATTGATGGATGTCAGAGAGCCCTGTCCAATGCAACGCCACCACTTCATCGCTCCATGGTCTTGGACAAAGTACTCAACCTTTTGGGGTCTTCCTCTGTTTCTTTATATATATAATGGGCATAATAATACCGTCTACCTCCTTGGGCCACAGGAGGATTCAGTGGGCTAGTGCACATTAAAAACCCTTCGCACAATGCTGGCTGGTCATGATTGTTATTTACAAGGTAGGAGCAGAAGACTTAGAAAGTTCGGCCCAGGGTACAGGCTAGAAACAGAGGCAGTGCTCCAAAGGCAGAAGAACAAAGTGACAAGGGACAACCAGGCATGGGAGGTGTTATTAGGAGCAAGATGAGGGCAGTGAGATGGCATTCATTCTGTTGACCAGTGGGAGTTGAAGAGTTCACAGGACACAGAGCTGGCCTCCAGGCAACACTCAAGGCAGCACCCACATAGCTAGGAAGACCCGGGCTGGAGACCTATTGCCTGATCTGGTGTGATCTCAGATTCTGCATCTCAGAGCTGGTGCAGATAACGTAAGACAACAGGCCTGAGCCTCTTGTCCTAAGGATGATACAGTGTCAGAAGGCCCCTGTGTGAGCATGGGGCTGAGAAAGATGAGGCCCCAAGTTCAGATCAGGATGCTCCCTGCAAGGTGAGGGGCCAGCCCTGCACCAGGCACCAGAGCTCAGAACCTAGATCTGAAAGGCAGGGACTAGGACAGGCTGAACAGTTGGCCTGCAGAGCAAGTCGTGAGAACCCTATTTCCCAGCATGAGAAGAACATGCCCAGCACATGCAGACAAGTCCCACACAGTCTGCATTCTGCGGCCTCAACAAGCTGGGTCTAAATACTCTCTCCTTAACCTCTCAGCTGAGGGGACCTCAGATAGATTATGAACCACTAAGCCTCAGTTTCCTCTTCTGTCCAATGAAGCTAATGACAGTATTAATTTGAATTTCAGATAAGCATTGTCGTTATTCCCGAGATCATCTCTATAAAGTCCATAACAGGGCCTAGAACCTATTAAGACTTCAATCATCAGGATCTATCACAACTGTCACCATTATTCTCACCCGTGCTGTTATCTGGCCTGTGACACTGCTTCTACAGCAGGAACGCACTGCCCAGGTACCTACCAGGAGTGCCGTGACTCTGGGAAGGCAGGGTTGATAAGGCACAGCCTGCTGCTGACCTTGAGGTGTCCCTGTCTCGTTAGGGAGGCAGCTACATAAATTATCCTGGCACGTGGAGGCAGGCAGAGTGGCAGAGGTGTGCACAAGGCCCTCACTCTGGGCACTGGAGCTGCAGAATCAAACCAACCCCTGGGGAGCAGGGTGTCACTAGTGCAGGACTGCAGTCCCTTGCTTTGCAAAGTGGGTTATTTTGATCCTGTTTGCTTTTTTATTTTCCTATAATGATCTCCACTTTATTTTCCCTTAGTGGTTAGTGAAGTTCTCTTCTTTTAAATGCCAGCCACTACCAAGAGGTTGCGGGAAAGACGATGTTTCTCACAGGATGGTGGGTAGGGGAGTGTACCCCTAGGCCAGAGGGTGATGGCAGGAATAATGAAAGGGAAAGAAGCCCAAGATGAAACTAAAAGGGATGTGTCAAGACACCCCAATGGATCTCTACCCCTGTGCTGCTGGGTTTGCTTTCCAGTGCAGGTCAGGGTTTTGCTTGAGTGAGAGAAGACAATTCTGCACAAATACTGGACTCAAGTGGGTGTGGGTTCTCTGCTGGGTGGGGGTGAGCAGGGGCTACACCCTCTGTACTACCCTGATCCTAAAAAAGACCAGCCAGTCAGAGCTGCAGAAGCCACCCATCCCCACCTCCTTTCTGCAAACCCCAAGAACCCTCTGTTTTCTGTAGGAGGGAACCCTGGATGCTGTTCAGAGCGGAGAAGGCTCCCAAACCAAGCTGCAGATGAATGAAGTGGGAGGATGAAGAGTCCAAGAGGTAAAGAAGAGAGACAAGATGGGGGACACGGCAGGGCTGCAGGGCGTGGGAAGCTTCTCTCTTGATATCTCTGTTTTAAGTCATCCACAGTTCCGATTCACAAAGCAGGGTCACAATTATCAGGACCAGCCAGGCACAGCCCACTCCCCACCTTGGCCCTCCCCCCTTCTTCATGTTCACTGGCATCCTTGGCTTCTGCCCTCACCTCTAGACACATAATTCTCTAAACTGCAGGCCTGGCTTTTATGCCCAAGCCAGCCCAGAAACTCCAACTGCTGGCAGACATCTGCTTCTGGATTTCCAGGCCAAACCTAAACCCAATGTGTGAAACCAGAATCATGCTTTTCCTTCTCATATCCACTCCCTGCTGATCTTCCTCTATCTCTGGGCACGTCACTCGCCTCTCTCCTGGGCTCCTCACTGGAATTCCCAGCGCTGAGAATCCACGTATGCCCCCTCAGCCCAAATCCTGCCACTCAGACCTCCATGCCATTTCTCTCTCCCATCCCCTCTTCCTATATCTGATTTTCATCCCTCCATCTGGAGAGATTCCGCACCTCCCAATGGGTCTCCCCATCCTGGCTGTCTGCTACTTCCAATCCGTGACTGGCTGTTATGGCTCAATCTACCTGAAACATGGGTCTCATCCTATCAGTCCCCTTGTGCCCATACTACCCCATAGAGCATAAAGGACATGTCTACACCTGCACTCAGAGCCTCTGGGAGCTGTGGTAATTGCTGCCCCTTCCCACTCCCTTCCTTTTGGTGAGTTGTGATCCACCACTCAGATCCCACCTAGCCTTCCTGATTCCCCTGGGCAGAAATAGGCCCTCCTCCAGGAAAACCCACAGCACATGACCCCAGTACTCTTCACCTCTTCCCTTGTATTATAGTTGTCTATTGGGGTCATCACTGTGATCCTCCAAATAACTTCCACAAAACTTCACATGCAGTAAGAGAGGGGAACTGGAGGTCTGCAAGCCAACAAGCTCTCTAGATATGGCAGCACCCCCAGAAGCCCCTCCAGCTTCTGCCCCCTTCACCTCACCTTGCCATAGAGATTGAAAGCCACATGTTCATCTGCTCAGCTTCCCTGGCAGCAAGGGATGGCCAGGTTTGAAGCCTGAGCCATATGCAGAAGTCTAAGGGTGGGAGTGTAGTGGGGGGACCTCTGGGGAGCTCCCTCCTTTGCTGGTGTGCTCACTCTTTACCCCTCCCTGACCTTATCTGCCCCTCACCAGGACATATCGGCTGCAGCCACCATGCAACCATGAGAGAAAGGCTAAGAGAATGGCAGAGACTCCACCCTTGACATAGCTGAGTGCTGGACCAACACCAGCCAATCTCCCATTGTCTAATTTTCATCAGAAAAATAAACCCTTATATGTTTAAGCCACCAAGCCAGTTTTCAGTTATTTGCAGCCAAACACAAGGCTGTCTGATTACATACATAATGGCATTCAACTCTAACAACCACCCTGTGGGATGAGGTTCCAGGAGGAACTGAAGCTTGAAGAGGTTACATGACTTATCCAACATCCTAGAGCCCATGAGCAGGAGAACTAGGATCAAATCTGCCTGATCTTTACACTCAGGATCTTTCCAATCTGCTTCTCCATGTTACATCCCAATGCTTGTTGAGTGACTCAATGACTGGAAAGACCACCCACTTTACTAAATCTTCCATATGAACCTTCAAAGATGTGAGGAGGGACTACATCCGCCTCAAGATGGATGCCTTCATCACTCCCATCCAAAAGAAGATACCCTGGTCTGCAACTAACAGTCTGTCACCAGAAGGGATCCTGAGAAGAGCCTGCCAGTTAACTCTTGTCAGAGTTAGATCTGGATGCAACAGGCAATGTCCCCAGGGGTACCAGCATCCTTGAGGTTCTGCCCTGGCCACTCTCTGCACACAGGCGGGTGCAGCCTCCCTCACCTGCTCATGGGCACTTGCTCACTCCCACCTCCCATTCACATGAGATAAAGCAATCAATGGTACAAATATTTTATCTACTTCCCCACATGGTTGTCTTATACAAGATGAATGGATCAATGTAGCCCAGGGAGCATGGAGCAGAATTTCTCATTGAACTGACATCAGGAACATTTGTTCCAGCTTGGATAATCTAACCAAGTCATAATGCAGCCATTGTACAGAACTGGGTAGCACAGGGTGGTCCCACTACCTCCAGATATAGGCTGGACAAAGAGTCCAGAGAGAGCCTAAACTGTCATCTGTAACTTGTAGGGGTGTGAGCATGTGCTCTGGGCTCCAATCTAGTTAGTGTTGCTAGCTGGATGACCTTGGCCATGTGACCTCAGTTCTCATTGTCTCAATTTCCTCATCTAAAAAGTGGGAATAATAACACCTACCTTGTTCAGTTGCAATTAAATTAAATTAAAGTCACTGAATGAGAAGTGCTCAGCCCATAGCACCCAATTTGGGTGATGTTCTTCTTCCTATTGTTGCCAGTCATCATCATCACCATTATAAGTACTTCATCCACCAGGATAAGAGGGTGCCTGAATTTTCTAGGATGGCTCAAAGTTCATGTATGGAAACCTGTTGTTCCCACAAGTATGCTCACCTCTGCAGAGCACATGTTCTCATTTTGGATTCAGAGATCATGATCGTGGAAGGCTGACTATTGCAAGAAGGGCCCTGTTTGCCCCCTAACAGGCAGGTAGATCTTGGAAAAGTCATTTGCCTTCTCTGTAAAATGGAACAAAAAAATCTGGCCAGCTTTCCTCAAAAAAGAGTAAAAAGTTACTTTGAAAAGCCATCAATTTTAATTTTAATCATTTTAATTTTTCCCATTATTATTAATAATCATGTACCAACCAATCTTCTTGCCTTCTCCTATTAGCTTGCAGTATACCTGTTCTGCGATAGAGAGGCCCGATTCTACCTACAGACCTGGTGAGAAGAGCGGGGGTGGGGAGAGGAAACATAAAAGGCAAAACCACCCTGTAAATAAAGACAAAGGTAAAATGTCTTTTAAGCCAATATTAACAAAGCTCTCACAAGAGAAAGCCCATTTCCTGAAGACATGCCAGTTGGTTGACGCCCATGGAGAAAACTGGCTGGTGGCCATGGCAGAATGGGCTCTCAGAACATGGCCAAGTCTTGACCCCCCTTCTTTAACAAGCTATTCTTGCTGGTTTCTTGTGTTGATAAACTTAACCAACATGGGTCTGCTGATTAGAGGCAGGGTGTCTTGCTCCAGACCATTTCTAACCTGCATGCTATTCATCTCTCATAAGCACCATCAACTCAATGTGTTCCAAACAGATGTCACAGACCTCTCCCCCTAAGCATTTCCTGCTAAAGGCAGCATTGATCCCCCCCTCACCCAAGTTCTGGGCATTTTATTCCGCCTTAACACCTCCAGCTCTCACACTCAACACATGAAAATCAGCATTGTTTAAAATTTTTGTATAGGCTTTGAAATATATTTCCTCTCCGTTCCCCTTGTCTCCCACCCACATCACCCATCCAGAGCTATTGTAATTCCCTCCTGTCTTCTTTCTCCTCTATCTGCTTCTCCTCTTCCTCAATCTATGTCACTTTCAGATTCTCTTTCTTGAAACACAGATTAAAAATAATTGCCCAAATATATGTAAATACACACACACACACACACACACACACACACACACGCAATGGTCTCCTTTAGTCTACACACTGAGTCTATGCAAATTTAGCTTTATGCACCCAGGAAAAATGAGAAGAGAAATAACCAGGTTTCAAAGGCTGGTGTTTCTGCCTCGATTTCACTCAATGCGAGCATGCATCAACACAGTGTAAGAGAGGTGCTGAACCCGCCGTACCCTAGCTGATCTCACTCCTGTGTTCTTCATAGTGAACACATTTGTGTCCACTCACGGGCAGTTTAAAGAGTTTTCAGAGATCACTTTTTGCCTTGTGACTCTAGTATCCACCTTACTATGGAATCAACTTACTGTAAGATTGAAAGGAAATCCATCAGAGTACAGGGGATTTTTTCCTGGTTGCTGGAACTGAGTGATTTCTTGTTCTATCTCCTACTTTTCACTATTTCAATTTTCCATTAACAAAGATACTTCAATTTTTTTGAGCCATTTGAACTTTCTTTAAGATTGTCTTCCTAGACCTTCAACGACTCCAGTCACTAACTGGATAAGGTACAGATGCCTCAGCCCAACATTCAAGACCCTCCCCGAGTGAATCCCACAGCTCATCTGTGGCCACTCATGGCCCCTCCATGTTCCCTACCTCCAGGTGATGGGGGATCTTGCACTTCACCCACCCCACTGGACACTCTGGCTGTGCGCTGCACCTTCCGCCCGAAATGTCCTGCTTCACCTCCCTCCCTATCCAGATCCTACCTGTACAGCCAGGGACCCCCCTATATTGGCACCATCCTCAAAGTTTTCCTAAAACCCACCCCACCCCACCTCACTGCATCCCCTTCTATCGCCACCTCACTTGTCACATCCATCTTCCTTTACAGAACAGGTGCAATTGTCTAATCTGCTCCCCGACCTGGTTTATTCCTCTGCCGTACCCTCTGCAATATCTGGCTATGCACAGCACAGATGCTCAAATAATGGAGGAAGTGGAGTGGATTGAATTGGATTGCACTGAATTGGACAGCCCTGGATTAGACTGGCTTAACTTGGCTTGATTCAATAATTATATTCCTTAAATCAAAGTTTTGGTAAATGTGGCTGTTTTTCTTTTGGCCATTGGTCATTTGGGGAATTGGCCCCCTAGACACTTGGCTGGAAAGGAACTGGCTTCTGACAAGTTAATCCCTCCATGAAGCAACTTCTGAGGAGCTGATTTGCAGTAAACTGAACCAAAGCAGGCAGTGAGCAGCCGGGAGCTGGGCAGTGGGATGTACCAAGAAAAGGCCCCAGAGGCCTAATGAGGACCCCAGAAAACTCGGCCTCCGGGCCTTCAGTGACAACATAACATTCCTGCCCTGTGAGAGCTGGGAGAAGCTGGGATCACTCAACCCTAAAGAGTTTTGTGGAGTGATGTCACTACCCCCACACACCCAGGAATCCATTCCCCAGCCTACAGCTCCCGTCTCGAGGGTCTTGGGCCCACTCATGGGTTGTATCCACAGCAGCAGGACTGAGGGGGCACCCCCACCCAGGCCCTCCCCCCAGCCCAGAGCAAAAGTTTGACTAAAGCTCAGTGTCTTTGCTTTTATAAATCTCTGCCTTTTAATGATGGCTTCAAGGCTGAGGGGAAAAGGGACCATTAAACTCACTGAATAAGTTAATGGGGCAGAGAGAATCTATTTCGGAGCCACCCCAGGCTATTTTCCTCTGGAGCTAAAGCCTGAATAAGCAAAAAGAAAAAATTAAAACCGTAGAGCACATTGCCAATAAATAACCCCCCCAGTGTAATCTCTCAGCATCCAGGACTTCATTTGCAGATATTATAATGCAGATCACTTGTGAAACACCTCTGGCTTCACACAGTTCCACCTGCAGTGGTGGCTGGGGGTCTTATTATCTGTCCATATCCTTCCCTCCCTGTGAAGGCAAGGGAATGGGCTGCTGCCATACAGCCTGCAGCCTCTTTAAGCATCCTGGGGAGAAACAGCACCCCACGAAAGTTAGCACACTGAAACCACAGTTAGCATCCTCGAAAGAGCAAATCCCAAGGCACTCTAATCCCCCAGCTGCAGAGACTCCCCCACAGACTTCCTAGTTGCCACAGGCCTCCTTAATTTGCAGCCTAGCCCCACTGTCCTGAAACTCCAAAACCCTCTTCTTTCCACAAAAACCAAATGCAGGGTCTTGATTTCTTTTGCCTGGAGAGGTCCACCTCTTCAGAAAACTGCTCTCCTCTCCTCCCTCTCCTCCTGGTCCTCCTTACTCTCCCTTCCTTCCCTGCCCCCTTCCTCCCTACACCTTGCTCCTCCTCCCCTGACATCCAGCTCTCCCCCTCCCTGCCTTGTCCAAGAGAATCTCTACTCCCTCTGGCCTCCCTAGAACAAAGCCAGAAACATGGCTCTCAGGGCTGTGAAAACAAATTATTAAATAAGTCAGAACTGTTGGTAAATGTTGAGTCCCACTAGACACGCGTTGTTTACTCTTTAATATTTAAACATGTTAATTAAATCTCTGAATAAACAAATATATTTTAGCAAGTGGCATTCCTGAGCTGGAGTCCCTTTCTGCCACCATACACCTCGATGTCTTTTGGGTGGGACCAAGCCTTCTTATGGCAAAGGAGGTCCACAGTCACCGTCCTGTGCCAGGCCAGCCTGCCAGGCAGCCTGGACCTTCAGTCAGGAGGTGATGGACAGCACCCTAGTCCAATCACATCTGCCCCTCTCAGGACCCAAGGCTGTCCCTCAGTCCCACCGACCTTCAAAAAGCCCCCATAGCCTACACATCTCCAGAGTGCACTCTCTTCCTTCATTCATTCATTCTCCTTCATTGATTGATGCATGCATCAGCCCTGCATTTATATAGCAAGGCATATGCCAAACACTGGAAAGAGAAAGATAAGCAGGACCAAACACCAACCATCCTTATAAGAAGCCCATATTCCTTGGGCCTGCACAGTCTCTCCCCTCTGGACTTCCCCAGTTAGAATGAACTTTCTTTGGCTTCTTAAAGACTCCATTGCTTCAAGGGCCATCCTCACGCTCCTGCCTCCTCTAGACTAGCTCTCCATCGCCTCTGCCCTTGCCATGTGGCCAGTGCCTGCTCATCCCTCCAGTTCCAGCTCGGTTGCCCCTTACTCTAGGGAGCTTCTCTGCGTGCCCAGCCTGGATTAAGCACCCCCTCATAGAAACCTGTACAACCTCGTGCTTCTTTCTCCAACACATTTATTACACCCATCACTTCAGCTCTAAGTCGAATCATCTCTTGTTTAAAAGGAAAACCCTCTGGGACTTCCTATTTTGCTAGGATTGAAATCTAACCCCTTCCCACAGCCTGCATGACCCTGCTTGATCTAGTCCCTGCAGACCTCTCCAACCTCCCACACCCGCCAGTGCACCCTACTCAGCCCTGCTCCCAGGGCCTCCTATCTAGCCCCCGACACACTTCCAGCCCCTTCCGACCTGAGAGGCATTGCACTGGCTGTGCCCTGGGTCTGGGAACTTCTGGCTCCAGTTCTCAGGAAGCTCTGACTGTCTCTCACTTATAGATCGGAGCTGGACAGTCCATTCTCTGAGAGCCCAGCCGCCCTACCCTTACACCAAGGCAGCCTCCTCACCTACCCATCATGCCTCATAACAGAGCACTCTGTTGAGTACCTCCACGGGACTTCTTACTCCTGATATGATTGTACTGATTTATTTGCTTACATGTCAACGGATGGCCTCTCCCCACTGAATTGTAAGGTCCCAGGCCAGAAACGTTGTATCTTGCACATCACAGAGTCACCAACATGAATGAGTAATGCCTGTCTGTGTCGCTGTCTACTCCACCCACAACAGCCTCCAGGCTCTGAGCTGGCAGGGTGGGCTGGCTGCTGGACCCTCGCACTCAGTACCCTGCCGCAGACCGTGGAAGGGGCCAGTGGACACTCACTGGTCTCGGTCTTCCCGGACACCACATCTGAGCACTCAGCAAGTAGGACTCGCAGCTAAACCATTGTGGGAGAGAGACACAAGCCCAGGGGAGCTGCCTTTCTGGTGGGACCAGGCCCTCTTCGAGTGGCATTCATCTATCCCTTGCACATGAGACAGCCTGGGCCCCTGAGAGGAGCAGCACAACTGGGGTGGATGGAGAACCCCAAGGAAATGACTCAACCCCAGGCTGGAGACCCAGGGGCCCAGCCCTGCTCAAGAGCACTAAATGCCCACCAGGCCCTGGCTTCCACAGTGTCAGAGAGAAGAAGGGAGCTCTGAGAGGACCCTAGGGGGATGTCCTTAGGCTGAGTACCCCAGAAGGTGCCCTTGAGAAGTCAGTCATCTGCTTTTTCTGCCTGCTTCACTCCTCTGCAAAAAGCAGCAAGAAGCAGTGCACCACAACAGGAACCCCCCTGGGGCTTGTGAGTCAAACAGGATCTCAGCTCTGCCACCTACCAGTTGGGTGACCTCGAACAAGTGACGCCACCCTTCTTCCCCTCAATTTCTTCCTCTGCAAGACAAAGATACAAGGTCCTTTTTCGATGAGTCATATAAATGTGTCTCTCCTAACCCAGATTAATCAAAAACAGTCCTAGTGTGTAAACTGTTACAACCACTTCGGAAAAAGGTCAGGCAGTATCTTACAAAGTTAAACATAAATTTATCAAACATCCCAGAAATTTCACTCCTGGGGAATGACCCAAGAGAAATGAAAGCATATGTTCACAAAAAGGCTTGTACAAGAATGTTCATAGCAGATTTATCCATAATACTCCAAAACTAGAAACAACCAAAAACAAGAGAACAGATAAACTCAGGTTACCCATATAATGTAATACCACTTAGCAATAAAAAGGAACCAAACACTGATATCTGTAACAATGTGAGTGAATCTCACAAACATTTTTGACAAATAGATATTATATGATTCCATTTCTATGAAGCTGTAGAAGAAGAAAAAGTCATCTATTGTGAAAAAGCCCAAAACAGGCTGGGCATTGTGGCTCATACCTGTAATCCCAGCACTTTGGGAGGCTGAGTCAGGAGGATCACTTAAGGCCAGGAGTTCAAGACCAGCCTGAGCAACAAAGTGAGACTCCAGCCTCTATTATTTAAAAAAAAAAAAAATTGTAAAAAAGAAAAGAGAAGAAAAATACCAACACGGGAGCTAAGCTATGAAGATGCAAAGACATACCGAGGGATATAATGGACTCTGGAGACTCAGAAGGGGAAGGGCGGAAGGGAGGAAGGGCTTAAAAAAACTACATATTGGATACAAATCTCCTCTACAAATTCACATTATAAATTCACCCATGAAACCAAAAACAACTTGTACTCCAAAAACTACCAAATAATAATAATAATAATAATAAACAACATTACTCTCAAAAGTAGATAACAAAAAGAAAAGAAAAGAAAAATCCCCCAAACAGTGGCTCCCCCTGGGGAGGCAATGGCAGACGCTGACTGGGAAGGGTGTGGGGAACTTTCTGGGGGATGGTAATGTTCTGCCTCTCAGTGGGTTTGGGTTCCACAGGCGTGTGCATCTGTCAAAACTCAGAGAATGCACACTTAAGAGTAATGCATTTCATTAAATATAAATATTAGCTCAAAAAGTGAAAAAAAATCGAACTCTAATTTTATGACATACATGCTGAAGTATGTAGAGGGAGCATGCTAACATCTAAAATTTACTCTGAAATGCATCAGAAAAATAGGATGGGTTAAGGAGTGGATAGAGGGCTGGACAGATGGATAGAGGATGTGATAAAGAAGTAGAGTACCATATTAATTGCAGCATCTAGGGCGTAGTTTTATGGATGTTCACTGCAAAATTTTCAACTTCTCTGTATGTTTGAGGATTTGCATAATAAAATGATGGGATGGGAGGGATCCTATGTATGTACGTGCCCCAAAGAAAACAATTCCATAGCCCTATTTTGTGACCCATTGTTTTGGGAAGTTCTTTCTTACTGCTAACCCACATCCCCAGAGCTGAAGGTCCCTGCCCATTGTCATTGTATGGGAGTGGAGGGATGCCTAACGTGGTTACTGACACAAGTGTGGTGCTCACTGGTAGCTGTTGAAATAATTAGTTAATTCATTCATAAGAGAGCTAGAAATCGTACACTTTATATATGAGTTGTTTTGCTTATTTACACCTGAGATCTAAATTTAAAACACAGAACTGTCCTGTGGACCCTTCTCAGATGTTGCACTTGCTTGCCTGTGTCCTTCCCTTTATCCACCTCTATTTCACCTAAGACTGTGCAACTTCTTCCACAGGGCTCTCTTGCTTACACGACCAACTAAGCAGACACTTTGGGCATTCACAACAAGACACACCAAAAGAAAATGAGAAAAAAAAATCAGCCTTGATGAACTTCTGCAGAATTCTGCACTCAGAAAATCTAACAATGGCTCTTTAAATTTCATCAGGTAGGCATTTTTTTGTTTTATGATTGTTATAATATTTTTGTGTCCCCCTCAAAATTCCTTTGTTGAAGTCCTAACCCCCAGTACCTCGGAATGTAACTGTATTTGGAGATAGGGTCTTTAAAGAAGTAATTAAGTTTAAATGAAGTGATGGGGGTAGCCCTAATTCAAAATGACTGGTGTCCTTATAAGAAGAGGAGATTAGGACACAGGCACACACACACCAGAGAAGACCACGTAAAGATACAGTGAGAAGGCGACCGTCTGCAAGCCAAGGAGGGAGGCCTCAGAAGAAACCAACCCTGCCAACACCTTCATCTTGGACTTCCAGCCTCCGAAACCATAAAAAAACAAACGTATGCTTTTTCAGCCACCCAGTCTGTGAGACCTTCTTATGGCAGCCCCAGCCAAGAAATATGAGGATTTTAATATTGCTTTTATTTTAAATCATAAATCTAGTGGGTATAATCTTTTTATTGCTTAGGGCTTCTAAAGTTTCATTATAATAAAGAAAAAACAAAGGATCATGTATTGAATATTTTATCTACCCATCACCTGGAATTAATACATGTTACCATTTTGTCAAATGCCAAGATCTTTTAAAAAAGACAGAATATAAACATTACAGGTAAAGTTAAGAACCCTGTACATACCCTTCTTTTCCTCTCTCCCTCTCTCCCTAGAGGCCAACACTGTCACGAAATCGGTTTGTATTCAGCCCACAATTTTATTTTCTGTCTATAAACAACATATTATATCGGTCATTGTGATGTTTAACGTGTATATATGGTATGTCACTCTGCAACTTATTATATTTTTCACTGGCATTATGTTTTCAAAATATAGCCACATTACCACGCAGAGAACAAGGTTTTCATTGAAAGTGCTGTACAGGATTTCATCATATCACTACGCCGTGATTCAGCTCTTGATTCAAATGCCTCCTGATAACATTTCAGCTTGTTTCCAGTTGTTTTGCTCTTGCACACACTTCTGCAATAAACATGGGAACACGGGCTCTGGAGTCAGCCTGGGCTGGAATCCTCACTGTCATTTACTGCTGTGGCCTTAGACAAGCTCTTGCATCTTTTGGTCTCCATTTCCTCATCTGTCAGACGAGAGCAGTTCTCCACTCAGATAGTGGCTGTGCGGATTAAAGGAGTGACTATATACACTGCCAGGCCCGAATACAGTGCTTAACACACAGCAGCTGCTAGCACTATGAGCTCCAGGAAGTGGAAAGAAAAAATAATCCACAAACATGGGTCTGGGCAACAAAGAACCTCTCAAAGGTGGGACTGGAGTGACACAGAGGGCCCAGATGAGCAAACTGGAGGCCAGAAGCCCTCCAGGCAGGGGAAGTGGCCTGATCACGAGACTGAGAGTGAACGATGCTGAGAATGTTTGAGGAATGAACAGCAGATCAGTTCACTGGGGCAGAGGATTCCCATGGGGAATAATGGCAGGCAGGACTCCAAAGAGGAGCTGCAGCCTGAACATGAACGGCTCTCAATGCCACAGAGAGAAGTCTCAACTACACCTTGGGGGCAAGTGGGAGCCAAGTAAGGCTCTTGAGGCGCAGTTACACAATGACTTCTCTACCTCCCAGATCATTTTTACAAATCCACTGAGTCTGGCATGGCATTCTGTAACACGTTAAGTGTGTTTTCATCTCTCAACTACAGGTTGGATTACGCAGGTCAAGGCAGGTTCAGGTCAAGTCCAGCACTGTGGGGAAAGGTCAGCATGGGGCCAGTCAGGAGAGAGCCAGACACCACATCTGGGGTGCAGAGAGAAGAGGGGAGAGAGAAACAGAGAGAGAACCCAGCACCAGGACAAGGCCTGGCAGAATGTGCTTGGGAGTGGGCTGGTATTCTTCAAGAATGGAAGGATGCAGGCTTTTTGCAGTCTAGGAAATCTTATTCATAAAAATGTTATGCAGAATACCACCCCGCCTCTGATCTCACTCCAGGGAGTACAGTGTGAAAGCCATCAATATCAACAGTCACTCTCAAAGTGTGGTCCTGGACTTGATGCGAATTCTCAGGCCTGACAGCTAATCTTCGGAATCAGAAACTCTGGGGTGGGGCCTAGCAGTCAGTGTTTTAACAGCCCTTGGTGATGCGCATGCACACCAAAGCTTAATAACTCATAGGGTCTGGTCTCCAGAACACACATATACACACACAGCGACACACACAGACACACACTGACACACACACAGGAACAAAGCTGCCATGCACCTGTGTGGAAGGGCACAGCCCCTCTTCTGTCCCCCACAGGATTGCCCCCAGAGAAACCCAGGGCTGCTGCATCTGTATGGCTCCCCTCCTTTCCCACCCCGTCCTCAACCACCGCCATAGAAACATCACAAGTCAGAGCCGGAAGGGATCTCAAAGATCACCTAGTCCAGCCCCCTGATTTTAAATATGAGAAAACTGAGACCTTACAGACAACAATGGCTGGCCCCGACTCACCCGATAAACTGTGGCAGTGACAGGACACAGAGGCCAGCCCTATCCTGCCCTGACTCAGGGGACATGCTGTGAGGATGTGGCCAAAAACACCTGTGTCCACGAAACTCAAGGATCTCAAACTCCACTGGGTCCCGAGGGCCCCTTCTGCCCCACCCTCCTTACCACTACCAAAGTCAAAAACCAGAACAGCATGGCGTGTGTCCTGTTGGCCCAAGGGTGCCTGCTTACTGTGGAGGAGGCTGGGGCTGGCAGGAAATGGGAAGGGGTCTGTAATACGGGGCCGCCCTCCTGGCTCTGGAGCCAGACCTGCTGCAGACAAATCTCAGCTCTGCTACTTCCTAGCAGAACCACCTAGGGCAAGTTACTTAGCCACCCTGTGCCTCAGTTTTCTCCCCTATAAAATGAGGATGATCATGAGACCTGCCACGTCACTGTGCTGAGAATGGAAGGGGGTTAAAATAAAAGTCCCCTTAAAGGAGCCCCCGGAGCCGTCATCACACAGCATTTGCAGTCACCGTGATGAACTCAGGTTTCTCTAGAAGATTCCTCCAATGGGCTGCCCTGCTGAGGGCAAAGCCCGAGGCCCACAAAGGTATGGAGAGCAATGAGAATGGTGTGCCCAGCATTCTGCATGGAGGCATGTGTGCCCTCACCAAGCTGGGAGGGTTGCTGTGGGCCTGGGGGACATTCTGGTGCAGGAAATGAGCCTGTTCCAGTCCACAGGTCTTTACTGAACACCTACTAGGTGGGGGCTCTTGGGGACAGAGCTGAATGAGCCTCAATGCCAGCCTTCAGGAGCTCACCACACAGTGAGGAAACAGGAACATTAACAAGCTAATGCCATACAGGACACATCGTGGCTCCAGAGGGTGTCAGCTGGACTGAGACACTAGCTGTGCCGCCCTCTTCTGTTCAGTGACCTCCTGGGCTGGTAAGAACATAGAGGGCGGTAGAGGGCAGCAGGGTGGGGCCTCAAGGCCAGAGCATGCCTGCCCAGACAGCAGGCAACAGCAGCCCTGAGTGAGTGACAGGAGGAGGGCACGGGGACATCAGTCACCTGGATGGGAGACACAGCCTGCAGCTCAGGGATGGGGGTGATGGGTGCAGGGAAGAGCAACCAATCATTTCCAGGGAGACAGAACACGCCCCTGGAAAATGAACCCTAGATGCAAATCAGGGAGTCATGAGGTCACTCTTCTGCCACTTCTGCTTCCCCAGGGCCCAGGGAGCTGCTCTGGGCTGGAAAGGAGGAGGGAGGGTGTGCCCTGGTCAGTCTTACCTAGGAACAGGGGGCATGGGGCAGGTCAGCCACTGGTTGGGCAGAATGTCAGCTGGGTGCTGGGAGCAGGAAGCGGGGCTACCCTTCAGTACCACGTGGAGCTACTCTCTTCATCCGACCTGCACCTTGCCTCACCCACGCTCACCTCCACCCAGCACATGGCAGAGCAGGGCTGCCCTATCCCCACAGCCCTCTGACTTTTCTGCCGAGAACATGGCCCTGGGAACGGACGGAATCTGCCGTGCACTCTCAGCAAACTTGGCCCACCTCCCCTCTCCGGAGGTCGATTTCCAGGTGCAGGGAGAGGCCGGGAGAGTTGCTGCTCAGCTGCACACATCCTAGAACGACAATGGAGACCTAGGGACAATGGAGACCTCAGGGGTCCTGCTCTCCACCGCTTTCCCAGCTCTCCCAAGTGGCTGGCCCATCAGAGACTCTCCAATAAACCCACATTGGATAAATGCACAAATAGAGAAATGAATGAACGGTCGCCTGGGAAGAGCACGTGGCCACCTGAGCATGGACACACTGATGCGTGGCTTTCCTCCCTCCCTGTCTCACTTCCGCTCTCCCTCCCAGGCTTCCTGGGCTCACCTTCCAAATAAACTACCCACACCCCAAATCTTCATCTCACACAGGCAGAGTGACAGGGGAAGAAATGAAACTCGCTTCTCTTGCCTTTCCGCATGGGGTCTCTGTGAGCAACAGCAAAGCCAATGAATCAACTTCCCAGCCAGGGGGCACAGTCTTGACAACTCACTCCACCGTTATCACATTCAGTACACCTGGGAGCAGGTAAATCTAGAATTTTTAAAACTCCATTTAGGAAAATTGCACCCTCTCTACCTTAGGGAAGCCACATTTTCATATATATAAATTTTTCTTTAAACTTTACATTAGATCCATTTTCTAAAATTCTGCCCCCGCTTCTCTTGAGATAACCCTTTGAGCTGTAGATCATTTGTCTAATACCTGCCTCCCTCCATTCTACTGTAGCTCCAAGAAGGAAGTACCATGGTCTTTTATTTTCTCAAGGCTGTGCCCCAGGGCTCAGCATGGGCCTGGCCCACAGCTGGTGCTAGGCGCTAGGATGAAAGGGGGTAGACTCTCCTCCTCTTTGGGTCCCACAGAAGGAAGAGCCAGGCTGGCCATGCTAGCGCATCTGCTCATTCTTCCCCAACAGTCCAGATGCTAGGATGGGCTTTGGCAAACAGCAAGGCAGGCGGCCAGACACCTGGGCACCCCACAGCCTAGGTACAGATGCAGCTCAGCAGTCACTGTGGGCTGAACACGCCGCCAATGCCAGGCCCCCATTAGCTGTCTGTTACGCACTTGGAAGACAGTCCTTTGGAAAACAGAATATGAGGCCGCCCCTCCAACACCTGCCCTAGGGATGGGAGCCAGAAGTCCCCATAGGCCATAGGGCCCTCCCATGGAAGAGGAGGAGCTGCAGCTACAGGCCCTAAAAATTGGGCCCTTCTTTCCACCCTCTTCCTTCAACACCAGGGACTTTGAGGAGCCCTGAACTGAACTCATCTTCATTTCTTTCTTGCTCCTGAGTGCCTCAAAGACAAGGTTTCTGCCAAGAGAATAAAACTGCACCCCTCCTCCACGCCCTTGCCCCCTCCCCACTTCTTATGTTATTTCCCTCTCTGTGTCTTATCGCCACATTTGTTCAAATGACTGCCACTTAAGAGGTGGCAGGGAGTCAGAAACACAATCTGGAGTAAAGCTGATATTAAATAACTTCCTGAGCCTGGCCCGTCTGCCAACGCTCCCTCCTGGATCTCAGGTAGAGAAATGAAGAGGCTGCAAGGATAAGAGCCAGGGACACCCCAAACCAGCCTCAGAGCCACCCCTCTGCTGAGAGGAGGCTGGAGTTTCTTCACCAGTAAAGCCCAAAGCTTAGCAGTGATCCCACCCCTGCTTCTCACTTGATCCCATCCTCCATAGCGCACACACACACACACACACACAAACATACACACACACGCACGCACTGAGCAAAAGGTATTCAATCATGTCTGACCCTCAAATTTAAGCTAAAAGAGCCTTTTTTGTCAACCAGACCAACCCCTACATTTCCCAGGTAAACAAACTGAGGTTCAGAGATCTGGAGTCTCTTGGCTAAGGCCAACCAGATAGAATGTATGAAAGCATCTCAAAAAGAGTGGTGTCCCAGGAAAACACCAGAAAGGCTCTGGTTTTTAGGTGCCAGGATTGTTTCACTACAATCAAGTTAGTCAGTTGCCCATATGTTTTCTCCAGTTGTGACTTCTTACTGTGGGCCCCAGCAAGAAACATCCCCAATAGCCATCATCACATGAAAGCCCTCAGAAAAAAATATCTTTAGCACCTAGCAGTTGAAGGGGAGAAATTCTGCTAATGAAACCTCTGAAGCCAATATCCACTAACCCTGACTCAGCCTCACCTGGCCTGGACAATCCCCACCACACCACCTCCAAGATCAGAATATACTTGCTGTTCTCCATGCCAGCCACTGGGTGTCACTGCTGCCCCCCATGAATTGGAACCATAGAGCGTTCAGTAGGGGGTAAAATGACCCCAGCAGGCCAAGGGGATCTTATACATATCTCCTGGGTGTGACCTAACTTCATATTTCTCCCAGAAAGAGACAGATGGCCAACCATGTTCCAGATGCTCTTCCAGATGCTGTTCTATCATGTTCCAGATGCCGTCCCCACATCATGTACTTTAATCCTAACAACACCATCTCACAGCAACTCTCCTGATAACACCTTACTTTGCAGGTGAAGAAAATGAGGCAGAGAAAAATTAAATAACGTGCTCACAGTTTAAAAAAACAAGCAAGGAGGAGGGCAAGGATTGGAACCTGAGACAGATGCCAAATTCCATGACCTTTTTACTATGCAATTTAGCCTCCCTTGAGCTATCCGTCTCAGTGCTATCGGCTCTGGCTGAATCAAGCTGGTTTGCCATGACCCCAGAGAAGATGGCATCTGGGAAAAAACCAAGTGGGGCTCAGACTTTCATCAAAGGTACAAATCACAACAGGACAGGCTCAACAGCCCTTCCCTCCCTGCAGAAATCATGGTCTAGTGCCCTCTTGTGGCTTTATATGGAACTGGGATGAATGTCCATGGGAGGCTCTCACGGGTGGATTGGAGGGATTTTAGGTCATCCTATCCCATTGGATTCCTAAATTCTTTCTACCAGGGATGGTCCTGAAGCCCCCTCTTCAGACAGACTTATTGGATTACAATAGCCAAGAGGGAACCAGCTAGTGAATGGGAAGCTATGTAGGGCAAGAATAGCAATAAAACCACTTGGGACAACATCTGCAAGAAGCTAGATGTTACTAAATTACCCTAGATAGAGATTTCTGGGGTCCAGATTTCTGGGGCTGCAGAGTGGGGAAGGCAGGTAGCAAAACGGCTTTGCCTGGGACACTCTGACACTTGGTATTCCAAAGGAGTCCCTTATCAGCAGGAGCCGTAACAATCTCCCTGTCCCTGTGGAAGGCTTGTACCTCAGCCACTGTGTCCCTTTTTCCAAATATATGCCATCTTAGTCCTTCTCTTGCCTCCTTCAGCTTTGTCCACATGCTAATCCCCTCGTGCAACTTCCTCTAATCCCATTCTTCAAGGGCCTGGAAATGTCACTGCCCATCACCTCTTACAGATTCCCGTGGACTGCTCACCAGCTTGGCTTCTGTGTAGCCATCACATGCCAGGCACCTACCATAATCTCATTCAACCCTCACAACCTCTCTATTAAATGGGCATAGCTAACCAAGTTTTTCCGATGAGGAAACTGAGGCTCAGAAATGTTAAGTAATGTGCCTAAGCCCATACCAGGACAGAGCCAGGATTTAAACTGAAAGTTTTTTGACCAAAGAAGCCTCTACTCTTCCCGCTACACCATGCCACCTCTCAGACAAAGGGACCACTGAAAAGTTCGGGGTGCAGGAATTGGTCTAACCAAATACCCTGGATTAGAAGATTAATCTGTTAGGGTGTGGAAAATGAGCTGGAGGCAGGAGAGACTGGAAGTAGGAAGAACAGATGAGGGCTATAAAAAGTATCCACGCTTGTGGGGATGAGGTTCTGGGGTGTAGTAATAGGAAGAGAGAGAAAAGAGTTTTACACACACACACACACACACACACACACACACACGTGCTCATTGAAATCTTATAATAATCCTGCCTTATTTTTAGTATTTTCATATGAGAAAACTGAGGATCAACAAGGTCAAGTAGCCAGCCCAGGGTCTCAGCATGTAAGAGGCAGAGTCATGAGCTAAAGCTTCATTTAGTCGTTGCCATAAATAATCAGGGTTGTATATGCAAATGATCTCTGGCCCAGTAGGAGGGCCATAATGTCAGCTTCTTTCCTGCTCTTCAGTGGACCAGACTTGAAAAACTATCAGAAATAAGGAAGTGGGGAAAGACGGACCACAACAGAGAGGACCCTGCCTGCAGCCCGGGTCAGGAAGCTGGGAGAAGACCCTCAAGAAGGAGTCACAGGCCCCAGACCAGAAAGCTCCACACCCACCCCCAAAGCAGCAGACCCTGTCTCTAAAGCTGATAACCTTGTTAGTAGGAGGATGCTCATTTGTGCATGGAACAAGACAGCACCTGCTCAAATACAAGACTGCCTGGAACAGACAGATGGGCCAACGATACTCCCAGAAGCACCGTCAAAACTAGCCAGTCCAGGCAGGGCCCATGACCCTGGTTTGCAAGGCACTTTCTTACCCACCTCTGTGTATGGTTATCTCCGAAAGCAGACACAGGATCTGGAGAGGTTAGGAGAAGGCGTCAAGCTCTCATCTCCAGTCAATGCCAGAACCTGCTATTCTCTGAGCACTACTTGTCCGGTAATTTCCAAGCTTGGGTTCGGGGGGCAGGGAGAGGGGAGAGATGCCCCCACACTTGAGCCGGGGCATCAGACAGCCTGAGAGCCTGTATAAAGCTTGCTTCCTCCATGATACTAGCCCCACAGTGAAACTATCTGTCAACTTCTCTATTAAGCCTGTGGGTCTTCCTGGGCTACCTCCCATGCATTCACCCCATTACCCTCTGTGCAAATGTGCTGATCTCTCCTGCTGCTGCTGAGAGAAGGCAGGAAGGAGGGCACACAAGGTGGCTTTCCTCCATCCAATGCAGTCTCCCAGTCACCTCCTTCCCAGGAAGCCAAGGGCTCATGAGTCAGAAAGTCCAGGTCCAGGAGTCTCACATCCCTGGACTGCAGAGATACAATGGAAGCAGGGTCAGCTCGGCGGAGAGATGCCCCTCATAGAGGAGAGCTGACCTCCCTGCTCAGCCCTGGCTCAGGAAACGCTCTGAAAGCCAGGGCTGACAGTGCACTTCTCACCAGGCTAGCGCCACACTCCCGGCTCCCGCCCTGGGCAGCCACCAGCCCAGGACGGTCTCGTGCGCCACACTGCCCTCTGGTGGCCACTAGGAGTGTAGACGCAGAGGGAAGCCAAAATCTTTTAAGGTCTATTTACAGAGACCTCAGACACGGTGTGCACAGAACACAGAAGAGACGCACTTGTGCCTGTGCCAAGACGCCCCCAGATACACTTACGCAGCCCTGTTTCCCGCGGCAGGTAGCCGGGTTTAGGACTTCGAAGCTACTATTGCTCCCCTCGTGTTCTCCTCTTCTCTGCAGCACTGTAAGAGCTCCTTTCCCCGCCTCTCTGTAAAAGCCCGAACCCCTCAATCCCAGAGCAGACACCAACAAGCGGATGGAGACCCACACCAGCTAGGGAGGCAGGGTCCTTCGTTCTGGGCTGCCTTGTGCCAGGAACTCACTGGGCGATTGGGCCAAATCAGTTCACCTCTCGATTCCTAAGTTCTTTCTCTGTAAAACAGTGTTTGGCCCCAACATTTTCTGAGCCCCTTTCCAGATCTAGTAATTTATGGTTCAAAGTCTTGATCTTCTCTCTAACTCAGAAATCTTCCCAGTGGTCTAGAAAAGGAAATAACCAACGTGGTACCCAATTATTTACGGAGCCTAGCGAATACATCATTGCACAGGTCTGAACATAACAGTGACCCTAAGGGGGTGCCGGGCTGGAGAGTTCCATGACCTCAGCTCTCAGAAGTGTGAGGCCAGTGGCTGAGCGATGATGAAGCAAGCTCACACAGCCAAGAAGCAGCAAACATGGAAGGTGCACCAAACCCTGCCCCACAGTTTCAGCTGTTTCACAGAAGAAAGTTGTATCTGTCTCCCACGCTAAGAGCTCATCCCTATGGAGAGAGAGATGGAGCTTCCATGAGCAATGAAGGTGGAGAGGTGGGGTGAGGTTGCAGGGGGATAAAGGCTGCTTACTGTGGAAAGGACCAGGGAAGGACTCAGAAAGAAGCTCTAAACATCAGCTTCCAGCTCCAGCTGCCCAGTGCTTTAGACACTCCCCTTTTGCTCTGCACCCAGAAATGTTCCTGGCACCCCCAAGCTCTACCTGGGAGAAGCCACTCAGCCCTCTGCTCTCCCACCCAGGCTCTCACTGGCCATAAGCACCAGGGGCATAGTCCTCCTGATCACAGCTCAGCCCAGAGAGGAGCTGGCTGGGACCCAGCCACCAGCTTTCTGAATCTCAGCCAGCCTCAGCTGGCACCTGTTCTGCTGTGGGCTGACCTGACCTCAGAGGCCAGGACATCACGGGGTGGATGAGGAGGCCTGGGAAGAGGGTGTGGCTGAGACACAACCTCAGGAGAAACTCCCTGTTGGGAACAGGTCAGGAGGACAGACCAAAAGCTTCCCCCACCACTAGAGAGGCCTGCCTGGGACAGTGTTGGCCACACTGTTTGGCCAATACCACACCCATAATTATCCTATGTTCCTTCCCTTCCTACCCCAGCCAGAGCAATTCCCACCCAAGGAACTGAAATGTTGTAAACTAAAGGATTCTCCTAGACTTTTACATCAACTCTTTTATTTAACTTAATAGTAATATATTCGTGTGTGTGTGTGCATGTATGCATATATATATGTGTATGCTAGTACGCATAAGAGTATTGCAAAAGAGCATAGGCAATATAGCTTAATATTTAAATGCCAGACTGCTTTGCCATTTACTGGCTGCATGAAATTAAGTGAGTTATGTTCCTTCTCTGCACTCGGTTTCCCCATCTGGAAAATGAGACTAATAATAGTACTTATCTTATTGGGGTTGATGTGAGGCCACAATGAGGTATTAGCCTTAGAGTGCTTGGCACAGTGTCTGGAACATAGTAAGTGTTCCAGAAACACTAATGATTGTTATCATGTACTCAGTAGATGCTAGCTGTCACTAGTTATGTATCGACAGATTTCTCTTTGCCAGATATGACCCAGGGCACTGAACTTCAACAAGGTGCTTATATAATGTAGTTGTTATTATTATCCATTTCTTATAGATAAGGAAATTGAGACCCAGAGGAGGAAAGGGATTTGTTCAAAGCTAGGGGGAGGCCATGCCTGGAGGAGCTGCTGGGAAAACTGGGCTTAGGAAAAGAGCAGCTGCCAGAGTCCTCCATGCTTGATGATGTGTGTCTGGGGAAGGAATCCTGAATCTCCCACTGCCCAGACTCTGGGACACTTATGATGGGACAAGCCAGGCGGGAGGACCAGGGGCAGAGGTGAGGCCAGGGGAAAAGGACAGTCTCCCAAGCCTGCTGGATCCCAGGTTCCCCAGCACTGTATGTGAACAGAGCTCAGCAGAAGGCCTCATCGAGTTGATTTCTAATTGGTGTGGGCTGCAAGCTGCAAGGAGCCCTGGGGCTGCCAGTCTCACATAGTTGCTACCTCTGGGGACCCTGAATTTGGAAACGTTGCCTCAGAGGGAGACACAGTCATGGGGGAGGCTCTGGCTTTGACAGAGTGCCCAGAACAGGAGCCAGAGCTGAGTAGAAGGCGGCCCCAGCACCTGGGAGTGTGCCTGGGAAGAGGAGTCTTCGAGCGACCCAGGGACCCCAGCTGGGTCCCTGCCCACTCTGGGCCCTGGGACCCTCATGGGTGACATGAGGGAGAAGATGACTGCAGTGGTCCTTTCCAGCTTTGAATTCTGGTGAGCCCTGCACTTAGAGGCAGCGGAAATGGGAAGAGCCTTCTTGGGGGTTCTCAGGACTCCACCAGGCCCTGAGCTTTGGTGTTAGCCTCACTGGAGTCTTCACTCCTGATGACCCGACCCATCAATGAGCAGCTTCCAACACACCGGGCCACCAGGAGGATTTGTGCTCCTCAAAGTTGAGGTCAACGAGGCTCAAAGAATGACAAATGACACGAGCTGATCACTCAGCTGATCACCAACATCTGAGTGACTGAGTCCAGCCTCTATCTGGGCCACTCTTTGACCAGTTGCTGAACACTCAGCCACCCTTTGCAAGTCCCTCAAAGATGGGTCATTCCCACAATGCTGCCCTTTGGGTGGAAAAAAACTTCCTAGATGAAAATGCTCTGCACCTTCCTTCCCAACAAGCCAAACCCCAGGGCCTCAGGAGACCAAGGTCCCCAGGTTTGATCCTGGAAGTATCTTTCTCTGGGGCTATAACTATTCCCGCTTCCAAATCTCACGTCAATAGCCCCTCACATTTCTGCCTTCCTCCCTCAGGCCTAGTCCTAACGTCTGGCTGAAAGGGTCACACCCAAGAAAGAACAGAGCCAAGGGGACCCACAAGCTGGTAAGAGAAGCCCCAGAAGAAACACAGACTCCTGAGAGCCTCTGGACTTTTCCATTTGTGAGCTACAACAACGTGACCACCTGGGACGCTGGATTTGTTCTTTATTTTGTTTTCTTGATCTGTAAAACGGGACTGTTAAGCTCTGCTTTTATATGCCAAGCAACTGTCACAAAAATAAACTCAACAATTGTAAACTAAAAATAATGATATGACTGACGGGGGCATCCGCGGAGATGAAGAATTTGCTACACAAGGATAAGAAGGTAGGATCCTGGTAGGGACTAGACCATCGTTTAAGAGCTGGCCTGGCCCCTGCGAGGGGGCTTTTGGGCCTTGGGAACTCTGATCCGGAACTGAGATCCCCGACCCCACCCAGCTTATTCCCTCCTCACTTGACCCTACCCCCTATTAATCAACCCCTCCTTGGCATAGCACCAAGGGAGAGCCAGGGGCTTCAGGACCACCTCTTCTGTCACCACCCTGTCTCCTTCTCAAGTGCCAACCCTCCCACTCACAAGAGCAGTGGGTACCAAGTTGTAATGATCATGCATGATTTAGCAATCAAAAAGTTTATTTTATAAACCCCAAACACTCATGTTTATTACTTTATATGTTTATATATCTATTATCTATACATTAAATATGAAATATCCTCTTTTCTAGGCAAAAATAATTTGCGATAGAAGTTCCAGTGTTTTCTTCTCACACTCAGTGGAGAGCTGTGCTCCAGCAATGGGCTGAAAGCTTTGCAGAAGAACATCTTTTCCTGGCCCTGAGCCCAGGGTGCAGATGGGGAGTCACGAAGCTGGGTGTCCAGGCCCTAATGAGAGGCTGCAGGCCCCAGCACATTCTTGTTAAATATGCCATTTGGTCTGGGCAGTTGACTCTAAATAGTGTCATGTGTCACAAATGGTGTCAAATTCTGGGTGGCCTGAGTTTGCTAGAGGTGGGAAGGGAAGGAAGAGGAGAATAACTAGTGTCCCAAGGTCAGTGAGGGAGTGTACCTCCTCCTGGCACCATCACAAGGATCATTGCCATCCCAAGGAGGCGCCCTTAAAAGTGGCCTGGCCGAGCCTCCTGGGGGAAGTTCCCTGGGCCCCGAGATGACATATGTCCAAGTTGGAAGAAACACTCTGCTCTGCGGCCTCAATTCATAGTTGAATTTACAGGCTCAGAAAGTCTAGAGTGCACTGATGGAGCTCACAGGGGGTTGGGGAGAGAGCCAAGGTGGGATTCACATGATCCATCCCTTTTTCTGCCACCAGCCAACTGGAGGCCCCGAGGGGAGGCTGGAGACCATGCCTGTGACTCCTGTGCAAGCCACCCATGGGAGCACATGGGGGTACCCCAGCCACAGTGGAAATGCCGTGACATTGGCAAGGGCCATACCAAAGGAGGGCCTCAGGCTACCCACACCCACCCAAGAGCCACCTGAGGTGGGGCCCTGGTCCTTCTACAGAGTTGGACAGAAGCAGCAGCGGGCAGGGACTGGCAAGGCAAGGACGGGGAGCATCCCAGGAGGGCATGCATCAGGCCCTCCCTTTCTCACAGCAGCACCTCCTGTTCAGCCAGGCAGGAGGGTAGTAGGAGCCTTCTAGGACCCTAAGGAACCTTCTAGGTTGCAGGCTCAGCCTTCCTGGGGCCAGTAGATGGGGACTTTCAAAGCACTGGCCAGGCTGGGCTGGTTTTTGCCCAAAGCTGTCATGGCCTCAGGTCCCATGGAGCTGCAGAGCAGATGCCCTTGGCCCCGGGGTGTATGACAGAAGCTTGACCTGCTGGGCTTCCTGGGGCAGGGGGTCTTGGCTCTGGAGCCACCAATAGCCTCTCTCTCGGTGGAAAACCCCAGGGCCTCAGGAGACCAAGGTCCCCAGGTTTGATCCTGGAAGTATCTTTCTCTGGGGCTGTAACTACTGCTTCCAAATCTCATGTCAACAGTCCCTCACATTTCTGCCCAACTCTCTCAGACCTAGTCCTAATCCTGGGGCTCTGAGCACCTCACTGTGCCTACCGAGAGTGAGCCCCATGATGCCTTTGGGGCCTGGCTCATACCCTGCCGGGTCATTGTCAAGGCTGGGTCTCCCCTTGATCCTTAGAAAGAATGAGACTCAGGAGCCAACAGCCAAAGCCCCGAATGATCCTTCAGCCAGCCAGAAGAGGGCCTTCAGGGAGGGCCATGGAAATGAAGGGACCAGAGAGCTGCCAAATGCCAGGGACCCTGTGGTGGCTCAGAGTGAGACCCAGATGGCGACTCAGAGTCCCGGCTAAGAGCCCATGGTCTTTGCAAGCCGAGGTAGCCAGCCCCAAGCATACCTGGTCCAGCCACGCCATCCTCTCCTGCTTCATCTTTCTAACAGCTAAAGACCATACCATTCCAACCCAGCCCCAGGTAGGCCTAGCCTAGCAAAGCGGCCCAGACAGTCCACCATGGCCACCACCCTCCTGCCTTTGTGACGTCACAGCCTGGTTGGGCGTGGCTGCGCATGGACCCTTTCAGGCTCCATGAGGTTCCTGTGCATCAACAGCTGCAAAGGCAAAGGGATTGGCCTTCTGGGCAGAAAGGGGCCAAAAGGGAGGGCCTTTTGGAGCAGCGTGGCTCTGGGAGGGGTGGAGGTGAGACCCACACTTCTGCTCTGATGCCTTGCAACTGATTTCCTCCAGATACAAACAGGGCAGCCGAATGGGGAGATGGCCTCCCCCATCAGAGGCAGTTCCCAGCCAGCTTCCTTGGATGGCCACACAGGAAACACTCCACACACCATCCCTGAGAAGCAGAACCACAGAGAAACCTCTTGTCCCTCTGGAAACTCAGGTACAATCAGTTCAGCACTTGAAGGAAGGACCTCGAAACATTACAGCCCGAAGAACAAGAGGGTGAAACTGTGGAGGCCTCAGCATCTTCTACCCAGAATGTGCCCAAAGCTATAACCTGGGGCATCCACCAGCATCAAGAGCTTCAGGCCAATGGGAAGCTGGGGGACCTCTTGGTCCCATTTCCTTGGTAACATCAGAAATCTGAAGAACAACTCTCCAGCAAGGCACGGGCTTCAACTGAAGCCCTCTTCCCAAGCCATACTAAAACAAGAACCGACCCCAGCCGAGGGTGCTTCTCTCTGCCCGCACATCCTTCTTCCAGCCTGCTCCATATGCAGCCCCACACAGTGGGGGTCCCTGTTGGGGTTGTGTGCCTGGGGAAGGTGACCTTACCACCCCAAGCCTCCATGTCCTCAGAAGTCAAACAAGGATGGGGATGCTGACTTCCCGGGGTGAGCGTGACTCCCCTCCCTCTCTCCAGCCCTCTGGCTCTGGAGTGGAAATCTGGGCCCTTCTCGAGCTCAGTCAATACCAGCCATAGATATAACAGGGCACTGGGGAGAAGATGGGGCAAGGAGAAGTCATTCGACCCATGACCTCTGACCTTCCCCCACCTGCCACTGGCATAGCTCCTGTGGGAATCCAGTTCCCTTGTTCTTTGGTGTTGGGTGGATTTAGAGAAAGGAGTCCTGATGGCCTCTCAGAATCCAAGTCCTGAAACAAGAATGGGGACACACACAGAGGGGCTCCAGATACACTCCCTGCTCACTATCCTCCCAGACGCCCTCCTGAGGCCCTCCAGTGCCAAAGAGGGCAAGAGGCCACCCCACTCCCCTCCCATCACAGACCTTTCTGGCAGCCTGGAAAGGCTAACCCAACTCTTCCCTATGAAACTGCTTCCCTGAGCATCATTTTCAGAGGAGCAACACCTCTGTGTGGCTATAAAGAGCCTACGTGATTGTGACCATCCCTGCCTCCCACTGGCTTTCTACAGACAGACACATCCTTGGAGCAGCACACTGGATGCAGCTCACCTATTCCCAGAGACCCAGGCTGGGTACCAGGGGCCCCTTCTTCCAACCCTTGGCCCACCCCTGGCAATCTCTAGGTCGGGCTTCTGAGCACCAAGACTGGCCGCTCAGCTCCCACCTTCACCACCAGCCCACTCCCCCACATCCACCCCCTACACACACACAGCCCCAGTAATGCACTTCCAAGTCTGAGTTTCCCTAACAGTCTCACTCTGAACCCTTCTCCCTACATCCTTGGGAATGCTGGAAGCCTGTGGCCTGCAGTGGGGCAGAGGCACAGTTGGGTCTGTCCTGTTTCTCCTGCCCTCCCTGCTGACCCCCACCCCTTGGCTGTTTGTCTTGTCATCTCTGGCCGGGTTGAAGGGGGTGAGGGGGTGAACAGCAGAGCTGAGATATGGGTCAACCTTGTCTCCTGGGCCAGGAGTCAGAGACGTCTCCTGGGCTATCCGTTTCCCTCAAACTGTCAGCTGCGAGAACACAAGCAGAGGCTCCATTAAGACGAGAGGGCTGGTGGGCTTTCCAGAGAGCAGGACTGCAATTCCTCCAGGCTATGCAGCCCCATGGCCCTGGGCTGAAGCAAGGGGAGGTGCTCCCAGAGCAGCACCAAAGGCAGGTCCGGCCCCCTTAAGTCCGTGGAAGGAGTAAAGAGCCACCCAAAACGCCTTCCTCCAGACGTTGGCCAGGACCTCAGCACAAACCCTTCTGAGCTGCCTACCCATTGCTGGGGGTCCCCAAAGGCTGGAAGCCTTGGAGGAAAAGAGGCGAGAATTATCCTCTGAGCAATTCCAGTATAGTCCACACCCTTCTCCAGGGTGGTAGGTTAGGAGGGGGTCACCTGGCCGAGGTCAACGAAAGAAAAGAGGAGCAGACCCTCCGGTCCCCAGCCCTCGATCTGACCTCTCCTTTGCTTCTGCTGCCATCCCCACCAAAGAAAAATAGCAAGGAGAAAAGAGCAGGCCACCACTGGTCTCCCTCGGACGGGGCAGAACCAAGCAAAAGCCAGCCAGAGTTGAATGTTCCAAATGAACCGATCCGCACGATCACACAAGAAACCCCTCTCCTCAAAACACAGGCCCTCTCCTCTCCCTGCGCCATCCTGACTCGGAATTATCCGGAGCAGTTATCAAAGCCCAAACTGGGAAGGGATCTGTAGGCGCCCAGATGCAGATGAGGGTGGCAAAGGGGGTGTCTCGGAAATGCCCAAAATGGGGCTGGAGAGGGCGGGCTGCAGGAGGGGAAGGGAAGAGGTAGGCGTCCATGACGGCCTCCACACGTCCAAAGTCTCCCCGCGAGCAGCCAGCTCCCAACTTGTTTACTTGTCAGCATGTTTTGCTGTTTCCAAATGGAAATAGTTAAACACCTCGGCTGGATCGCGAGCAGTCCCTATCTGTCACCTTCCCTGCCGGCTAAGCGCCGCCGCCGCCGCCACCGCTGCTGCCGCCTCTGCCAAAGAATCGAACCTCGTCTACTTTATTCCACTTGAGCGTGGCCAAACTGTTGCTATTTAGTGGGGAGCAAAAAAAAAAAAAAAAAAAAAAAAAAAAAAAAACAATGTGCACCGTCGAAACGAGCCAGCAGCTGGTTGGGGGGCGGGCGGGAGCTGGGCCCCGCGTGCCCTCGGCAGCCGGGGTCCTCTCCGGGGAGAGGCACACACACGCATCGCCGGATCGCGCCTCGCCAGGGCCAGAGTCACCTGGAATGCGCAGCCCGAGAGCATCTCCCGAGCCAGAGCGAGCCTGACGCGCGCCCAGCGGGCGGCGGGCGGCGGGCGGCGGCGAGCTGGGGCGGGCGGAGGGCCGGCTCCCGGCCGCGGGCGGGCAGGAGGGAGACGCGGAGCGCGGAGGAGGCAGGCTGGGGAGCGGCCGCCTGACTTACATGGAAGTGATATTCCTTGAGATGTCCGTGATGTTGATGCTGGCGTTCCCATTGCTGTTCCCTGAATCCTGCCCTTCCAGGAGGGGAAAGAGGTTCCCATCGTCCGGCCGCCGGCAATTGATCTCAGTCTTGCTGCAGACACAATTTGCAGGGCAAGCCAGCACGGAGCCCACATAGTCCAGCCAGACGCTTCCCAGCAAGAAAATCCGCCAGAAACTACACTTGGCTGGGCAAAGAGAGACATCCATCTCCGATCGCTGCTTCTAAAAAAGAGGAGGAGGAGAGGAGAGGGGGGTGGGGTGGGGGGAGTGGGGAGAGCAGGGGGGGAAGGAAACAAAGACGGCGAGGGAGGGGGGAAGGGGGAGGGGGGGCTTCTGCCTTTGAAACGCCGAGCGATCAGATGCAAAATCCTTCAGCGTCTGAAACCATCGCGGCCGCCGCCGCCGCCGCCGCCGCCGGGTGGGAGCTGCGAGGAGCGCCTAGTGGCGCGGTCTGCCTGGCATGGTGGCCGGCTCGGCGATCGCTGACTCGCCGGGTCCGGGGGCTCTGGAAGCGAGGCACGCTCTCCGACTCCGAGACTTTGCAGGGTTGCAACAGAAGGTGGGGAGGCAAAAAAAAAAAAAAAAGGAAAAGGAAAAAATGGTGCTAAAGTCACCAAGTCCCACCTACTGGGCAGAATTAAAACGGACACACCACACACCTGCAAAACACACACATTCACACACTCTCACACATACACACACCCGGAGCCCGAGGAAAGGAGGAGAAGGAAGATGCAGTAGGAGCTGCAGCAGCCGCCGCGAATGGCTCGCCGCGCGGCTGCAGAAATGTACAAGTGCTCCGAGCCTTACGAAACGCACGGGTTATCGGAGCGTCTTCCTCGGCTCCCTCCCTCCCTTCCTCCCTCCCTCCTCCCCTCCCTAGTCGCGGCCTCCTCCCCCCGCCCCCCGCCCGGGCTGGGAGCGGCAGGAGAGCGGAATCTCCCCCCTCCCTCCCCTCCCCACACCCGTCTCTCTCCCCGCCCGTCCTCTCCCTCCTCCCCACCCACCCAGCCACCCACTCGCCGGCTCGCGGCTGTAGCCGGCACCGCCACCCGCAGCCTCGCGGCAGCCCGCCCGCTCCACGCCTCGCAGCGCGGCGCCCGCTAGCCGCAGCCCGGGAGAAACCGAGACCGAAGGGGAAAAGTTGCAGTTGAGATTGCGAGGGTCGGGGCTGGGGAGGGAGAGTTGGCGAGCTGGCTGCGCGACACGGAAAGGCGCTCTCCTTTCCACTTTTTGGCCCTCGCGCTACCCGGTTTTGCTGCAATCCGGACCGCGGTAGGAAGTGAAATGAACGTGGCGGAGGTGATTGGGGAGTGCTCCCAAGCCTTAGGTGGGGGGCGCTCCCAAGCCTGGGTGGGTGGGGGGCGCAGGCTCACGGACAGCGACGGGGGGTGCCGGAGCGCACAGACACCCCAGAGAAGCACCCAGAGCCAGGGACCGGGACCGCAGACGCGCAGTCCTTGGTCTGAATGACACTCATTTCCGTAATCTAGAGTCTGGGGCGCTGGTCTTGGCTGGGAGAGGACTGCGGGACATGGCACGCTAGGTGCCCCCCGTGCCCGCTGCGCTTTCTTGGAGGTGGGTTTCCATTCGGCCTTGAGCAGGCATGGATCGGGGAAGGAAGAAACAAGGGTCGAAAGGGCTGCGCTGGAGAGCCGAGGTGGCCCCGGGCGAGCTGTGCGTGCGAGAGAAATGGCCGGGGGAAATTGAGATGCAAGGGGCATATTTTGGCAAGCGCCACGCCAGCACAGTCAGAGGCCGGTTTCTCGGGCTCAGCTCTCGGGTGCGCTGAGCTGGCTGCCGGGTGAGGGGGCGGGCAGGCTGCTTTCTCCGGATTCGGGGGCGCAGAACCTCCTCCTTCCCTCCCACACAAGCACCCCTTCCTGGTAGGGACGCAAAGCAGGTGCAGCTTTCGACACAAGCTCAGATATCATCCGGGAAAGAAGTGGGGGGGGGTCCCCGCTTTTGCGCTGGTAGGGATTTTTTTCTTAATAAAACGTAAAGATGCCAAGTGTGAGCTGTTTGCTGAAAAAAACAAAAAACAAAAAACAAAAAACAAAACAAACAAAAAAAAAAAAAACGAGCATTCGCTGTGGGAAAGGAGAAGAAAGGGTTAGGGGAGTCCGAGCAGGCAGACACACTACAGCATTCACACGCAGAAGAAAGCAGGGTTCTCCTTCCCGAGCGTGGATGAGGGCAGGCGAGGAAGCAAAATACATTGAATTCAATTCAACTGCATCCAGTATCTGAAAGGAGTCTCCCCCGCCCCCCTGTGGATTCCGATGCAGGTCATGCAACTTGCAGGCAAGATGGGGGAAGGGGTATGCCCGTGTCACCGCCTGCCCCAGGCGCAACCACAGACAGGCCGGTCGACTTCGGGTGGCACTGTCGCTTAGAGTAAAAACTTGGACGAAAAAAAGGAAGAAAAGAACATGCCTATAAAAGGCAGTTTTCCCGACTTCCCGTCACATTCCACCTTCCCTTGGCCTCAGGGAGATTTTTTACCCCCGTCGCCATTATGGCCTTGTCTCCAGACTGGCATTTTGCCCTCCCACCAGCAGGAGGGGACAGAGTGTGAAGACCTCCTTGGACTCTCAAACCACTTGCTACTGGCCCTAGGCCAATCCTTGGTGTCCTTAGACCACTGGGAATTTCCCTGTCACTTCAAGTGCCATTCTGGGATTGGCTTTAGAATATCTGAGAGTCAGGGAAACTGAGGTGTAGTCAGATCCTCACGCTTGGCCTCTCTTGGGAGGTGGCAGGTGGCAGCAGAGAAACACAGCCTCTCTCAGACCACTCCTGGGCAGGGAAGGCCAAGTGGATTCAGCCCAGCATCGGTGCTCCAGGCTGGAACTGAAATGGTTGTGTCCAAAAGATGCCCAGCCCACTTTTTTGAGAGAGAGAGAGAGAAAGAGAGAGGATTTTTAGCATGTCAAGCAGAGAAGGAGACATCTATAAGTTAGAACAACAACAACAACAACAAAAAACCTTTAAAAAACCCCTCTGGATTTGGTAAAAATGCAGGTTGTGGAGCAAGGGGCCCTGATGGGCAAGAAGTCTTTCATCCTGACAGTAAAATGAGATTAAGATGGGGTGCTACGTTTATGCTCACGCTCTGGGCCTGAGCAGGAAGTGGCAGCTGAAAAAGAGGGAAGCCCTTTCGAAAGCAGGTGACGCGTGGACACATAGACGGGACAATGCGCATGAGAGTCTACCAGAGGGTAGAAGGTGGGAGGAGGGAGAGGATCAGGAAAAATAACTCATGGATACCAGGCTTAATACCTGGGTGATTAAATAATCTGTACCACAAACCCCATGACACATGTCTACCTATATAACAAAGCTGCACATCCTACACACGTACCCCTGAACTTAAAGGTTTAAAAAAAAAAAAAGCAAGTGATAGACTAGGTGTGGGGAAGAGCAGAATTTCATTTCTAACCACAGGGAAATGACAAGCTTTCTGGGACTCAGCTTTCTCATCTGTAAAATGACCACATTAAGACCAGATCCTCGGCCGGGCGCAGTGGCTCACACCTGTAATCCCAGCACTTTGGAAGGCCGAGGCAGGCGGATCACGAGGTCAGGAGATCGAGACCATCCTGGCTGACACGGTGAAACCCCGTCTCTACTGAAAATACAAAAAATTAGCCAGGCGAGGTGGCGGGTGCCTGTAGTCCCAGCTACGCGGGAGGCTGAGGCAGGAGAATGGCGTGAACCCCGGGGGGCGGAGCCTGCAGTGAGCAGAGATCATGCCACTGCACTCCAGCCTGGGCGACAGTGAGACTCCGTTTCAAAAAAAAAAAAAGACCAGATCCTCAAAACCCAAAGTGTGGCCCTCTGTCCAGCAGCATCTATATCACCTGGAAGCTTGCAAGAAATGCAGCATCTGAGGCCTCATCACAGACCTCCCAAACCAGAATGTCCATCAGAACAAGCTCCCAGGTGATCCATAAGCACATCGCAGCCCCATAGTCATCCCTCCCAGCTTGAAGATTCTCTGATTCTACATGGATCTGGGCCAAAGGGACTGTTGAGGGAGGAAAAAAAAAAGTGGGGGATGATGGGGATGGGTAGGGTGAAGTTAGGATGAAATAAACTGGGTATCTCAGAGACAGGGGCCTTGTCAGAAACAGATATTTGAAGTTTCATTCCAAGCTTAAGAAGGTGAGGAGAATGACCTGCTCACGCACCACTCACAGAAATCATAGTGCAGTGTCAATAATAGTGCAAACTCAGAGTTTGCTAGTTCTTAACCTCTGAAGTAGGCCAGATTTAAATGAGGGAGCAGGAGAAAGTCTCCAGCATAGACACCCTCCCCTCAGTAAGAGTCCAGAGCATTTGCAGTGTCTTACCTCTTGGTAAGAATGTCCTGGTTGACAAGGAAGAATGCCTGTCGCATCATGGAGTCCTGGAGAGATCATGACCAAGCTCAGCATCCAGCCAACCAGGGGTCACCCCCCAACCTCCTCATCTCCTTTGCTACCAGCTGGAGTCTTAGAAAGGAGGAAACTCACCCATGTGCCCCTTGCTGATCGATAAGAGGCAGGAATAGGCAAAGCTTTTTGTTTTGTTTTGTTTTTTGAACAGAAAGTAAAGCTTTAGAAACCCTTTACAGGTGAGCAGACACCTTCCAGTACCAAGGGTTTGGAGAAGACAGAAATGTTCCCAAGATTCGAATGCAGTCTTTCACCAGACAGGTCAGAGTGGGGACCACTTGCTGGAGCACAGTGGCCCAACTCCCCTGACACCTAGAGAAATTGAACATGTGTCTTTCTTAAAAGGCATGTTCCAGGCGTGCAAGCACCTGAGATTAATATCAACTGCTTATGGGAGATTTCCAGCAGCCCACATTCCCCTCCGCCTAGCAAGGGAGAAAGAGAGTGGAAACTCAGAGCAGACCCATGCCAGTCTATTGGTCACCTGTCTGCCTTTCTAACCCAGCCACATCCCTTTTTCCAAAGGACCCATACCCCTGAGTCAGTGGCCACATTACTGGGATGTAGGCCACACACCAGGCAGGTGCATGGATTCACCCACCATACCCTGCTCCTATGGTGTCATTCTGAATCCAAGAGCTGTGCTTCACAACTTTCAAGTTTGAGGAGAAATAGGATCTACTTCCGTAAGTCTCAGCTGGTCGAGAAACTGTGATACTGGGAGGTGACTGGGGAGCACAGCGGGCTACAAAGGGAATACTAGGTCCTGAAGGACTTGCTGTTCTAAAAGAGCTATCTGGAGCTGGCAGATCTGGGCTTGGGCTAGAGGAGGAGTTCTGTTTCTTGGGTGGCCCAAGCATAAGATAAAAGGGAAAGAGACAGGTCTGGGCCTGGTTGGAGGCTGGGGATGTATAATGCTATCCAGAAGCTCTGGGTCCAAGGAAAGAATTTTGACCATACATGGAAGATGAAAGCCCACCCACGAAAGGGGACAGTCAAGCACCAAAGTGGTCCAGGAAAGCAGAAGAATTCAACCATGGGAGAGCCAACTCAGGGCTCCCACTCAAGAACCAATATCTTGGACAAACACCTGCCAGGAGGTTGGAAGTACCTGCTGGTGGTGTCCTGCTTGAACACCTTCAGTGGCAGGAAGCTTATTACCAGCCACTCCAGAGCCCTCAACTCTGTTCTCAGACAGCTCCATTCCTTGGGTATCCTTGACTTTGACATAGCGAAGCCAGCACCCTAAAGCTGCCACCCTCGTGCTAGTGCTGCCACCTAGACCCCCAGGGAAAAGTCTCACCTCTTTTCTGCAAGCCATCCAGGAGGCTACTCACTGCCCCTCTCTTCTCTGAGCAAAGCCTCAGTTCCTTCCCTATACTCCAAACACACAGCTTTTTGTAGCTCTTTCCCCACTACAACTATTGGAAATGCATTCGGTTTGTCAAAATGATCGGTTTAAATAAAGCATGGCTCCAAATCACACAGGCTTCAGGTGCTCTGACCTTGGGGACCCAGGGAGTAAGGAGCTGTAATGGGACTAAAATGGTGTCACGTAGGGTTTACTACCCACTAGTATCGAACCCTAGCAAGGCACTTAAGTCTCTCTACCTCAGTTTCCCCTTCTGCAAAATAGGATCTAACTCACAAGGTTGTCATGAGATAACACAGCAAGGCACTTTGAATAGTGCCTGGTGCACAGAAGCATGGTATGTCAACTTCATTATGCCACTTTTGAGGTTCCCAGAGGGCTTTACCACTCAGCAGGGAGGCCCCAGCAGCCTTTATCCACTAACAGCCAAACACAATGCCGCCATGAAGCTCTTCCCACACATATTGTAGCGCCCCCTGGCAAGTTGGTGCAATGGGTCGGGTGCAGCCACCAACCACAGATACTCTCTGGCTCCAGTCCTAGACCCCAAAGTGGTGTGCTGCCAGAGAGGGTTCAGCGAATCTCCCGTCCCTGGGGAAGAAAGTACAGAGCGCAGGCCCAGGTACATCACCCCTGAGATGCAACTCCTCAGCCCCGGAGGCCCTCGCCGCTGGTTCTCGTGCCTTTGAGTTGCTCCTTCTGGGCTTTGGTCCCTTCCATAGGAAGGTAGCCCCTGCTGAGTCACCACCGGCTCTGAGCAGTTGAGCTGGGCTGGGAATTTAATGCCGCACATCCTAGGTCCTGCACAGGCAGTGGCTCGCAAGGCCTCCCTGGCCTCCGAGTGTCCTGGTGGGGGCCCTGCAGGAGCAGATGCTAGAGCCCTTCCTTAGACAGCAGGATCCAGGGCAGGCAGCTGGCTTTCCTGCCAGCAGGTGAGCACTGCAGGCAGGTTAGGGGGAGTCAGGGAAGAGGGACTCCCACTCCATGAGCCAACTTCCCCCAAGGTATGAAATCAGGAGTCAAGAGTCAGGACTCACACTTTTAGGAAGCCAGAAACCTGCAGGTCGTTGGCAGAGGCTAGTGCAGCACCACTGACAGGGGCTGGGGGGAATAGAGAGGTAGGAGGATTGCACCTCCACACCCACCCTCCGTTATAGACATAGCCCTCACATGCCTTCCTAGATGAGCTCTCTCGGAGTATAACTTACCTTGTGCCTTCCTCTGCACAATACCCAGCCATTTGCCTATTTACTGATGAGACAGCAGCCAGGGATCATCTCAGAGGGCAGCCAGGGATAATGGCCTTCATTTGGCAGATGAAGGAACTAAGATTGACAGGGTGGGGCAGAGAAGTCTGGGCACCTTCCTGACTTGCAAGGGGATATTCCTGTTACCAGGTTTTAAAATGTGACTTCTTTGAGGGTGCAGACCTTGCTTATTTTATCTACTGATTTGCCAGCCCCGTAAACAGCACTGAGAACACAGAGGGGCTCTCTAGGTGGTTGCTGAATGAATGGCTGCCCCCAGCACACCTTGCCCTTTTGTACCACTCCACACACATGGAAGTAAGGGTTCAGCGTCTGCCTCCCCCTGGGCTGCAGGCACCAAGAGGGCCAGGAGCTGTCGGTGTTGTTCACTATATACCCCGCAGGGCCTACTTTGGTGCCAGCCCAAAAGTGGACACCACATATTTTGGGGGAAGATTAAATGAATTATTTTGCTGCCTGAAACCCCGTGTGTGTCCACAAGAGAAGTTTGGGACTTAACAGAAGTGAGGTGCTTTGAGCTGACCACCTCCTCTGTATCCCCGGAGTTATACGTGCTGCCACACACTTCTCCCCCAACAAGGCAAATATCAAGGGGTTTCTAGAAGCAGAAAGATTAGTAGCTCCTGTTTTCAAGAGAAGGTTGGGAACAGCAATGTCCCACCACCTGGGCCTTTGGCAGCCTCCTCCCACTGAGTCTAGGGCAGAGCCCAGGTCCAGCAGCCCCATTACTGTGGCCTCTGCCCTGCAGAAAGCCAAAGACTTCTTCTGGGTTAGAATTCCCCCTTCATTCCTCCCCATCTCCTAGGGCCCCCACTGTATCCTATTGCCCTTCTTAGTCAACCCAGCCCACTCCTGCTCGGCTCCCAGGCTCCTGCCTCTACCTCACCACCTCCCACAGTTGCCCTTCTCTCCACCTGCTCCTCACCAAAGCGGCCCGTGCCACACCTTCCAGCTGCCCTGGCCCTGAGCCTGTGGCTCAGATTATAGGACTATGGCTTTCAGACTCATCTTTGTACTAATGCATTCATTTAGCATCAAAACATATTGGGCTGCATCACCTTGGGCATGCTACTGTCCTTCACTTATCCTCCACTTCCTTCTCTGTCACATGGGGAACCCATGATGCCAAGGACCAAGCAAGATAATGCACCTGAAAACACTTGTGGACATTAACACTCACAATGACAGCCACTGGTTTCCGCTAACAGTAGTGGACACCAGGACCTTTGCACACTTGATTAGCACTTCACCTCTGACCTGCCTGCATTTATCAACAACGAGATGATCGCAGAGTTGAGGAAAGCCAAGACAACAGCTTCCATTTACACCATGCATTACACTCTCACCTCCAAGGGGCAGCTTTATGAAGTGTGAGTTTTAGCCCCAGGCAAATCTGGTTCGAACCCCAGCTCCAGCACTTTCTACCTGGTGACCTGGGCTTATCATTTCACCTAGCAGAGCCTCATCCTCCTCTCCTGAAGGGCATTGCTCATGGATATTTCCCTTGCAATGCAGTTTGGAGAAGGCAATCATAAAACGTGCGTAATGTGCCTAGCCCAGGATTTGACACATAGAAGTTCTCCCTTCCCTTATTTTTTCTTTCTACTATTCTTCCTTAGGGGGCCCACTCCATACCAGATAGTTCAGCCTCCCTATTAGGGTGCTCACAACTCCACCCTCCTTGCTTGCTAGAAACTATCCTGGCTTCTGTTTCTTTAAACAGAAGAGAACTCTAGGAGCATAGAGGGCCAAAGAGGTGATGCCCCAAAGTCCTCAGGCCCAGAGAGGAGGAGACCAGATATTTGCCAGATACCTGGGACTCAAAACAAGAAATCACCAGATCGGCTCCAATTTCTTCTGGCACTGATTACTGAGAACAGCACACACACACACACACATTTAAGTAGGTATCAAGAGAAAATGGAAAACCAAAAAAAAAAAAAAAGAGTTGTCTTATTTGCTGAGACACCAGTGCGGGAATTTGGGGGAAGCGATGATGCGTTGTGGGGAAGGGCATGGGAAGCCATGCTCGCCTTTGGAAATAAGAGACAGTTCCCTCCCACAGACTTTCTGCTGCATCCTCCACCCCCTCCCCAGCCCACAGCACCAGCTGCACTGCCTGGGAACTGAGGGAACAGAAAGCCCAGCCCAGGGAGTTCTGGGATGGGGGTGGGACAGGGAATGAAGGTGGCAGTGGGGGAAGGTGCAAACCAGCCCTGACAAAAGCTCAGGTCGGATGCTCAAAGCTGTGGGGTGAATGTGAAGCATGGGGAAGGGGTCCCAGAAACTCAGCCTGGAAGCACACCTGGAAGGCACCATGAGTTCATCCAACTGCTGGAGGCCAGATGACCCTCAAAGTACTGCGGACACTTGGCGTTCCCCTTGAACACCCTCTTCCTAGTGTCAAGTTCTAGAACTTCCCTCCAAGAAAGAGAGCCCAGGAGTCCAACCCCATGGATGGATGGCAGTGACATTTTCCCACTGTGCATGTGCCCTGTGACAGACCTCTCCCCAGTGTTTCCCAGTGACAAGACCCACACTCCCCTTGCCCAGCCTCATGCTGGAACGAACAAGGAGATGTCCATAGAACTATGGTGTGAAGGATCTAACCTCTTTCCAGAAGAGTTTATGGTTGCCCCGGGGCTCAGTGTCCCTTATAGATTTAAACGTAGCAGAAGCCATCCAGAGGCCACACCCAGGTACCAAAAGGGAAGCGTCCTCTGGGCCAAAGAAGGCCATCTCTTATGATCATGGGGCGCCAGAGATGAAGATGGGCAGAATGATGGTGATGATGATGATAATAACTTCAACCACAACATATTGACTATTTTCTGCGTGTGACATTTTTCCATAGCCTTTACATGTGTCATTTCATTGGATCCTCACAAATACTTGGTTTTACAGTTGAGAAACAGAATCACAGAGGTTAAATCACTTGTCCAAGGTCACCCGGCTTGTACGTGGAAGGAGCCAGGTTTTAAACCCAGGTCTCCTAAACACAGCATGGAACCAGGTACCACTTGTTACACTAAATTGTCCTTAGTGAGGCAACGAGGAAAGGGGAGACTGCCACCTCTGCAGGGGACTTGGTGGGGGGCAGTTCTGCCCCTCTGCATCCCCACACCCCTTTGCCAGGGTTTCCCTGGTTGTGAGAGGGAAGGAAGGAGGGAGGACCCCAGCAGTGACCATCCAAGCCCTGATTAGCCATAGCCCTAGACCATCCTAGCCCATAGCCCATAGCCCTAGACCATTAGGGATAGGGCTAATGAGGGCTTCAGCAGGGAGCACAATATGTAGTCTGTGACCTGTCCTGTGGCCAGGTTTTATCAAACACTCAAATAACCCCTTCCCTAAAGATTAATGAGCCAACTTTCTCCCAAAAAGGACAGGGATTCTAGAGTTAGGTCCTTGGCACAGTGGACACAATGAATGTCCTACCCAAGCATCTGTAATCAACAAATCAATAATTAAGGGAGGATGCACATTAGCCTTTGAAAGGGTTCCAGAGACAGTTTATTTTTTATCTTAAAGGAGGTGAACAAGTGTGTGCTCCAAGCCTGGGGAAGGCTGTAGGCAGCGACAGAGAGATGGGGAGTGGGCTCGGGGGTGGGTGTGTGGACCTACCACATGTGGTCCCCAGGGGCATGTGCTGAGGGTGGCAGGAACCTCCAGCCTGCGAGGGGGTCTGCAGGGGCTGGACAGTGCAGGTGAGCACAGGGAGCAGGTGGTGCGGGGCAGGTGGGCTTTACTCGTGGGTGGGGCGGGGCGGGGTGTGGGTGAGGGGCACTCCCAGTGGGCTGTGTGTGCACATGTGGATGCAGGTCAGAGAGAGAGGTGGGAGCCAGAGGGGTGTGTAGGGAGGTTGTGTGTGTGGTGAGGGCAACTGCAGGGGCTGGGGGCAAAAGAAGGTGCTTAATAAAGGATGCTGATGGCAGGATCCTCATTCCCTTGTGCCAGATTGAATTAGAAGCCATGCTTTTAATCTGTAAACTCTCTGATGCAGAGATGAAAGAATAGAACTTTGTAAATATCACCCCACTTCCTGACCCCCACTCTTCTCTTCTGTCCCTCCCTGCCCTCATGGGCTGGCCACAGAAGCCAGCTCACTTTGCTTTCAACTTCCAGTTCCACTGAACGTTTCCAGTCCCAGGATTTTAGGAAGAATAAAGAAGATACTAGACATTTCTATGAGTTCAGTTTATCATTAACCCCAACTCCCTCACACATACCAAGAATAACAGCAATAATAATATCACAGCTTTTGTAATTATAAAATCATAACCTTTGAAAAGGCCTTAGAGAGTGACCATTCCTGTGTTCCTCACATTTTCCCAACTAGAATTCCCAAACTTGGAGGAGAGAGAGAGCAGGGAGGGAGGGGATGAGGGGGAAGGGGGTGGAAGATTTGTGCCATGTTTATGATTCCTGTGCCTTTGAAGACCCTGGGGTATTGTCACAGTCACAAAAGCCTCATGGAAACTTACCAATTTGGGAAACACCACATTTAGTACAATCCCCTGTCCCTGCTATTTTATAGGTAGACAAATTAGGCCCAAGATAACGAAGTTATGTCCCCGAAGCCACATAGTTAGTTAGGACTACAGCCAAAGGCTTCTACTCCAAGGCATCCATTCTGCCCATTCCAAAGAAAAAAAAAAAAGAAAGAAAGAAAGGAAGAAAGGAAGAAAGGAAGAAAGAAAGAAAGGAAGAAAGAAAGAAAGAAAGAGAGAAAGAAAGAGAGAGAGAGAAAGGAAGGAAGAAAAAGTAAAAGATTCTGGCTAGAGGTCTGAGAACCTCATGTCCCAAACACTGCCGGCCCCTCCTGGACCACATACCTCTCTCTCAAGTGGAAAGCTACCTTTTTTTTTTTTTTAATTTTTTCAGCACAACAGCATTTTATGACAGATTTTTATGACATCAGTTCTTTAAGCATCTCTCTCCAAGGAACACAAAATTCTCCAACATAACCTCACCCAGGCCTTACAACAGTCCCCCAGAATCCAGCAGAGCACAGCAATTTTGGGTGTTTATTGGATTCCTGTTTTTCCTGCCTCGTTTCCAAAACGGATTTACAGGTAAATATAACGACCTCTCCATTGTACAGGTAGGAGTAACATAGGAACGCGACTTTCTCATGGTCATGTGACACATTTTGGCCAGTGAAGTAGATGAGACCGCCTACTCTATCATCTAAAGGAGGTCAGGGTTTAGCCACGTGGCCTTGCTGAATGACTCTATCAGCTTCTGCTCAGTTACCTTCCCTTGCCTGAAGTAGGAGAGAGTGAAGTGGGGTTAAACTGGGGTGATCAGGGGCTGGATGGGTGAAGGCTCTGAGTGCCTCCTGCTGAGCTCAGGCCCACAGGCTTGAAAAGCTTCTAAAAATTCCAGGCATGTTTCTTGCAGGGGGGCTGATTTAGCTGACCTTTCCTAAAGAGGGCCAATTTGCCTGCTTCTGCTGCCTGCTTCTCGCCAGCTGACTCTTGGGCTGAACTGAGGCAGGATGGGAATATCCTCTCAGTCCCTGCATCCCTTACCCCAGATGGATCCAGTGGAAATGAAAAAAAAAAAAAAAAGGTCTGGAGCATCCCAGAGCATTTAACAAGGGCAAGCCATGGGTGAGGCAAGAGACATCGAATTGGTCATTAGATTGGTCTCTGGTCTCAAGTAGCTCATGGTCTGTCGGCTCTGTTAGGGAAAACAGCAGAATATCATCTGACACATGGCAAATGGCAGGGGCCAGGTGTCGGTGGGCAGTGAGCACATAGAGAAGTTCATTTTCTTTTTCTTTTTCTCTTTTTTTTTTCTTTTTGAAACGGAATCTCTCTCTGTCACCTAGGCTGGAGTACAGTGGCACCATCTCAGCTCACTGCAACTTCTGTCTCCCAGATTCAAGCGATTCTCCTGCCTCAGCTTGCCGAGTAGCGGGGATTACAGGTGTGTGGCACCACACCCAGCTAATTTTTGTATTTTTAGTACAGATGGGGTTTCACCACGTTGGCCAGGCCAGTCTCGAACTCCTGACCTCAAGTGATTCACCTACCTCAGCCTCCCAAAGTGCTGGGATTACAGGCGTGAGCCACTGTGCCCAGCTGAGAGGTTCATTTTCATTGGGGAAAGTCAGAGGGGCTACAGCTCTCTTCTTTCATTCGTTTTCATTCATACATCTGTTTACTTTCATTGATTCATTTGTTTGTCGGGTGCCTGTTCTGTGTTTATGAGATCGTGTGGCAGCTGCCTTGGGATTCAGACCCAGATAACTAAGTCTGGTCCTGCTGGGCCTCATTTCCCTCATCTGTAAAATGGCTGTGTTTAAATTGGAGCCCTTCAAAAACTCCTCCCAGCTGGGACACCCAAGCTTTCTAGGTCCTGGCTGCAGTTAAGGGCTCTGTTGCCCAAGTCCTGAGGTTCTCTGCTACCTCTCATTCTCTTCACTGATTTTCTGAGAGTTACTTTTGCTTCTGGCACCCTCCAGTCCCCTAGAAGCAGAAGGACAAGAAGCAACCACCCTTGTTGAAGTCTCTGCCCAAGGCTCCTGGCAGAAGGTTTTCCCTCTTCCATTCCTGGCACACACACAGCCCCTGGCAAGTGTTGGTCTCACCCTAGCAGCTTGGCATTTCAGAGAGAAGATTCTAGTCCCCACTTGTCTGACAGCTCATGGTCTCTGACCTAGGACTGATGCGGACCAGGAAGGACAGACCCACATGGGAGTGGCAGCGCATGCTGGCCCTTCCTCCTGCAGCTCTGGGGTCTGAACCGACCCTCTCAGCCCCAGCATATCACCCTCCCTGGCTTTTAGGGAGCTGATCTTCTGCAGACATGCCTGGAGCCTGGTGAGGGCAGGAAAACTGTCCATCCAAGGATGGAAATAAATGCTGACAGCTCCTGATTTATGCCCTTGTTATCCTGTAAGGAAGACAGCAAGGCAATTTAAAAGGCCAGCAGCTTTGGGAAGCCCAACAAGGAGCCCCACAGCACCTGGAGCTGCCCACTGGCTCCCCAGCCAAAGCTAGCTAGCTGCTTCCTGGAAAGGCCAAGATACCCTCCTCCCATCCCCAACCTGAAAGGGAGAAGAGGGAAAAGGAAGCACGTACCTGAGTGCCCATGAGGGTCAGGTGCCAGTGGACTCCTCCCCACCCAGTGGCGTCTCTCTCATCATCCATCTTTTGCAGGTGAAGAATCGGACACTTAAAGAGGTTAAGTCGCATGCCTGAAGTTACACTGGGGAGACCAGGAGCAAACTGGGATCTGTCTGACCTCAAAGCCCTGCTTCTAAGTAGCCAGGGAGCAGTGGGATCCAGTGCAGCGATGGGGAGGAGGGGCTCTGCCACTCCCTGCCTGGGAATGAAGTGGAGCCAATGGCCAGAGCTTCCCTAGGGCTGGGTCAAACTTCCCTGCTCCAGGCATGAAGAGAAAGGAAAAGGCTGCTCCAGGTGGGGGAAGGCTGGTCCAGCTCCTTTTTAAAGAAGAAACAGGAAAAGACAGCAAGAGGTGGAAGTCACAGTGGGACTGACATTTTGTCAAAAGATGGCTGGGTTTCTGGCTCTCTCCTGCTTTCCAACTTTCCCTGGATCCCCACTGCCTACAGGTCTCCACTTTAAGCTCCACCACCCAGCATCCAGCACTGTCCAGGATCCAGCCTTTCCTCCCACTTCAGCCTCTCTGCCACCAGACTGCCCCTTGTGCCCAGCACCTGGGCTCCAGCCCACTTCCAATCTCACTTTTTCCCACCGTTACCCATCTCTATATTTTGGCTCTTCAGCTCCAGCCTGTCAAAACTCTGCGTAGCTTTCAAAGCCCAGGCATCTCACCTCCTTAACAAGCCCCTCAATTTCTCCAAGCAACTTTGCCTCCCGTATGTTCAGAACGGGGCAGCTCAGCGACTATTACAGCATCATTCAGAGCCTTCCATTGGTCTTCCATCTGTCAGAGATGGCCATGCATACTTCTGCCTCTATCCCGAACTTTAGGTTCCTTGAAGCCAGGGCCATGTATTTACACAGAGTCCAGTACCTAACAGGCATTCCATCAATGTGTGTTTATCTAGTACACATTGAATTAAGGTAGAAAACCAAACCAGAAAATAATGCTTTCTATTCTTTCCCTTCCCCTACTTTCCATCCCAGCAGGATATTTCTTTGGGTCCCAGGAAGAAACGTGCCAATGGAGCAGTGTGGTCTTTAGACAGAGTTTTAAGTTGAAGGCAGGCAAGGCTAAGTCCACTGTCAGACTGTGTGGCATTGGGGTTTGTGCTTCTATGGAAGGCCCTTCTTTAAATGGGCTGAAAGGGGTTGCAGCAATGTGGGATCCCATCCATGGTCATTGGGAAACTGGCCTTATGTCCCTGCAGGGCCTTTGCTCAACTTGAAAGGAAGTGAAAATATCTGAGAACGGCACCAGTCAATACGATGACTTCCTTGCCCTAGGAAACGTCATGCACTGAGCCCAAATACCTTTGTTTATCCTGGGAGACTGGAGAGAACAAGACCCAGGCACCTGGAGGCTACATGGGCACCAGGGTCCCCAGTGATGAAGGGAATGAAAGCTGCTATCCCTCTGCAGGCTGAGCCTGAGCACACAGCTGCTCCTCCTGTTCCTCCTCTGTCCAGCAATGGACAGCCCAAAGCACCAGGCTCCCCATGTGAGGTGAGCAGGGAGAAAATGCCAGGTTAATTTCAAGACTCATTAGAAATTCCAGGGGAAAATGAACAGTTGCCAAGTGAGAAAGGAAAGGGCAAGCCCATTCCAAGCGAGAGGAGATGTGCCCTTTGCTGTGGCGCTCCAGGGGGTGACAAAGAGTGCTGAGATGAAGGGACAGAGCATCAGTCCTCAACGGCTGCCCCAAGGCATCCTTCAGCGAATCTTTAACTGAGGGCTGACAGCAGGACAGCCACATCGCAGAGGAAGATAAATGGATGGGGATTCCAGCTAAGGTAACCAGCTGGTCTTGGCTTGCCCAGATCATTCTAGGTTTTAGCATTCAAAGTCCCACATCCCAGGAATCCCCTCCACCCAGGGCAAATGGGGAAGGTCATCCCCCTAATTCCAGCAAGTGGCTGTTGAAGGTGCTTCATGCTACAGTGTTCAAGGTGAGGAGGGTGGCTCCGAGAGATGGTCCACGGAAAGGATACCTTCCGTACCTGCCAAAGGATACCTGGTTAATGCCAGGTTAATTTCAAGATTCATTAGAAGTTCCAGGGGGAAATGAACAGTTGCCAAGTGAGAAAGGAAAGGGCAAACCCATTCCAACTGAGAGGAGATGTGCCCTTTGCTATGGAGCTCCAGGGCAGATGACAAACAGTGCTAAGATGAAGGGCTTGCAAATCCCTGGGGGAACTCACCCTCTTCAAACATGTCGAGTCTGCTCACTGGGTCATCTGAACACTAGTAGAGTCATTTCAAGATTAATGAATCTTGAAATTAACCCAGCAAGTGCCCATGCTGAGGATCTGGGAGGTCATCTGACTTACCCAAGATCACACAGCCAGGATTTCAACCCCAAGTCTTTGCAGAGGAGGGGGCAAGAGGAGAGCAGCAGAAGCCTTCGAGTCTGAGCTGCCCCATCTCTGGGAGCCATGAGGACATCAGCTCTGCTACTCCTGGTTCTCACCCAGAGGCTCAAGAGGAGCCAGCTCAAACCACAGCCCCAGGCTCAGCAAGGGGCTTGAGTGCGGCACCACAGGGCCAACAGGAGAGGCAGAGCTGTGAGGCCACAGACCCTTACAGCTGCTTGACATTACAGCTAAGCAGTCCCTGAGGAAGCTTAGAGGTGCAGAGAGATAGAGAGAGACTTGCTCTTGGTCTCAGAGGCCCAAAAGGAAACACAGGGACTTCAAACTCAACCCCCATCCTGGGCTTGCAAATTCCCAGGGGAACTCATCTGCTGCGAACATGTCAAGTCTGTTCACCAAGACATCTCAGCACAAGTAGAATCACTCCTTTGAGCCTCGCATGCCCCATGCTTTGTTTTCTGCAGGGTAATGAGCTCAGTTCCTTCAGTGGTTTCTCTTATGAGCTGGTTTTGAGTCTCCGCCTCGCTGGGCTTGTTCCCTCAGTGTTTGCTTCGGTACATCATATCTATTAAAAGACAGCTCTTCTGGCTCTTCTTAGTTGGAAGATAGCAATAAGGATTGGAAAGAGACAAAGGGGGAAGGAACAGGGGTCAGGGTTTCAACACGAACTGATGTTCATTGAATCCTTATAAAGTTCCCTAGAACTGAATGGAACCTTCCAAGAGTGGTTGACCAGAGCCGACCACAGCTCAGACCCTTATTCTAAACACTCTTGCAACACTAATTTATTGTTGTGGCTCTCCCATTCCATGGCTAACTCGTATCAATAAGAAGCACTAGAGTCTTCATAACTCTGAAGCCATGCCTCCTAAGTCCAGTTGGCTTTTGGGGCAGAACTTTACTTTTATCCCTGTTACACGGTGCCTTGTTGACTCATCCCTCCATCCTTGTCTGTACAGATCTTTAGGGATCCTAAAAATTACCTAACCCTTCCCAATTCCATGTCAGCTGCACATCTGATTAGCCTGCCTTATTCTCAATAAAACTGCACATTCTTCAGAGTTTGAGTCTTAGGCAGGGAAAAATAGTTTTAGAGGAACATATGCCCCCCCACCCCCCACCAACCAGGTTACTTCAATGCTTGTTCATTTCCCTGCCTAGATAACATGCCCTCCCCCTGCACACTGAGCCCAGCAGCCCCGGTCCTGCCCAACAGAGCTCCTTTTTTATTTTCTGACTGGTCAACCCCACAAGTCCAACCATTTTCCCAAGCTCTGCATGCCTGGAAGCTAAGTCCAAAGTCCCAGAGCTCCAGTGTCCAGGCTATATCTCATTCCTCTTCTTCGTAGATATGGGAAGAGCTCTTTCCAGACATGAGGAAGTTTCTTGACTTAGAAAGATGCACCTGGTGCACTGTGGGCATGCAGTGCATGTTCATCAAATTAAAGGAAAAGAAGCACCTTCCATATATGCGTGTGAAGTTCTGAATTCGGCATTGGCCTCAAGAGGGCTTCAAGATTCATCCTTTCCACTGGGCCATCCCTAAAATCCCTAAGCAGAGGGACTACCTCATGTGCTTAACGATCTCCAAACAGAAAGATAGCACATTCTCTTTACAGCCAGTAGAAACCACTGAGCTCATCCCTCTGTTGACTCATTCACTTGCTAACTCATTTATTGAGCATATGCTATGCACCAGGCCTTGAGTAGGCACTGGGGATACAGAAGTGATTATAAAATGACCTCCAGGAGTTGACAGTCTACTGAGGAAGGCAGCCATGGAAACAGTGTTTCTGTCATGTATAATGTGCCCCCAGTGTGATGCAGCATTAATAAAACTTGTCATGAGCGCCCACAGGCAAGGGCCAACCCCTGCTTGGAAGAGACGATATTTGAGCAAAGGTGGAAACAAGTGCCTGTAATCCAGTTCCTCCAATCTCCTTAGGGAGGAAAAGGTAAGGTAGGTTCTCTTTTCAACCTGTTTCCAATTCCTAGTGGGGAACAAACCTATAAGGGCCACGAGCCTGAGTGAAGGGAAACTACTGAGTTCTCCCATCCCGTCCAGTGTTCTGAATCAGTGTGCAAGTCTGTGTTTCCTTACATCTCTCCCAAAAGAGCTGGGTGGCAAGCTGAGCCCTTTGCTGTAAGTGAGGGCTGCAGTTTGCACATCCAAGGCCCCAGATGGGCCTCGGCTGGCATCTAGCACCACCTACTGGCCACAAGAGGAAAAGCAAAGGTCCAGCTGCCACCTCTCCCCCAGGGCTCCTGCAAGTCACGCCTTGCCTGGATGCTACACCCCCTCACACCCTGATTATCACCCTGGAGCCCCATCTCGCCACCCAAGGGCAGATGGCAAACTTCAAAGGTGACACAGACACTCTGAAGGAAACAAGAGGCCACAAAGCCAGCTGGAGCAGGCAGACACAGGGACAGAATCTGCCCTGGAGCCTGAGGGGCAGGCTGAGAGGGCGGAGCAGGATGGGGCCTGAGAAAGAGGTCAAAAAGGGACAGCAGCACAGTGAATGACGGTCAGAACCAAGCAGTGGAGACACAGAAAATGCTGGAGGGTTCTATGGAATCTTCCTGAGAAGGACCTGAGGTCCCAGAAAGGAGTCACATTCCGGCCACTGCAGGTTAGGTGCTGAGGCTGCCCTCATCCTAGACAATGTCACCCTTCTTGTACCCAGGTGCTCCTGGGCAGCTCCTCCCAGCCCTCTGACCTCCATGAGCGGCATTTGCCCAGGGCTGCTCCCAGCACTGCAGCTGGAGCCAGGACACACCCTTCTTGGTGCCCAGCTCAGCTCTGGCTCCTCTTAGTCGGGAGACAGCCATGAAGATTGGAAAGAGACAAAGGGAGAAGGAACAGAGGTGAGGGTTTCAGCATAAGCTGATATTACATGAATCACATATAGAGTTCCTGATGTAAGATTAAATTGCAATTAAGCATCCTTCAATTTTGAATCACTGGCTCAGGGATTTCTGCTTTAAAGATAGCTTCCTGGGCACTGGCAGAAGCTGACATCCCTGATAGTCCACGCTCCCTCCTTTTCCAGGGGCTACAGAGAGGAGCCCACGGAGAAGCACATGGAGCTTCAGGTAAAATTTCAGGCTTTGGAATCAGACACACCAGCTGTTGACTCGGGCGAGTCACTTAACATCTCTGAGCCTTGCGCTCCGCTGAAAAATAAGGATGGCAAAACCACCTCATCGAACTGTTGTAAAGAGTAAGCACACAAACCACTTAGCACAGTACCTGGAAGATAAGCTCAATAAATATTGGCTAGGAAAAAAGAAAAACCAAGACCTTGACGGCTTCGTCGCTGAGCACCCTGCATCCCCTTGCTTGGAATAAATTCTAAGGCATGGCTCAGCAGCCTCCCCCAGCCAGCTCCCAGCCTCCGTGGGTGAGGGAGGAAAGGCGGGGGCAGGGGCCTGTTCTCACCCGGAGAAGATTGCTCTTGGGGTGGGTGATGACTGTGCACCCCACCCACTAGGGAAGGCGCTCAGTGAGTGAACGGAAAAAGCCAGCACCCCTCTCTGCAGCATTCATTATTCAGAACTTCCCACAGCCTGATGCCTCCTATGGGGGTGTGCGAGGAACACCAGCCAAGGCCAGTTTTGCCTTCTCTGCCTGAGAGGTGAACAGCAAGACTAGTGCAGAGACCCAGAAGGAAGTTGGGTCCATCTTCCAAAACCCTGGCTCTCCAAAGCTTCGGGTGATGGGGGTGGCAGGCATTAGAAAGGGAACTGGGGGTTTCCAAGCATTCGGCCCTAAATTAGTGCTTCTCAAACTTCACTATACATGAAAATCACCTGGAGGGCTTGTTAAAACACAGATTGCTGGGCCCCATCCCTAGATATGCTGATCCAGAAGGTCTGAAGGGAGGCCCCAGATTCTGCATTTCCAACAGTTCCCAGGTGCTACTGCTGCTGCTGTTGCTGCTGTGGGATTATGTAAATTTAAGTCAATTAAAATTATATTAAATTAGAATTTAAGTACAGTTGCTTGGTTGCACTGGCCACATTTCACGGACTCGGTAGACACATGTGGCTAGTGGGTCCACATTGGACAGTGCAAATAGAGAACATTTCTATAGTTGTGGAAAGTTCTATCAAACAGCACTGCTCTAGAAAGTGTATCCAGAATGACGGGTTTCTCAAGGGCGATGGGCTAGGAGTGAAAGAGAGTCTAATGGAAAGCCCCGGGGCTGTTGAGGCTTTGTGAGAGCTTGAAGAACCGGCAGGGGGGTAGGACAGGCCCCTTGAAGACTCTCTGGAAGGATCAGGGTGTGGCATCCCCAGCTCCTTGCTGACCACGAGAGAGAAACACGAGGCACCATGGGAACACAGAGGAGGGGTATTTTTAAAAACCAGCCCGGGGGAGTCAGTGGAGTTGAGACATAAGCTGGAATCTGAAGGAAGGATGAGTAGGGAACCAGGCCTCCAGTATTTTTTGCTCAACTGCGATCCACTCGCCCACAGGCCTGCAAGTATCCTTGTCACTCAGGACGTGAGCAAGCGGTTGGGTTTTGTTGTGTGAGGCAGGGGCAGCCGTGAAGGACAGAGCCTGTGCCAGGGAAGGAGCCTGAATAATGTGATGTCTGCTCCGAGGAGAAGCATACATCCGAGTTCTGAACAGATGGCCCAGCAAAAGGGGTTAAGTAAAGAGATCGCTGCTAGGAGTCTTGTCACTTGCATTTGAACGGAGACCTAGGAGGAACAGACTTTTGGTGGGTCCGAAATAGCAAGTGCCAGGGAGGAGCGCAAGCCGCCTTCCCTCCCCCCAACTCCTCCTCCCGCTGCACACACTCCCTCCCCCTGCCCATCTTCTCCCAGGGACAGATAGGGGCTTCTGACAACAGCTTTCCAAGGGAGGGAAGGGAAGGGCCTGTGGGTTCTGCCATGTGTGTCTTTGTCACACAGAAAAACAGTTCCATCCTTGAACACAAAGGAAGCCTCTTGGCGGGGGCAAGAAGCTCCCAGTTCACACCCTCCCTACACTCAGATTTCTAAGGGCTCAGACATTCCTTCCAAGTATTCAGATCCTGACCCCACACCTTTGCTCTTTCCACCTTTACTTCCATTTGTGCCCTTTCTGTTAGGGGGCCTGCCAAGCAGACTACCCCCTGCCAGTCAGTCTGGGGCACAAAGCTACTAGCTACTTGTAGACAGACCTGGAGGACAGGAGATGCTGGAGCACCTAAGGAGCTCGGGTTCCCTCTGGCAGCCTCCACTCCTCCCTTCCCTCCCCTTTGCTTCCTCTCCATTCCCAGCTGCTATTGCCCTTTCTATCTCTTCTTCGCCTCACATCCTTCCCTCTCATTCCTCTTTCTTTGCCTTTCTTTCTTCTTCTCAGATCCCCTGATTCCCAAGAAAGCCAAGTCCATTCCCAAGTTCTAGGTCTAAACTGAGCTTCACACTCCTTCCTCACCCACCTCTCCTCCCATCAGATCCAATAAATTTTAGGACCAATCTTCCCTCTTGTCTCCCCTTCTGGACACAGCCCAAGAACCACTCTGCCTGCTTTTCCCAGTCAACCAGTCTCCTTTCTGAAAGCCTCTGTCTTCCTAAACTTAACTTTCAGCCTCTTCCGACTGCTCATTTCTGACAATCCTTGTAACCAAAATCAATGACTCATTCCAGACTTTTTCTTTTCAGTTTCTCCAAACTCACCATCCCCAATCCCAAGGTGAGTAACCTGGACCCTGGTCTCACCATTCTTCTCCCTGTCGAGAAATCATACCTTTCTCGTATATAAAGCTCACTTTTATATCAGATAACTTTTTTGGTCTATAAGGAAGGCAGATTTTATGATGCCTTAAAAACAAAAAAATATATATGTAGCATATGCATGATTGCGAAAGGCAAAAAGAAATCACCCACAGACTCAAATTTAGTACTTTCAACCAACTTTGCCTGGCTGGACTTCCTTCTGGAATATGGTGAAAAAATAGTCACCACCTTGGGACACGAGTAGGGGATGCCATTCGGACAGCGGGAGTAAAAGGGGGCAAGTGTTTCTAAAATCTCCCTGAAAGATCTATTTCTTGTTGGGAACACCTAGACGAAGGTTTCATAACCCAGGCGCTGTTGACACTTGGGGCTGGAGAGTTCCATGTCATAGGGTTGTCTCATGCATTGTGGGATGTTTAGAAGCATTCCTGGCCTCTACTCTCTAAATGCCAAAGTACCACCCTCCTTCCTTCCCAGTTGTGACATGAAAAATGTCACCAGATGTTGCTAAAAGTCCTCGGGGGTGGGGAGCAAAATCACCTCTCATTGAGAACCAATGACCTGGATACAATCAGGTTGCTTTCACATGACAGGGAAGAGATGAGTGATTCTGCACAACCTTCAGAGGCCCTAGGGAAAGGAATAGGAGTCTCCCCATCTCAGGTGAGGCCACTCTCCAGCTTGGGACTGACGCCTTAGTGCTTGGCCTAAATAACAGTAACAATGACTCGTGTGCATTGAGTTTCAGCATGTTTCAGGCATGGAGCTGTAGCGTGCATCCCATGCAGGCATCCCATGCGTCATGTACCCTATATCATAAAATCTCACCATGCCCGGGGAGTAACCTGAGACTTGGGGAGGCCTAAAGCCTGACTTAGAACTTCATCCTGCCTCCATGTTTGTGCGTTTGTCCCTTATGCCCTTGGTTCCATCTTTGTAGAGATGAATGAATGCAGAACAAGGGCAAAGTTTACACCATAAGCTCCAATTGTGCAAGGTATTTTCAAACATGCATTCAGAAACTCTACCTAATTTCTAATCTTGAGCCTCCTTTTGCCTGGTTGGCAGAAATGTGATCTTAGTCCTTCTTGAGGCTTTCCTGCCCTCCATACTCCCTGGGGTTAGGTCGGGGTTCCTGGGTCCTAAGTTGTGCGAAGACATGGTGGGGAGATAGACGGTGTGAGGAATGCTGTTGGCCATCTGTCCACTCAGATTACTCCTGAAACATTCACTGTTTCTCTCTGTACGGCTCATTCAGGCAGGTCTGATGGTTCACTACTTCTGCATAGTACTTCTGCATAGTACCGTTTTTCAAGGCTATCTATAATCCCATGTAGCATGCTGTATTTTCCAAAGAGGCTGGAATATCTCTCATCCCACATGCTCTTCTTACAATATAACTTTGAAACTTCTTCCATCAAGAGATGGAGTCTTGTGCCTATAGCAGAAGTGACACTATGGGACTCTAAAGGGAGATACAGCTGTGCCTGGCTTTTTTGGGATGCTTGCTCTTGAAACTTAAGCCTCCATGCTATGAGGAAGCCCAAGCAGCCACATAAAGAATATGCATGCAGGGTTCCAGCTGACAGTCCCAACTGAGATCCCAGCTGACAGCCAGCAGCAACTGCCAGACATATGGGTGCATAAGCCTATGGGTGACTCCAGCCCTGGGCCAGCCAGCAAATCACTCCCAGCCTTTGAATCTTCCAAGAACTCAAGGAGTATGGACAAGCTATTCCTAATGTCCTCTTTCTGCATTCCTGACCCACCAAGTCTGTAAGCATAATAAAATGATTGCTTTATAAAATTTGAAGTGGTTTGTTATGCATCAATCGTACGTGGAACACCCTGTCTGCCCAATGCATCAATATGCAGACACACCTGTCTGGGGTCTTACCTCCTCCCTGGCATAAGTCCACACTGATGTGGAGGTTGTACACATCTCTTCTCTTCTCTCCTGCCTGGGGATCCTCTCTCCAGTCCACTGTGGAGAGTTATTTTCCTTTTTGTTTTTCCATGACACTATATTTATACCCAAGCATCTTTCTTCTTCCTTTCACCTCCCCCATAAGGCATCTAACTTTGCCTAATGGTTTAGGCTTTTGAGGCACAAAAGCCTATGAGATAGGCAGACTTTTCACAATTTCTACCATCTCTCCTCTAGGGCAAGGAGCAGAGTCAGGTAACCTACTTCAGTGGGAGAAGGAAAAGGGGAAAACACCCACCGGGGGAAAAAGATGTGTAGCTTATTTTTGACAGCTTTATTGAAACATACTTCGCATACCATACAATTCGCCCATTTAAAGTGTATAATTCAGCAACTTGTAGTATAATCACAGAGCTGTGCAACCATCACTAGAGTCAAGTTTAGAATATTTACATCACCCCCCCAAAAAAACTCCATATCTCTTAGCCATCATTCCCCAGTACTCCCATACCCCCAGTGCCTGGCAACCACTTTCTGTCTCTATGGATTTGCTTATTCTGACATTTCATCTAAATGGATTCATTCTATACATGGTCCTTTGTGGCTGGCTTCTTTCACTGAGCATAATGTTCAAGGTTCTCCCATGCCACAGCAGATGAACAGATTAATATAATATCTCAAGGCATCACCAAACAAAAAGACATCCTTTCCTCTTCCCCTGCCTCCATGCCAAGTCGTGAAGAATATGTTTTTGCTTGTAAAAGGGGGGTCCTGTTCTCCACCCACACAGTCATTTCACATCTGGCCTTTGAAGTAGAATCAGCAACTGGACCCCAAACTGGGGGGCCACAAATCCAAAGTAAAATGATAATGGAGCTCCCAACAACTCCTCTCTGTGGCCCCTTTCTCTGTGTGATTAAGCTCCTGATGGATGTCTTGAATAAACTATTTATTCTGTTGGACTATATCAGCTGCCATATGGACCTGCCACCCAGTTTCTATGAGCTCAGACAGAAAGCCAGGAGCAGAGGAGAAGGCCAGCAAGGCCCTGGCCTTGCCAAGGGTCTTCAAAATACAGGACCTGGAGGAAGGGCACCCATCCTCAGGATTGCTGGCAGGCAGAGGGCCGTGAGCAGGCAGGATTTAGGACCCAGCACCAAGTGAGGGCAGTGGTAGGGGCTGCCAGTGGAGAGTTTGCGGCTCGCCTAAGAAATGGATGAAGAATGGGATGGAGAGGAGCCTGACCATCAATGAACCACAAAGCCTTTTAGCATCCATTTGCGACTGCTGCTGAACAAACAACTGCAAACACACCAGTCACTAGCTGGGGCTTGGCTCTCCTGGGACAGCCTTGAACTCCAGCCCAGAGCCCCATCCCCAAACAAAGGATAGAGGAGGTGCTCTCAGCAACCCCATCTCTATCTCTGCCACTAAATCCAGACCTCCAACATTGTAGCCCTCCAACTGTGTTCTGGTCCTTGGCAAGGAGGAGTCCTCAATATCTTTAGCTCAGTGAGCAATGGTACTACTAAGGCGGTTCCATGAGAAACAGAGATGAGTTGCTGAGACCTGGTATCTTCATAACAACTGTTGATATCAGCTTCCAGAATCAGACCCTGTCTATGGAATCCACCCTTGCTTGGAGGAAGACACAGTTCCTCTGCATTAAGGTTTATGCAACAGGTTCCATTCCCCTGAAACAAAGGACAGGAGGCTCATAGAGCCCTTGAGATTTGGATAAGCAGAAGCAGGCTGTCCCTCCGGTGTTCCCCTTCTGTCCCCATTCATTCCATAGCGTGACAGACCGAAATGTCTGATCAAATAGGCTTGGTGTGAGGGCTAAGAGCTATATGGAGTGCAAAAAGCCCCACGGGTCTCCCAAAGGGGATGTGAATTCCTTGGGAGGAACAAAAGATCACACCCACCCAACCAATGTGCCCTCTTTGATCCATGGACCAGCCTGACCCTCTGGCACATCTCCCAGATACAGGGGCCAGGCATGGATGGGAGCTCTCTTTTGTGAGGTAGACAGGAACACTGGCGCATTGGGGAACCAGGTATCAGGACAGCCTCCCCTTCCGCTAGCTGACTACTTTATCAATGGGAGGCAGCAAGAGGTTTTATTAAAATGGAAAACTCCTACTTAGAAACCAAAACACAGTGGACACTCAATGAGGTCTTGTTCACTCTGAATTTGTCAACTCTACAGGACTTTAAGACCCAGCGGCAAAAGAGGGCAAAAAGGACAACCATGGAAGGTATTTAAAAGGGCATAACACAAAAAAAATCAACTAAGCCGGGCTCGGGGAGCACCCTCTCCCCAGACTTGGGTCCCAGTGCCATCAGTTGGCAGGCAGAACTGCCAACATTGCTACAAAGCTCTGCCCCCCTCTCCACCTCCTCGCTGCCCTGCTGTCCTCCCCTCCCCTCCCCCTCCCCAGTGGCGTCTGCCTGTTTATTTGCTGAGCCCTGGTTTAACAATGCCCTGTTTTTATGAGTTGTGCCGTAGTTCTTGGTAAAGCACTTTAATCCACTTTAATGCCCCCACTCTGCTCCTCCGTGACAGCCTGGTGGTTACTCTAATGCATCCCTCTCACCTCAGGGTTACTAATGAGGTCAGAGGGAACGCAATATCCCAACTGAATAATTCACTAATCAGATGCTACAGACTCCAGTGGTAAAATTTATTTCTGACACCTAAACGGCAAATGGGTTTGTGGACACACTCCCTCCCTTTCTTTGCTCCAGAGCTATTTCTGCTAAATGGAGGGCTGCTGTGTTTGCTTAACAAAAGGGCTCTGGTCTGGCCACAAACACATCTCCTCATCTGGGGTCTTGCATGCCTTCAGAAAAGTGAAGTCAGGGTGGGGGGGCGCAGCGGGTGGAGGCCTGTTTAGAGGGGGCTCACAGCGATGATGGTGCCATCAGAGCCTCCTTTCCCTTCCCTTTTGAGGCTGGTAGCAGCTCACCTAACCCCCAGCCCCCCGAACCTCATTCCATCCTCGTGCCAGTGAACACATCTCTGTCCCGTGCTCCACTGTTAGGTGAGTCATTCTAACCAGCTCTGGTGTCGGGCACCTTGCAGATGTGTAGACACTCCCCAGAACCATTCTCCAGGAAAATGCACACGTTTGTGACAATTTTGCACTCTGTTTTAAGGGGCTCCCAGCTTCTCTCAGGACCTCAGTCTCGGGATAAGGTTATTCTCTGCATTTAGCTTTCCTAGATTACCATCAGGTTATTTTCCATACTAGGCATCCATGTTCCCAGTTTATAAAATGGAGAGGAAGAGCCAGGTGTCTCCAAGCTCTCTGCCCACTCTGAGATTCTCTGCACCTCAAATAGAGACCACAAGGCCCAGCTCTTTATGCATCAGCCCAGCCACTAGAGCCAGGACCCTTACGCAGGCAGCTGCCTCAGAGGGAGGAATTGGCCCTCAGCCTCACACACCCACTCCCTCAGGGGCTGCACAGATACACAGAGCCATCTTCATATTCCAGGCAGATTCCATCCATCCATCCAGAGTCCAGAGAGTGTCCCCCATCTCCTGACAGATGGGGAGCTTCAAGTTTAGGCTGCAGCCAAAGTTTCCACAGGAACCTAGCAACCACCCCTGTTCTGGAAACTTCCAGGCTTCCTTGGATCGTGCCAGATTTCTTTTTACCCTCTTCAAGTGAGCAGTGGCCAGCATTTGCAAAGTCAACCAGTGTGCCTGTGCTCTAGGACCCAAGGGCACCCTGCCCAGCTTCACCTGCCTTCCAGGATGCAGCCTGTCAGGGCACCAGCACCCCAGGCAGAAGGCTCTATTAATATCATTTGAACTTAATTGCCTAAACCATGATAAATGCAAAGGGGTACAAGAGAACCTGAATATCCCTCAAAAATACAAACTGTCTTTCAAAATTATCTTCAATTCTCCAACACGCCCTACCAATCAGATGTGCATTGTCATGGAATTCAAACTGGAACCTCTGGAGCTTCCCTCCTTTTCTAATGTCCCTCCCACCATGCCTCAGGTTCTGGCCAAAGGGCTAGAGTCCACAAGCCTGTTTCTGACCCTAGGCAAGGAAACGGTTTCGAGAAAAGGGGCTGGAAGAGCCTTGGATATCTGAGATAGCTGGCTGAGTGGAAGTGGGCACAGCCCTCGTCTTTGTGTGTTTCTATTAATCAGCTCCCATGCCACCTGAGGCTGGTTGCACATCCCCGCCTCTCCAGGCCGCACTGAGGTGCTAGAGATGGGCAACAGCTTAGCAGCTAATGAAGGAAGGGGCTCTCTCTGCAGCCCAAGGGGGAGGGTGTGCATCAGCTCTGCTGGCAGCTCAGGCAGCCTTAATTGCCTGTCCCCTAGCCCAGCCCCTTGCAGCTCTCCTCCTTCACCCTGCCCCCCACCCCCTCTCTCTCTCTGCAAGAAGCTAAATGGGCCTCTGCTCCATGCCCTGGAGGCCCCATGGGAGTAAGGTTCCTCCACTGAGTCATGTGTCCGGGTCACAGGTCTCCAGTCTGCCTTCTGTAAATAGAGGCAAAGGTGGAGGCTCCTCACCAGCCTGTCAGAGCCGCCCCCGCGCGCCGACTGCAGCAGCTCCCCACTTGACCCTTGCTCTGAGGTGTGACCCCAGCTTTGCACTCCGATTCTAATTTAGGAACCCTCTTCCTTGCCTGGGTCCAGGGAGCCTTGCACCTGGCATACGGGTCTGAGTCCTGCATTGCTGACTCAGGCAGATTAACCCTGAAGCTCTGGCTACTGAGCCTGGTGGTGCTGGCAGAGTCTGTCACCAGCAGTTCTAGTCCCTGGCATCCAGCTCAGGCTCCCTGGTTCCAGCTCTGGGCAGTGTTCTTTGTGGCTGACCTTTCCAGAATCTGTCTGTGCACCCTTCCATCGCTTGGTGATCAGCCTTGAGCCCTGAGGCTTCTGTCCCCTTTTAATCCAGAATGAGACTGTCCTTGGCCTGATACCCCATGGCTCTGCGGCCCTAGTCTCTCAGTGGAATTGACATTCATTGAGTGGCTTCCACATGCCAGACATTGTATTGAGGACTTTAACCCTCAAGGCAACTCTAAGACTTTGCCAGTCCCTGGCCAGGCTGTCTTGAGCTTCAGTGGCAGAGGCAGGGCATGCTTTCCCAAGGAATAGCAGACTGGGAGTTAGAAAGCTGAGTTCCACACCTAATGACTTTGACCTGCACATTGTTCAATTTCCATTTTTAAAATGGGACCCCCAAAACCCCCTCCTAAAAAAGCCTGTCGGAACCCAACGTAAGAGGGATTTTTAAAGGAAGGAAACTTTTGGGTTCCCTCAGAATTCCAGACCCTCATGATGTCCCCACCCCTCTAACTCAGTTTCTCCCTCCAGGTTGTCTAAATAAAGAGATAAGCACAGGAAAATGTGCCCTATTCTTCACTGACTTGTTCATATATTGTTCCATTTATCTTCATTCTATCCGTGCATGCACCCATTCATAAACTCCTTTCATCTTTTGAAAGGGTTATTTCACTCAGAAATTCACCCATTCACGCACCTATACATCCATTTACCCCACCCACCCACTTGTCTACCCACCAACCTATTTATCTGTCTACTCATCCATCTATCCATTCACCCATTCATCTATTCTCCCATCCATTCATCAAACCACACACCTATCCATTCATGCATTCATTGACTCAGTCATAAATTTCACCCATCCTTCCATCCATCCCACCTATATTCATTCACTCACACACCCATCCACCAACTACTCACTCATCCATCTATTTATCCACTTACTCATCCATCTATCTACTCACCCACCCATTTATTTATCTACCTAGTCATTTCTCTATTGACCCATTCATCTGCCTATCCTCTCATTCGTCCATCAAATCACACATCTATTCATTCCTCTACTTATTAATTTATTTGTAAATTCCATCCATCCTTCTATCCACCTTTCCATGCAATTGCTCTCCCATTTACCTTCCTACAAATTTATCTATCAGCTCACCCATCCATCCATTCATTCATCAATCTATCTACCATTCATTAATCTTTCTAGCCTTCTACCCATTTTTCTCTTGACTATTTTGACCACCCACAATATTCTACACCCTAGATTATGTATTAAAGATAAAGAGATGAGTAAATCACAAATTCTGCCTTTCAAGAGGTTAAATTATAATGCATAAGACAGTGACACAAAAATAGGCAATGGCAATATGATTTGATGAAGAATGGCTGAGTGGGAAGCATGAAAACATGTGGGATTTAGAAGGGCCTCTGTGGGGATTAGAGAAGACTTCTCCCAGGAACTGACATCTGGCTTGGGTTTCAACAGGTGATTAAGAGTTCACTAGGTGAACAGGTGAAGTCAGTGCTCAGCAGAGGCAACTGCATGCAGAAAAGCATAAAATTCTAAGAGAAAACAAAGCTCCACAATGGTGGCTCTCAACATGGAGTGATCTTGCCCTTCAGGAGACATTTGGCAATATCTGGAGACATTTTTGGTTGTCACAACTTGGGGGTGCCACCAGCTAAACAGCCTCCAATTCACAGGACAGCCTCCACTCCAAAATGTCAATAGTGCCAATGTTGAGAAACTGTGAAACCTGCTCTAGAAAGATGACAGGCAGTTTCACGATTGTTGGAGTAAAGAAAAGAGAAAGCAATGAGAGAAAGTCCCAGAGAGGTAGACAGGAGCTAGATCAGAGACTGCAAACCACATTTATCGAATGCTTAAGCACTGGGAACTCAGAGACACAATCGGATTCAGTCGCTGTTCTCCAGAGCTTCGAACTCTCATTGAAGAAATGGTCCATGTCCACAAAGGGAGTGGAACCTCTAGTAATTGAGATCCTACTATGTGCCAGTCATAGTATCAGAATTTTTTTTTTTTTGAGACAGGATCTCACTCCATCGCCCAGACTGGAGTGCAGCGGTGCAATCTCTGCTCACTGCAGCCTTGACCTTCTGGGTTCAAGAAATCCACCTGCCCCTGCCTCCCAAGTAGCTGGGACTACAGTCACACGCCACCACCAAAATTTGGATTGGCTAAGCTTGTGTATGTTTTGTAGAGACAGAGTTTCGTCATGTCTCTCAGGATGGTCTCAAACTCCTGAACACAAGCGATCCACCCACTTTGATCTCCCAAAGTGCTGGGATTACAAGTTTGAGCTACTAGAATTTGTATATATATTATATTATGGATTTTTTTTTACAATAATTCTATGAGGTAGGTTCCATTTTCCAGATGAGAAAGCTAAGGCTCAGAAAAGTTTTCAAAAGCCTGGTTCTATGTCACACAGTGAGTAACTGGTAATGCATTGCAGTCCACAATGCCCAGCCTGACTGCTCGAGGTGGCAGACTTGGCAAATTAATAGCAGAGACCTTGATAGAGGGGGCAGTCCACAGACACCTCATGGGAAGAGCAGAATATGGCCTGGAATGAAGAAAAGGGATGAGATAGGCGAGAGGGACGGGGCGGCAGGAGGATGGTCAGTAAAGGCACAGGTGAGCAAGAACGGGGCAGGATCTGGAAACCCTAGGCAGTCAGGGGATTGAAGGATGCACGAGAAGAGGAAAGGGGTCCTATTGGGAGCTTACTGCAGGGCCCTGCAGGTCTAGGTATTCACTCAAGGCCATGGCAACAGAAAGAAGGCCAAGGCAGAGGCATTAGAAAGACTTCAGCAGCAACCTCTGAGGAACGAAGAGAGAGAGAGAGAGAAAGAAGGAGGTGGGGAAAATGTTATGTTTCGAACCTGAGTTTTACCGAGAAAGCTCTGTTCCTGGCCCTTCTACATGTAGAAGCTGCCTCTCCCTTCCCCCATCAGTTTCCAGGGGAAGGGGCAGCTCACTCAGATGCCAAAGGAGAGCCTGCTGCTGTAGCCTGCCCTGGCCAGTCTTGGAAGGACAGAGCTGTTGTCTTTTGGGGCATCACATTCACCTCTGTTAAAAAAGCTGCATCCTCTCCCTGGATTCCTCCTCATTCACCACATTCATCTCACATACATGCATAGACATGCACACACATGCACACACATACACAGGCATGCACGCACATGCACAGACATGCATGCATGTGCACCCACACAGACATATACGCACACACATGCACATACATGCAGACATGCACACACATGCACACATGCATGCATATGCACATACATATAAAAACATGCACCCACAGACATGCACACACGTGCATGCACATGCACGCACATACATACATGCACGTGGATGCACAGGCACTCACATGCACACACATGCACATACATGCATGCACAAACACCAGATCTGAGGGTTTCATGGGCACTGCTCATCAGATGAGAGAGATAGCCTGCTGGAGAAATAAAATATTTGCTGACCCTTCTGCTCTGAGCTGCATTTGGGGTGAGAGTCTCAGAATCAATTTCATCCAAGAAATCTGAAAAGAGAGAGAAAAGAGGAGGAGCCAGCTTCAGCAGCAGCCAGAGAGACAAGGTAAGGGAGCCATAGTTCAGGCCAGGGAAAATCTTTAAGAATTAAATTTCTGGCTGTAGTGGAGAGGACCTAGGGCTTCAAGAGAGGCCTTACCTCTCTGGAGAAGCCCAGTGCTCCAGGGTCAAATAGCCACCCCTGGTGTCCTAGGGAGTCATGTAAAAAGAACAAGAAATACCTGCCCCGGGAGAGCAGTGGCTCCCTGCCAGCCTGCACTGACTGGTATCTTCAGCCCCATTTCTCCTTTATTCTTTAGCATCTCAGCTCTCCTCCTAGGAGGAAGAGGGTATGGGGAGGTCCAGAGACTGTGCCTCCAGGGTGAGGTCTTAGAGTTGGGGACAAACCAGGCAAGGGGAGGGGTCGCGTAAGGCTGAAACAAGGGTGTTACCTTCCACCTATAAAGACCCCAAGGAAGAGGCAGCTAAGGCCCTGGATCCAAAAGGAACCTTCAACGGGGTTCTCTTTCTCTCTGGATCTGGCTGGCCCCTCCCTTTCACTCCTTGCTTGAAGGGCACCTGAGTGGGTGACGTTTGGCTGTGCTGTGAGGTCATGGTCAGCGCTACATCCACAGAAGAGCATCCTGGGGAAGGGAGGGCCTCACAGCAGATGGTGTAGGAAACAGTGTGTGTGTGTGTGTGTGTGTGTGTGTGTGTGTGTGTGTGCGTGCATTCATGTGCATATACCCAGGATGTTGGGCAGCAAGAGTCAACCTCAGCCCACTTCTTGGGGGCAAAGACAGGCCGCCTAGCTATCAGCCTTCTCTGACTCTGGGCTGATGGATCGCACACCATCATCTTCACCTGGCCTGAGTTTGAAGAAGGAGACTGCAAAGGCTTGTGGGAAGAGTTCTGAAGACATAAGCTCAGGGAGTTCCAGGAAACCAGCCCCTCTAGTCAGCAAAGCAAAGACTCACCCTGAAGTGAGGGGGCAGGACTGCTCACCCTGCCCCACACCTACTGGCAAGGCTTGTCCAGTCCAGACTCTGGGGCGGGTCTGCATCAGGGTCTCCAACAGCATTGGCAGCAATAGAAACCCTTCCAAAAGCCATGGCCCACTGTGTGGTACCATCAGGGCCCCCCACCCCTTCTCTTTGCCAAGGATTTTTATATGCATTACTTGCATCCCATCCACTGGAACTGTTTTATGAGTGCAACAGAGTGCCTAGAACAGCACCTTGCAGGTATTAGGCATGCAGTAAATACTTAGTGAAGGAATCAATGTTTGCTTGATTTCATCCTCACAACAGCCCTGAAAAGAGGGCAATTCTATCAACCCAATTTGTCAATGAGAAAGCTAAGGCTTACAGAAGCTGAGCGACTCACACCAGTCATTTAACTTGTGAGAGGTGGAGCCAGAGCATGAATCCATGTCCACCTCACTCCAGAGCTCACGGCTGTCCTCTTTCCAACACGATTGGATCTTGCCTCATCATCAAAGAAGCATCACCTGACACTTGGGAGTGGTAACAGTTAAACGGGATACCATTGAATTCAAACAGTGAATTACTGTGGCCAGAACCAGCCAAAGGAGGGAGGTCTTGTGGGAACTGGAAAAGAGGAGTTAGAACCAGAGTGGGTGGCTTCAAAGAGCCCCAAGGCCTTCTCTGTCCAGGGATGGTAGGCCTGTGCCCCACCATGGAGGAATACCCTTCTCCAACAGCCACAGAAGGTGGCATAAGGACACAAGGACACAGAACTCCAAAGGGCAAGAAATCTCCTTCCAGCTGGATATTGGAAGCACATGCCACCAGCACGGACATGGAGCTACCTTCAAATGATGGAAGGATCCCCTGTACTGTGAGGCTGGCAAGGCAGGGGCTCAGCTGTGTGCATTCTGATCTGGAGCCCCCTCATCCGGCCCCACCCCTCCCCTGCCCAGATCCTTCGCGGCAAATCAGCCACCGCCACTCTGGGGCTCCTGGAGAGTGTAGCCATCATGAGCAGGTTTCTTCAGGGCCTGATGCCCTCAATGACCTCTAGTTCGCCTGGGTGGGACCTGGTGCTGCCACCCAGAGCAGCATCCCTGAGGCCCAGCCACCTACACCTGTGATATTCACCTCCACCCAGACACCTTCCAGCTCTGGCCCTCTGCACCCCCACAGGACATTCTCTTCTGTCCCAGTGGGCTCATCCCAGCCCCTCCAGCACTGGGCCCCGAGCAAAACTCCTGGTCCCCTCCTGGAGACCAGAGCTGCTGAAACCACTGCAGAGGGGTCAGGCTTTCTTGGCCATGGGGAGCTCATTATTTTAGAATGTGCCTGCACCTCTGGGAAGTGTCAGGGCACAAAACAGGGTGTAAATAACAAACCAACACCACCCAGCAGCAAATGCCACACATCACAACAGGGACCTGACAAACGAAGAAAATAACTTGGAAGGGGGAAAAAGTGTTTGAGGCTCTGAATCTTGGCAGGGTGAGGAAGGTGAAATTGAAGCCTCCTAAAGGTGAGTTCCCCTAAACTAGGGCACCATCCTGTGTCCTGTGGTCCTGCACTTCACCCCCATCCCTGTGTCAGGTGGTTGTGGTCTGGGGCAGGCCAGGGCAGTCACAGGGCAGATAATGGAAGTCCTATCACAAGGGAGGGTCAGTTACCAGCCACACTAAATCATCTGAACTGAGGTCACCAACCCCAGGGTTGGAGAGAGAGTAGAAGTCAAGGAGAAAAGCCAAAATGGGTCCAGACACCAGGGGAGACACCGAAGGCAGTGGGTCAGGGCAGGAGAAGCAGAGAGACAGGAGCTTAGAAAGTTCCTAAGCCCTGGGCAGCTTCTCATGCCCTTCTCACACCTGTCACAATGGGCTTGGAAAGGTGTGTCTCTCGTCACTGCCTGACTGGTCTCTGCTTCCTGTTCTGGTCACTGTACCCACTTCCTCTCCAGGGACCAATTCCTCCTTCATGCTCCACCCATGGTTGGGAGTGGCACTGGCCTCACACCCTGGCTTCGGGTGGCAAGTGTCCCAGGCCTGGCCAGAGTATTCCACTCATGACCCCTGGCCATGCCAATAGCTCATGCATGAGCTGGAAAGTAAATCCTGTTGAGAAAAAGAAAACTTGGGACGGACTGCCAGGTGGAGGCATGACATAAGCCTCTTGCTGCCAGTGGTCATCATGTGGAGAGGGCCTGCCAGAGAGAGAGGACGATGAATGGAAAACAAACTGTGGAGGAAGCAAGCAAGATAAAGAAAGAAAGCGGACGGCATTATTTGAGCCCCTGGAGCCAGCTGTACCTGACATTTCAGTTATACACTGAACTGGTAAGTTTCAGTTACACACTGAATTGATAAGTTTGAGTTTAAGCCACTTTGGGTTTGGTTTCTGTCACTTGCAACCAAAAGAGTTATTGATCCATCCAGATGCTTCAGGTCCACGAAAGGGGCCAATATGGGATGTCATCTCTGGCCAAGGCCAACTAGGTTCCTTATTTAGGAAGCAGAGACGATGCTGGCCTAGCAGAAGTTTTCCCAGATTATACTTGGGGGTGATGCTACAGGACATCCTGCACGAGGGAATCCTGCAAAAGGGGCAGTGGACCAGGCTGCTGGGAGAGGGGGTGGGTTTTGCTGCATCATGGCCTTGCCTCCTTGTGGCCAGAGAGACACACTTAATGGAAGCCCGTACCTCACACCAAGGATAGAGACACGAAGCTCACGCAACTCTCTGGTGTCGAGCATCACATGGTGCCAGTGGCCTCTCCTTTTGCTACACCCACCTGCGACACTAGGGTGGGACGCACATGCTGACCTCATCCCACTTTGTGCCACTGTGGCTTTTGTGCCTGGCTTCTTGCTCCACGAAGTTGTGATCTCTTCATTGTCTGCTTCATATAATGGAATTTGTGACAAAGTTTTGTTTTGTTTTTCTTGGAGAGAAGAAGTCCACTGCTGTTTTTCACACTTAAGAACAGGTGGCCTAAAAGTCCATTGATGGCCATGGTGAGCCTGTCTAGAACAGGGGGCTGACCTGTGCACCTGTTTGAGGGCATGCCTCAGTCTTACAAACTGGGCTTCTTGACCTTATGGCCCTCTTGTAGACAATATAGCTTTTTTTCTTTAGTTATGGTAGAATACACTTAATGTAAAATTTACCATTTTAATCATTTTTAAGTGTACGCATCAGTGGGATTAAGTCCATTCACATGGTTGTGCAACCATCACTAGCATCCATCTCTAGAACATTTTTCCTCTTCCCAAAAAACTCTGTCTCCATTCAGCAATAACTTCCCATCCCCCGCTCTCCCCAGCCCCTGGAAGCCATCATTCTACTTTCTGTCTCTGTGATTCTGACTACTCTAGGTACCTCATATAAATAGAAACATAAGTAAGTATCTGGCCTTTTGTGGTTGTTTTATTTCACTCAGTACAATGTCTTCAAGGTTCACCTATGCAACACAGCTTTTGAGACATTTTGTTGTCATACCTACTAACCGGTGCTTCAGCTCTTTACTGAGATGGCCAGCTCATCTGCTTCATTTCACACCTAGGGAAGGTGAAGTTCAGAGAAGGGAATCTGTGTTTTTAAGTATAGGCCTCGCACCCTATCAGCAGACTTACATTAATACTGCAAGCACTGAGCTACTTATTCCTCGTACATCTGGCACACCTACCTCTTGAACTCCTTTTCTGACAAGTAACAGGAAAACTTTCCAAGAAAGAGGAGATGGATGCAGGACGCAAAGAATAACTTGGTTATCTATTGATTTGCTTCTCTCTCCTCACATTTCCAACTAATATCATAAATTTGGAGAATAGCGATTTTAGAAGAAGGTTTCATCAGGGTAAGTTTGTGATGCCTTGCCCAGGCTCAAAAGATACTACCTTATTTGAGTGAATTCATGTGACCTTAAAAGGAATTGAGCTTTCATTTCGAAGACTCCTACCAAAAAAAAAAGAAGAGTGATCCAGGTGTATCTGCAGCCACACTCACACATAAACTCCATTAGAGGGCACTGGATCTTGCTTCTAAAACTTTTCCAGCTCACCCATTCTGACCGATGACTTCTTGCTCTGGTCACTCGTGGCTTCTACCTGAGCTATCACTGCCATGTGCATCCCACTCTTTGTCCCAGGCCCCCAGCACTTTGTGGGGGGCCTCCAGCCCCCTAGCCATCCAGTCCCCCAGCCATTGCTCCTCCAGCCATCCAGTCTTGGCATCTGAGACGCACCTTCTGGCCCCATGCATGGCCCCCATCCAGTTTGCATCCCAGATGCTTCTATTCCCAGCCTTGAAAACAAATGAGCCAGAAAAGGGCAGTGGATACCACCCAGGAGAGCCAGTTCTTCTACCATAGGGGACAAAAGGAAACCTTGGCACAGTATTTGGATACAAATGAACTGAGAGTCTCCATTCCTTTCTACTGAAATCTCTCACCTACCACAAACCAGAGAATCCCTATACCCTATCTCTTGTCCCTACAGGAATACCCCTTGGCTCTGACAGGAAGTTAAGGCCAACTGACATAGTATGCCTATACTTATCTCTTATGTAATAAACGCAATAGCTGGGTTCCTCCCCAACTTTTTTTTTTTTTTTTTTTTTTTGAGATGGAGTCTCATTCTATCACCCAGGCTGGAGTGCAGTGGTGCAGTCTCGGCTCACTGCAACCTCTGCCTCATGGATTCAAGCAATTTTCCTGCCTCAGCCTCCTGAGTAGCTGAGATTACATGCACACACTAACATGCCCAGCTAATTTTTGTATTTTTAGTAAAGACGGAGTTTCACCATGTTGGCCAGGCCAGCCTCTAACTCCTGGCCTCAAGCAATCCACCCACCTTGACCTCCTAAAGTGCTGAGATTACAGGTGTGAGCCACAGTGCCCAGACAGGCTTTCCCTTCTAACTTAGGTGAAGTCACCAGGGCCTCATATAGGAAGATGCTAGGCTTGATACAACTAGAGACTCTATGAAACCTTCAAGACTCCCCTGATTGAATTGACAGGGAAATTTTACCCTGTTGATGTGAAGAAAACGGGTCTGGATTAGAAGTACAAGAGCCTCGTGGTCGCATTATTCAACAAGCAAACACTTCTCACTTAAGGGGATACCTGAAAAATGGTAGGTGGAAAGAGATCTGGATGGGCCTGGGTCCAAATGCTGATTTTTAAAAAGATTCTATGTTAATTCCACTTCCATAAAATGAAGGTGATATGTTTTGCCTCAAAGGGTTGAAGAATTAAGTGAAATAGTGGGTATAAAAATATTTGACATACTGCCTGACATATACTAGATTCTGAATGTCACTTCTTTCTTTCCTCCTACCCTCCCTCCCTTCCTTCCTCCCTTCCCCCCTTTCATCAAATAAGCAATTACTTTTATTAAGAATTAGATTCCCTTGGCATATTCCTTCCTGCTTACCTCACAACTACCCCATTCCACCGCAGGAAGAAATATCCATTGAATCCATCCGGGCACAGAGCATTCACTGGGGTGCCTGGGGTCACTGTGTGTCTACACTCAGCTGTCTCCTCCCTCCAGTCTATACAGAGGATCCTCTTGGGACCTGGCTGTTTTTCTCTAAATGCCTTCTGTTCAGCTGGCCACAGTTAGTGAACACCTAAGATGTGCTTTCAGGCTTTAAGGCACTCTTTATCATAGAGTCCAGCAAACGTGATTCTTTATTCCTATTTGGTTCTCTATTCCCATTCAATGTCTTAAAACCCTGCCAAAGCATCGTTGTCGGGTCAAGACATGAGCATTCCATGGTATCTGGCAGATATCCCTTTAAACTAACCTCATATGTGCCACCTACTGCCAATGAGACAATTTCTGCCTTGACTGGCAGAGTTCCCCGAATGCTGGGAGGAATTCCTTCAGTTTGACCTCTGCCCAAGCCCCAGCAGACATGTTCACCTTCCTCAGACAATCTCCCTTGGCCAAGACACCTGCCAGTCTCACTGGGGCTACCTTCATTCATTCCCTGCAGTGAGGAACTGAGGGAGGTGAAGAAGAGGCTGACGCCTACCCACCAGGAGACAGCAGGCTTGCAACACACAGTGCACTAGACAACCCTTCACTTGTAAATACTCATTGGGAGGAAAAATCCTAACAGGATAATAGGTTTTTGTTGTTGTTGTTGTTTTGTTTTGTTTTGTTTTGTTTTGTTTTGTTTTAAAAAAAAAAAAGCTCTTGCTAAAGAGATGAAGAGTCTCCACCTCCAGCCCTAGATCGGCAGTCCAGTTCTCTCACCATCTGTTTTAGGTAGGTCAGGTTTTATGGCTAAAAAAATTGATGCTGTCCCCATAAATATAGTTCATATTGCATTGCACATATTTATAAATATAAGTGCTGTAGCACTACCACATTGCCTGTGAAGAATGCAGGCAGGTTGTGATTAGAGGTGAGCCAGTTCCTGATTGTGGGTTAATTAGCTCTGCTAATAAACTGCCTGTAGCTTTACTTAAGAAAAATAACATATTTCATCTTAGATAGAACAATTACAGTGCATGTAAAATAGATATTTTTGCCTAACGAGCATTTGAAATGCTTTCTTTGGGGGTAAACACACACACACACACACACACACACACACACACACACACACAGAGCACTCTTTTCTTTAAAAGAAAAAAAAAATCAACCCTTACATTCCCTCTGATTGGACTTTCCTGAGGACAAACTTCAAAAGGTTTGAGTGGTTTTCCAGTTTAAAAGCGGATCTTCCACTGATGGCCACTGGCAACAGAACAAATCTTAATGAAATCAGAGTTGGATCCCAAAGGGGGCCTGGGGGATGTGGGCTGAAGGGCAATGTGAGTCGTTAAACAATAGGGCTCAGAAGAAATACCTTAATTAGCAGTGAGAGGAAAGCTTGAAATGGGCATCCCAGGACTTCGTGTGCCAGCAAGGAGAGAGAGCAAATGAAAGGGAAGCAGCAGGAGACTGCAAGAGTGTGGGTGGTCCAAGGCAGCAGGGTAGAAATATGACTGCAGACAAGATACCAGGCAACATTTGGATCCTAGGTCTGCATGAACCTCTGATCAACAAGGGTTTTAAAAACTTTGAGCTGGAAGAGGCCTTAATTTAAGACTCTGATTCTGAGATGGCAGATACTTGATATATATGCTACCTTTCTCTCCTCCTGCCTCCCTTTGCAGACATGGCTAATTGGTGGTAGCATTCTTTCCTACTAGTCCCAGGCAACAACTCTGAATTAATTGGACCTGGCAAACCTCTTTGCCATCCCTGATCTAATCTTGCTTCTTTGTTTCAAGGTAAGACAAGTGAGATCCAAGATGAAATCATGTGGTTTTAAGTATTCTAAGTGACCCTCACAAAGGTCTTCAGACTCTCTCCACTACAAACCATATCCAGGAGACTTCCAGTTGTGGATCGTTCTTGGTTTCGTCAAGGACACCCTCAAACGAATCACAATAAACCTTCAAGAACTCAGAAAATAATCCACAGGAATTCAGACTAAGAAAGGGATGTTTGTTCCAAAGACTCACCTTTGAATGAAAGAAGATCCCAGAAAATAGATGGGAGGGAGGGGAAGGATCAAGGGAGCCATTAGGTCACATGCCAGCAGTAAACTTTCTCCACGGGCACTGAGCCAGGTGAGATGGCAATGTTGCCTGAGATGAACACTGGTCCTGTCTTCCAGCCTGGCTATCTTACTTGCTAGGGCTGCCATAACAAAATACCATACACTCAGTGGCTTCAACAACAGAAATTTATTTTCGCACGGTCTGAAGGTTACAAGTCTAAGATTAAGGTGTCAATGGGGTTGGTTTCCTTGACTTGCAGATGGCCACCTCCTTGCTGTAGCCTCATGTGGCCTCTTCTCTGTGCACACTCATCCCTGGTGTCTCATCCTCTTCTTATAAGGACATCGGTCGTAATGGATTAGGGTCCACCCTTATGACCTCATGTAACCTAATGATCTCTTTTTTTTTGACATGGAGCCTCGCTCTGTCACCCAGGCTGGAGTGCAGTGGTGCGATCTCGGCTCACTGCAAGCTCCGCCTCCCAGGTTCATGCCATTCTCCTGCCTCAGCCTCCCGAGTAGCTGGGACTACAGGCACCCGCCACCACGCCTGGCTAATTTTTTGTATTTTTAGTAGAGATGGGGTTTCACCATGTTAGCCAGGATGGTCTCGATCTCCTGACCTCATGATCTGCCTGCCTCGGCCTCCCAACTAAAGACCTCTTTTAAAGACACTCTCTCCAAGTATAATCACATTGGGAGTTAGGGCTTGAGTGTATGAATTTTGAGGAGGGCACAATTCAGTCCATAACACAGAGTCATCAAATCACAACCCTTGGAGTGGGAGAGATCTCAGAAGGCACCACCTCCCACCCAATACCCGGCGCAGGGCTCCTTCTCCAGGACATGAAGGTGCTTTTCCATCCTCTGTCCAACTGTGCCAGGAGCCCTGCATCCCCACAAACACAGGTGCAGGAGGAACAGCTAGTAGTGCTACCAAACAATAGTGATGAACCCACTAGGCAGAATAATGGCAATGTGGCTGTGGGGAAAGGCCTGGAGCCATGCAACATTGCTGGCTTTGAAGACAGATGAAGAAATCACAAGCCAAGGAAAGTGTGTGCCTCTAGAAGCTGAAAAAGGCAGGGGAACAGATTCTCCCGTGGAGCCTCCAGAAAGGAACACAGCCATGCAGACACCTTGATTTCAATCCAGTGAGACCCATGTCAGACTTCTAACCTACAGAATTGTAATCAATGTGTGTTGTTTGAAGCCACCAAGTTTATGGTTTGGCTATAACAGCCATAGGAAACTAATTCAACCACCTAGAAACTGATGAAGTTCTCCCAAATGCCGGCAAAGGGGAAAAGGGCAAAAGCCCCAGAAGGAAAGCTGGCAGAAGTATGGGGAAACGAGAGGTAACAGGGTGCCTACCACTTGGAAGACAGGACCCCACTGCTCTCTGCTGATGGAGCCTTCCATGCACAACCAGTGTGCTCAGTGAGATGAATTCACAGGCCCAGCTCAGTGCTGGTACAGAGTAAAGTCTCAATGCAATTCTTCAAGGATTCATGGAACCCCTGTATCTACCTCCTCATGGGGCCTCTAGCCTCAGAGGACAATATTGGCTCACAGGAGTGTCTCCAGCAAGAGCCACCAGCTTCTCATAAGGATTACAAAATCAATTTTAGAGTCAACCCTGGGTTTTCAATAACTATTTGAAAGGAAAGGTGATCCAGAAGTCCATTTGCTTCTATAGAAGTTAGTATCTATAAAAGTCCTGCTGTAAAGACTTTTCTTTTCTCTTTTCTTTTCTTTCTTTCTTTTTTTGACACAGTTTTGCTCTTGTTGCCCAGGCTGAAGTGCAGTGGCACAATCTTGGCTCACTGCAACCTCCACCTCCCGGGTTCAAGCGATTCTCCTGCCTCAGCCTCCCAAGTAGCTGAAATTACAGGTGCCCGCCACCATACCCAGCTAATTTTTTGTATTTTTAGTAGAGACGAGGTTTCACTATGTTAGCCAGGCTGGTCTCGAACTCCTAACCTCAGGCAATCCACCCGCCTTGGCCTCCCAGAGTGCTGGGATTACAGGCGTGAGCCACCGCACCTGGCCAAAGGCTTTTCTTTTGATACATCCCTCTTCTAAGTAGCAGTTTAACCCTTGAATGGCAGCCTTTTCTGTGACATCATTTATCTTCCATCTGGACTGCTTGCTTCATCCCTGAGGCCTTTGGCCGTCAGGTCAACGAGCCACAGAGCCCTTTTGAGGGAAGAAAACCAGAAAGGAAGGAGGGTGAGGGGCTCCTTGGAAGCCATGGTTTCTGCCAGGCCATGGAGCCAAGCCGAAGGTCCACTGTCCAATCCTGGGGAGGCTGGCAGATGACAAGTGCAACCAGTTTTCCCTTCTCCCCCAGAGCCCAGAACCCAGGGACATGTGCAAGGCACGTCTGGTCTTCAGTGTAAAAATAAACCCAGGGCTGTTAAGCCCCAGCATATTAATGACAATTAATGATTCGCTCTAATCCTCCCCAGCTCTCCGTGGGCATCTGTGACATGCTTTGGGCTGGACACCCCTCCCCACTCCCCCTGCCTCCTGCAGATTCTGTCCATATGCTGAGCTGCTTGGGAATGCAGGTCTGGGAGGGAAACTTCACAGGAAGAAGATACTTGCTACAAAATGCCTGCTCAAGGGTAGCTGGAGAACCCATCAGCCCTGGCTCAGGGGTCCCTTTTACCTGCTCTTCCCTGAAATCTGCAGGATGAGAGCAGCCAGTATCTCCCTACAAGTTTCCCCCGGGCTGGGAGCTTTGGCCAAGGAAATGGCAGCTTCAAATACATGCACCTGGAGGGTTACACCTTGGTGTTTCACATGCTCCAGCTCCTCAGCTTAGACCCTGCTCAAAGAGCAGCCCCATTTCACCCCTGCTGACCAGCCTCCCTGCTCAGAGTTCCAGATCCTAAAGGTGAATGGCAGCCACTCCCAGCCGCAGAAAGACTCCAACCTCTTTAACCTCTCTGCTGGGCTAGGAGTTTCTCAGAGGCAATAAGCCTCCTTCATGCGAACCCCGTCCCCCACTGCAGCATGCAGCCCTCCTCACGGCATGTGTGTGGTCACCCCATCTCCTCCCCTGCCCCATAACGTGGGCGGGCAGAGACCACATCTGCCGTGTGCCTCATTCAGTCCCAGTTGCCTGGCATGGGGCTAGGTGTCACAGGTGCAGAACAAATTTTGGATGCCCGCCTGGCCAACTGGCCCCAAATGGAAAGTGCTTAGAGCCATGCTTCCCACGTGCTGAGTGCCCTGTGAGTGTGAGCTCTTGTTCTTGCACATCCACTGTCACATTCAGTCCTCCCACCACCCTATGCCTTAGGTGCTATTATTACTCCCATTATTTAGAGGAAGAAAATAAAGTTTCTGCAGCTGAAATAACTTGCTCCAGGTCTCACAGCTCACAGATGCTAAAGCAAAGGTCACACCCAGCTCGTATCTGCCCCATTCCCTCACAGTCATTCAGAGCAGAGGTATGTCCAGCCTTGTCAGACTGCAGCTCCTAAAGTCATTTGCCCCACATGGACCAATCTGGCCTTCGCAGCAGCCCCAGGAACTGGATTTTTATTACAGACCCCCATTTTACAGATGAGGAAACTGAGGCTTAGAAGAGCTAAGCAAATTGTCAAAGTCACAGAGCAGAGCTGGGGTTTGAGTAAAACGTTTGCGGAGAAAGATGATTGGCACGTTTCTGACTGGTCAATATGCTGAGGACTGGATGTAGGAAAGTGAAGAAAGGCCTTGCAAGAGGCGCTGTGTGGATGTTGGTGAGAATTTGCTCTGAGGTCTGGATTCCTCACTGTGAGCTCAGAGGAAGGATGGATGTTGCTAAAGCAGGCGGTAAATTTGCTTTGTTGATCGTCAGGCCAGGATTTCTCTACCAAACTAGGGGTAGGTGCCCGGCTGGCTCCAGCCCAGCCCACGCATTTGTAGCCCACTCACTCAGGAGAAGGGAGGGATTGGTTGCTGGAGGCTCTGCCAGCTTCTTCCTGAGCGGAATGAGCAGGAGATAAACTTTGCTGAGATAACACGCTGCCTTTTCTTGCCAGTTTCATTTGGGATTAAAACCACAATGAAAAATGAAAATGGAATCAAAAAAGGCCCGAAAACCAAGTACCTTGAAGACTTTCTCCCTCTTTGAAACCTCTGTAATTGGGCACTTAGGTAGGGCGAGAATGAGAGACTCTTGTAGCTATTATGGAAATACACACAATGAGGAAATTGTTGCCTTCATAGTCCTATATGGAATGCCTATTACTCTGCTGCATTGGGTTTCCACACTGAATTTCTTTGGTAGAAAAGGAAATCTCCCTTTCCAAACCCCCAGCTGGCATTGGTAAAAAGAATCAGGTTGCTGTCATAGACTCAAATTGACTCACCAAATTCCTCCTTAAAAAGCACAACCCCCCGCATAGGCAGGCCTGTAATGTAATGCAAAACATCCAATTCTATAATGTTTATGCTTTCATTTCAGGCATCCAGACAGCCAGGGGGAATTAACCTGCTCACCACTGTGCTTTCATCTGGCTCAGTGTCGTTGCCACCACTGCTGCTGTTTTGTTTTCCACCAGCCTCTCTATTCACCTGTCTTCTCGTCTCCTTTAGCCTGGGTGTGGCTCCCATGGAGACCCAAGCTGAAAAGCACCTTCCATTCTTGCCCTTTCTTGATCTTCCAAGATACAGACTCATGGGACTTCCATCTGAGCTGCAGCCTCTCTCTCAGATTGAAGTTGCTGTTTCAGAAGAAATCAGCAGTATCCACCTCTTCACCTAAGCAAGCAGCATAGTCCTTGAGTTTTCTTCTAGAAAAGGATGGTGATGTGTGAAATGCCCCCACTCTCTTGACCTGTCCACACAACCAAAAGCCAGGCATGTCTGTGCAAGCAGAGTAGACACAAAGACATATTTGTTGAGCTGTGAAACCAAATCTTGCATTAGAGTCTTTAATACCTAACCCCTTTCCCCACTTCCCCTGCACATGCACATGCGCGCACACACAAATACACACAGACACACAACACACACAGCCCTCTCAATGGCCTCTGCCTGCACATGGGTCCAAGCTGTCCAGGACCCTCTCCAGTGCATTGCAAAAGCCTCCTACCATGTCTCTCACTATTTGGCCCTCTCTCCAATCCAGCCCTGCACATTTCCAGAGCTTGGTTATGCCACTGCCTTGCTCAGAATCCCTCAGCAGCCTCCATTGGCCCTAGAATAAAAGCTATCCCCTTTGCCTGGCATTCACCACCTTTCCCAACCTGGCCCCAGCACATTTCTCCAGCTGTATCTTTCACTGCACCCACTCACCCTCTGCCCAACTGGTCTACTCTGGTCTCCTGTGCACACACCCACGCTTCTCCTCCCTGTGAGCTTGCTCATTCTACATCCTCTGCCTAGACTGCTCTCCTCTCCATCTCTACCTGTCAAATCCCACCTCGCCTTCAAAGCCCAGCTCAGGTGTCACCTCCTCCACAAAACTGCCCACACTTAGCACGGTGCCTGGCAAAAGCAGGACATGTTCACATGCAGTTTTGCAATGCAACTGATTCGGCTCAGCCATATCAGCATTTAAAATCCCTGTGTCCTACCTCACCCAACTCCCATCCCACCCCTGGTTCTCACCCTAGGGGTGAGAGTTGACCAGGGGATGCAGTTTGGGGATGGAGTGAAGATGTCTGGCTTGTACGTTTCTAATTTTAAAATAGCTGAGAGTATATGGTTTGGTTTTTACGTGCATCAAAATGTCTCACTGTTGAAATGACTGCACCAGAATCTTCTGTTCCCTACCTGTCCCGCAGTAGGTGCTCCACATGCTTGTTGAATCAGTGATTGAATCAATGAATGAATGACTCTCCCACAGCTCCCTGCAGCTTCTTCCCTCCTTAGTTCACTCTGCTATAACCAGCCTGACTCCCTGCAACACCTCCCACTACGCTTCTCCCCACTGCTAGACCCACCGAGCCCCTTCTGTTCTCTCAGCCCCTCCCCACCTTGGAGCTACAGCAAAGGGAAGGGAAATATCAGGAGCCCATGGCAGCCCTCCTATGCACAGCGACTCAGTGACAGACACCTTGCCAAATAGCCTACTCTGTTCCTTGCCTCTGTCTGATTGGCTTTTGCCTTGCTCCTGAGACCATGGCCTATCCTCCCTCCAGGTCTCAGAAGGAACTATACTTCCAGTTCTCCACTTCCTCCATGGTATAGCTTCCTTCTACTCAGAGGCTAATTCCCTCTCTGAACCTCAGCCACAGGACAACTGTGCCACTAGCATCCCAGCCTCTCTGATGCTATCTGCCTATGCTATCACCCAGTGCCCATCCCAGACTGCTTATCACCAGATATTGCCACTCTCTTCTGCCAGATTTGTGGTGGCGGAGATTGGCTAGATTCTCACCAAACCCATCCCCCCTCTTCCTGGCACATACCTGGACTTCACTCTGTGGAATACAGTGCAGCCCTATGACATTGTTCTGATGTGAGTACAATGGAACGTAAGAAAGTGAAGAACCTCTGTACTTCACCTCTAGGCCCAGCCCATAGACTTGTTCGGTCTTCCTCTCTCTCCTCCCTTTCTCCTTCCTCCCCCAACCTCTCTCTCTCTCTCTCTTTCTCTCATGTCCCCCTTTTCTCTTTCTATCTATCTCTATATCTATCTCAATGGATGATTGCAAATGAGGATGAGGCTCTAGACTACACTAATACGGTATCCACTAGCCACATGCAGTTATTTCAATTTAAATTACTTTAAATTTAAAAAAAAAAATTAAAAATTGGCCAGACACAGTGGCTCATGCCTCTAATCCCAGCACTTTGGAAGACTGAGGGGTGTGCGGATCACCTCAGGTTGGGAGTTCAAGACCAGCCTGACCAACATGAAGAAACCCCGTCCCTATTAAAAATACAAAATTAGCCGGGCGTGGTGGTGCATGCCTATAATCCCAGCTACTCGGGAGACTGAGGCAGGAGAATCGCTTGAACATGGAGGCGGAGGTTGCAGTGAGCCAAGATCGCGCCATTTCACTCCAGCCTGGGCAACAAGAGCGAAACTCCATCTCAAAAAAAAAAGGAAAGAAAATTAAAAATTCAGCTCCTCAGTTGCACTAACCACATTTCAAATGCCTGCTCGCCGCAGCACAGGTAGAGAACAAGTTCACAATTGCAGAAAGCGCTATGGGATGTGCTGTTCTGTGGAGCCCATACCAAGTGAAGTCTGGCCCTCAAATAATGCCATGGGGCAGAGTCATCCCCTCCCCTACTGACCTTTAAACAAACATAATGTGAGTGAATGGGAAATGACCTTTGATTGGGTGCAACTGCTGAGGTTTTGAGATTGTTTGTGACAGCAGTCAGTACACCCCAACACCAGCCACTCAGCTGCCTTACACACTCCAGACACAGTACCCTGGCTTGTCATCTGTGTCTCCTTCCCTGGGCCCCAGAGAGAAGCACAAGGGGTCAGGATTTCAGCCACTGCCTTTTTGACCCTTCCTTCTTCCTGTGAAGCTCTGCAGCTCTTTGTATCCCTCTCCCAACCTCTGTATTTCCCAAACTCTTTTCAGCTTGATTGCCAAATCCATTACTACCTCTATTATCATTTACTTAATATCTTTTCAAAAACAGGCTCTCTTTTTAATTTGAATAAATATATTGACTAAAGACACTTTATGCAACTCTTTAAATGGAGGCAGACAAGTCCCAAGATCTTTAATCAGCAAGCTGGAGACCCAGGAGAATTGATGCTATAGTTTCAGTCTAAAGGGGGAAAAAAAGAACCCACCATGTCCCAGCTCAAGGCAGTCCCGAAGGAAATAATTCCCTCTTATTCTTGGGAGAGTCAAGCTTTTTGTTCTCTTAAGGTCTTCAACTGATTGGATGGGGCCCACAAAACCTAGGCAGGGCCATCTGCTTTACTTAGTCTTCTGATTTAAATGTTAATCTCATCCAGAAACACTCTCACAGATACACCCAGAATAATGTGTGACCAAATATCTGGGCACTCTATAGCACAGTCAAGTCAATGCATTAAATTAACCATACATTTACCACAATTAGAAGATACAATACAATGAAAACCTAACACTATGATTAAGTTCAGCTAGAATCTGTTGCCTATCAAAGGCTCTCGGTCTGAGGTCTGCTATTTTTTTGTCTATTTAAAAGGGAGATGAACAAGTATTGGGGAGGTGTTAAAGATGAACTAATACCATGATGAGACTTTCACCTTAAAATGATCAGCAGGATTGTAAAAGAATCTAAAAAAGAACACCTTTCCCACAGTGTGATCAGCCCTCCAGTGTATATCCATATCCCACATCAGATGAGCCCCATTGCCCTCCGGAGGGATCCATGCCCACTTAGGGGCCACTATCCTAGACTATGGTCCCCTGAAGGCCAAGATCATATTTAAATGGCAGTTGTATATCTCTTGGTGCCTCACACATAGGAGCCACTCAATAAACAGTAAATGAGTGACGATATGGCCAGGAACAGTCTCTGACCCAGCTGGCGGTTTCTGTCAGAAGCAGAACATCATGACAAAGGAAATGGGACTAAAATGTTAAACCACACTAAAGGTTCCATCTACCAAATCGCTCCTGTGGCACACTGGGGCAGGGCTATGTCTAAAGGAATTAAAACATTCAATAGCTCCAGGGCCAGATTAAGACATTCTGAGGCCCTAAAGTATGTCCCACATCATCCAAAACACCAGAATGTATCTTTACAGACAGAACATTGAACATTTCTATCTAAATACAAATTAAAGCGGCATAGATACAAAATACAGTGTATTAAGAGAGAAGAAAGGGAGGGAGGGAAAGAGAGGAGAAGGAGAGAAGGCAAAGAAATGGAAAATGAAAGAGGAAGAAGTGAGGAGAAAGGGAAAAGGAAAATGGCCTGATATTTGACCATAGCGTCTCCCCTGTGTGAAACTCTTCAGTAATTTTTTTCCCTTTATAATAGGGACAAGGCTACTCTCCTTTTTAGATACACAAAGTTTTGGATCACTTATATCTAAATCTAGCCCCGCTAAGACCACCCAGTGTCTGCAGGTCCCCACAGGAAGAGTCATGCACACTTATGGACTACCAGGGGCATCTTCAGCTGATGGGGCCTTAATGTCACCCAGGACTCTCTGTTCTGGGGGAATTCTCAAAGGTAGATACAGGGCTCCAGGAGCGATTTTCAAATTTTCTAAAAAACCTAACAGGTATTATATATTTTCCTGCAACAAAGCCTAGTAAATTACCTGTGGTCCTATAGCAGGGTCCTGTACTTATCTCTAACGTATCACATCATTTTCTTGCCTGTCTCCCGCAAAGGGATGTGAGCTCCTTGCAACTGGAAACCATGCATTTGACTGATTTCACTTTTTAAAAAAATATCCTCAATGCCTGGCACATAATGATCTTTAAAAGATGTCCGATGAATAAGTGGCCACTGGATGAATGAAACAAATAAATGTGATACTACACTGTTTCCATTGCATACGTCTCTCTCTCTATATATATATATATATCTTAGATTAATCAAAATGTGAAGGCAATTCATTGGTAGTAAACATAAATTATTTTGAAGGAAAAATCACTCCAAACAAATGAAAAAAAAAATAATGAAAATGGTGCCAGGGAAGAAAGAGGCTGGGATCCTTAGATAATGCACAGATATGTGTGTCCCCACACATGGCCTAAGGAGCTCTAATCTCCCTCAGAGGAAGCTGGACCCTGGGGACCAGCCTGCTTCTAAGCCACCAGCTCCTAAGGCAGTATTTCTCAAAGTGAGGTTTGGAGGCCACCGGCATAAGAATTGTTGGGAGATCTGTTAAAACACTGATTCCTAAAACCTGCCCCAGACCCAGAAAGTTGGAATATCTGACACCAGGATCTGAAACCCTACATTTGTAAGTTCTTTGGGTTACTCTTAAGCATATTCAAGTTTGAGATCCATTGCCCCAAGAGTTCCTGGGCAAATTCCATTCAGGCCACCTGCCACCCAGGGCTGGGGGTAGGCTCAGAGCAGCTGTGTCATCCCCACATCCCAGCTGTGAGCGCTCATCCCTCACCTGGGACCCATAAATGTTGTGTCGGAGAGGAGATGTAGTGACAACCAGGCGTAAATCATGCTCCTCTGCCCCTCTTTCCACCCTCTGCCTTCCCTTAAGGAAGGCCCTGACCCCAGGGACTGCTCACCGGGTATTTCAATAAACTCCAGCTGGCCCTTTATCAGATGGTCCGGTCAATTAGAACTTCATCAGGAATCAATTTGTGAGGCCCAGCTGAGATGTAACTATAGATCAGGGCAATGGCAACTGATTATCCCACTAATGGAATATTCCATTGATTAATTGAGTATTTAAATCTTTCTGAGAGTGGCTGTGCTTGCTGCCATTGTCGCTGGATGAAAGGGGTAGGAGAGTGTCGTGCAGTCAAAGAGGAAGCTGATGTTCTTTCTTCATTTAGCAGCTCTCAGCAAAATAACGGGTCAGCCTCAGGTTCTCAGAAAGCAAGAACGCGGCAAGGTCTTCGGCACAATGTAGAAACCTCCCACCAGCTGATTGAACCAATCAGGGGATGGTGGGTTTTAATTCGCTATTTTTCTGCAAAGCTGTGTGCTGCGGACCTCAAAGAAACATCCATTCCAGTTCTTCTTACAAGTTAGAATCGCGTGAAGATTTGCTAAAACACAGATCCCTGAGCCTGCCCCCCAAGTCTGATACAGCAAATTTGGGGTGGGGCCTGAGAATCTGCATTCCTAGCAGGCTTCCTGGTGAAGCTGGGGCCACACTTTGAGTAGCACTTACCTACATTTTATAAACATATATTTTAGCAAACAGAAAGGACAGACATTATCTGATACCTATTTGGGTCATGCTGGAGTCTGAAATTTTAAAATGCACATTATCCATGACAATGCAGTATTGACGACATTTATAAGATAGTCATAACGTGCTACATTCACACAAAGGCAGATATATACCGTATGTCTTGCTGGGGCCTTTGATTAAGAGTGAGGTTTGGTTTGGGATTTCTATCATGAGTCCAGTTCTTCCCAGCTATGTGACCCTGGATAAGCAACTTAGCTTCTCCCTACCTGGGTTTCCTTAGTCTGAGGATGCTCATTCCTGCGACGTGGTAAGAATGCACATAAAGCGCTTAACGCGATGCTTGGCAAATAGTAAAAACTCAGTAAACGGAAGCTATTACTATTATTACCCTGATACCCAATGCATAAAAAGGTCTCAGAAGTCAGGTTCCCTTTGGGGAAGTGAGTGATGTGATTGCTGTCTGCTGAGAAGCAGATGCATCTGCTTAAGAGATGGGAAGAGCAGCAGGAAAGCCCGATGCTCCCAGCATCTTCACTGTGCTGGGTCTTTCCCACAGCGTGGCTGTGAAGTTTATGATGACTGCCAGGGGCTGGAACCAAATTTCCCAGAGCAGCTGGCAGATGGTGAGGGAAAAGGAAAGAAGAAAGGGAACTGGCATTCATTGAGGCCCTACTGTATGCTATACTCTTTTTAAATAAGGGATCTCCCTTAATCTTTACTGAAACCTGAAGGGGTCAACATAATTATCCCCATTTTTCAGATTTGGAAACTGAGATACAGTGAGGGAAAGAGATTACTTCCAGACAATTGGCTGGTGGGCTGGAATTGGATCCCAAATTTGCTTCATTTTGAGATTTGCGTACTTTTTTTTTTTCTCCCTCGAGACGGAGTCTCACTCTGTCACCCAGGCTGGAGTGCAGTGGCACAATCTCTGCTCACTGCAAACTCCGCCTCCCAGGTTCACGCCATTCTCCCGCCTCACCCTCCTGAGTAGCTGGGACTACAGGCGTCTGCCACCAGTCCCGGCTAATTTTGCTTTTGTATTTTTAGTAGAGACGGGGTTTCACTGTGTTAGCCAGGGTGGTCTCGATCTCCTGACTTCGTGATCCACCCACCTCGGCCTCCCAAAGTGCTGGGATTACAGGCATGAGCCACCGCGCCCGGCCAGATTTGTGTACTTTCCACCACACCACACCATGGGTGTCGTTGCAGGTGGAGGGGTGACTTTGTGGGTGATGCTATACCATCACACATGACTGAGTGAAGGTGTATATATACACATCATACAGGCAGGTGCAAGCCATCTGTATTCAAAACACACTGGAGTAAGTTATTCTAGTCACTCAGAATTCAACCTGTTCCCCTGAGGACTTTCTTACCACTAGGGGCCACCTTGTGGAGTATACTCCTTCCCTGACAAATACAGATTGCTTCACTAGTCCTTAAATTTTCATTTGAGTGACCTACAAAACACAAAGAATGACAGTGGTTCTTGAATTATTTTAGCCTGTAAACTACTTCAAGGGGCGGGGAGAGGGGGGAGGTCTCATAAGCTACCTATCATACAGCTCCTCAGAAATAATGTGTCATTGGCACTGCTTTTGATGAATCACCCTTGAGTGATGTCTGGTTTTCAAAAAATACAAGAGGTAAATTATTGATCCATGCCACAACAAATTGGACCCACCACCATCTGATAAAAATTAGTCCTAAAAAAGATGTACCCATCAAAACCTGAGGGCTTCTCACGCCTATGGCTGAGAATCCCAATGCTCTGATATCATCTTTTCCCCAATGACTTGAGTCCAAGTCTTGGAAGGTAATAAAAGGTCAGAGGGTAAGAAGGATGAATTGGTCTGTCCTCAGCCCCAGTTTTCATGAACACGTTTGCCCACGTCATTATTGCCGTGTGAGGGCACCCATGAAATGAACCAGTGAATTATTTTTAGTGTCATACAGGATGCATCAAACTCAGCATCTAGAGTGTTGATTCTAAGCAGGCTCTTCCAGTAACCACCTGGTGACCTTAGCAAATCGTCTGTCACTATCTGGGTCGCAGTGTCTTCAGTCCTAATGTCCTGTGATTTTAAAAGATATTCCCCATCTGACAGATGGGATTTTAGGGGCCCTGCCTTGCAGTAAGGAGCAGCACCTGCCCTAGACAAGGATGTTTCCTCAAAGGGTAATTTGAGCCTAAGCAGTAAGTATGGCATAGGCCACTTTTTCATAGCCAAGGGGAGGGAAGACAGGAACAGCATGAAAAATTCAAAAAGCAAAGATCGAAATTTAGCCAAGGGTGTCAGGCCACGCCTCAGCTAAGCCTTTTGCAGACTTCGCCCCATGTTCTGTGTGGGTTGTGAACTCTGCCAACTGCAAACTCATCCTGGCCAGTCCCTGAGCCAACAAGAGCCAGCCAGCCATACAGATTCTTCAGACCTCCCCCTACTCATATGAGACAGGCTTTTAGAGGTGGTCTAGGACTTGAATACCATGTTCTAGGTGGGCAAGGGGCTAGAATAACTCCCTGAATGCTTTTAAGAGGGTAATGCTGTAACCTCTTTGCCTAGCACACTTGGGGTGATCTTGTGTCCTGGCACCTGATTCCTTGAACCCACTCCAGTTCTCATCAAGAACTGAGCTCTAGCCTGACCTTCAAGGCTATTTCCTACCAGTCCCTGACTCACCACAAGAAGGTGGTAGACGAGCTGGACATAATAGCCAGGACTTCTTTTCCACCACTACAGAGTTCCACACGCTGATGGTGGTAGTTGGGTTCTGAAGCCCAGTGATGAGGCTTTTGGCCGCATGTAACAAAATGTCCCATAAAAATTAATCAAGAAGGGCATTTAATTACCAAACCTAACAAGAAGTCACAGAACCAGGAGCATTCAAAGATCTATCCAGTGGTTCAACAATGTCATCAAAGAACCAGGTTCTTTCTTTCCTTCTGCTGTCAGCATCAATTTTCTAAGGTGTGTATCCTCATGGTGCCAAGATGACTGCTGTGGCTCCAGGTACCATATCCTCACACCCCATATTCTTAAGAAGAAAAAATGGCATTTTATCCTCACATGTCTCTTTTTACCAGGGAGGAAAATCTTTCTTGGAGATCTCCCTGCACATTGCCCCATTGGTAAAGATTAGATCCCATTGTCCATGCTCTGGATGCAAGGGAGCCTAGTGAGGTGAGTATGTGACTTTCTAACACTTAGAGTAGAAGGCCAACCCTAACAGAAAGGAGGGATTTGGGATACAGAGAGATCTATTATGTAGGCAACCAGCAGTGTCCACCCTACCTGGTAAGATGGGTGTTTGCCTGGATAAGGTCAAGCCATAGATGTCTCTTAGACATGCGAAATTGCTTCTTGAATGAGTTTGGAGTTCTAGGATGGTATAAGTATTAGAGAGCCAGTTTTGATGCAGGATATGAAGGACCATTCCAGACATAAAGCATATGACAGGCAGGAGTGACAGACCCACAAAGCAATGCCTATTGCAGCTAGGGCTTGAACAGTGATGGGAATCAGGGCTGCCTTGCTGCCCAACTCTGGGGGATGCTATGCACATAGGACACAACTGATACTGCACTGAGAAGGTGCACATGGACCTCTGTGCTCATTGGTGAAGACAGCGTAAGAAGAAGGGCTGGATCTCTAGAACAATAAAAAGCCACCATGGAACCTTTGACACTGCCCCAGGTCTCTGAGATCTCCCTGCAGATCCTCACACCCTCAGCATCTGCTCCCTACCCCCAAGTCTGACCCCATGCTCAGCTCATTTACATCAGGCAGGGAATGAAAATAATCCCAAATCGGGTGGATCAAACCTCATGAATAATCTCTGGTGAGCAAGAAGAAACAGTTACTTTTTGCATCCCTCTTTCCTCGCTCTACCTTCCTACTTTTAGTCCCATTAGGACATAGGTGGCAAATAAGTGAGTCCTAGAGAACGGCGGAAGAGAGATCAATGCGGATACCTGGGATGAAACTGAGGGTGTGGCCTCTCCGGTAAGATGTCTTTGCCAGCACTAAGGTCCAGGCTGGAAAATAACCATCCCTACTTGTGTCAAGATCTGTAGGAGTGACAAAATGAGCTAAGGGCTTGCTCAGGGAAAAGCTCCCTGGCCTCTTGGAGGGCCTGCTCTGTTTCTTACACCAGGTGGCTGTTAGATTATGCATAGTGGTGTAACTAGCAAAAATGAGCACACCCTAATACAGTCTAATGTGGCCCATGATCTTCATGGTTTTCCCCTGCAAGTGATAAAAAGAGCTCCCTTGCTTTCTCTTATAAGAAGTGAAAGTAGATTTGGAAAAGGAGTACGAGGTTCTGAGTGGTGAGATGGGGCTGAGGGCAGATGGTGTGATGTGCATGGTGTGTGTGTGTGTGTGTGTGTGTGTGATTTGTGTATGTATGTTGTGGCTTTAACAGAGCCAAGCATGGACACTATGTGGCCGTGCATGGGGTTTCCACTGCTCCAAGTGCTGTCATCAGAATGCCCAAGGCAGCTGCAGAATCGACTGGGCTGAGATGACAGCCCCTCTTATACCCACTGAGCTTGACTTTGTTCTTTCAAGTTACCAGCCCCTCCACTCCTGCAACCCACACTTCCACATGTTATTTTGGGGCTGAGCCTTGGGCTTCTACACAAGCCATTGGCTACTCTGGCCCAGGGTGTATGCTGTTTCATGGGCCCTCTGACCTCCCAGAAATAGGTGTTGTCGCCTGCATTCTGCAGAAGAGGCATCATGTAACCCTCCCAAGGCCACACAGCTAATGAGTGGCTAAAGCTGAATTTGATGTCTGATATTTTTCTCTTAAAAGCTCTTCCTTAGGGCCAGAGCCCCATTTTCCTTGGGATAAGAATGGAGGTTCTCTGGGCGCCCGAGGGTAATAGAAGACAGATGCTTTGCCCACATATGTCTGGTACATTTTTGTAGCGTGAGAAGCTCTCTTCTCCCATAGCAACCACTTGGGGTTTTCAGCTGCTAACCCTGTCCTCCAGGACAACAGCAGTCTAGGCTAGGCAGGACCACATTCCCACATCCCACTCCAAACTCTTTGTCTTAATAAACCCTGGATCCCACTTCTTTCTTCCTAGCTTCTCATTTATTTTTCCAAAGAACACAATAAGCACAATTGATTTTAAAATAAAAATCTCTGGCTTATGCACAGAGGCATTATTCAGAAAGGTTAAAAATGATGAAGCAGCATTATTTCCCATTATCTTTACTTTGTAACCTTGCAATTGAAACACCACAAGACCAGGGTGGCCTTCCTTAATGGCATCACGTGTGGGCAGCTGTTTCAGGTGGGCAATGTATATGGCAGTGCCTAGGTGTCCTTAGCTGAGGACAAACCACAAAGGACAAAGGCTCATAAGTCAGCAGAGCTGGAGGAGGCCTTCTGCACTATCGGGTACAACTTCTCCCTTTGCTAGCTGGGAAATGTGAGGGTAGTTCCATCCAAGAGGAAAGGAGACCTCGAGAATTTGTGAGTCAGTGTGAGCAGAAAGCTACATGGAAGCCCAGAGAATTGCGCCAGAAGAGAAAACTCGGCCTTCCCTTTGGGGCAAAGCAAATGTTTTCTGTATCAAAACAATCCACCCTGAATGAAGCTTGTGTTTGCCTCTCTTTCAAGTGAATGAGGTGGTGGAAAGACTTGCTGGGAGGACTTAGAAAGTCAACCCTGGGAGGGTAAAATAGCTGTACGACAGGCAGAGAGAAAGCATCTTTGAGAGGGTGGGCAAAGTGGACCTTTTTGCTGTGTGTGTCTGAAGACAGTCTAAGGGAAGGGAATGTGATTAGGTTCTAAGCTCCAGGACCAGCAGGTGCCTGAACTAATCCCAACCCCATGCAGCTGTGCAGATGCAAAGCACCTCCAGAGGTACATTCGAGGATACTATTAATACTTCCTTGGGTTTGGAGTGTGAATGAGGGAACATGGAGTAAAAGGGAGATGATATGCAGGGTTGGCAAGAAGAATACCAAATTGCATTGCAGAATTAATTACCTCCCCAACAGAGCCTGTTGCACCCAGCTGTGGGCTCCCATCATGCTGTTTATACTTATGATGGTACATGTTGCAGTCCACCTTATATTATTCTAACTTGGTTTAACACTGCCTTGTCTCTCCACCTACAAGATGAGGGCAGGGTTCACATCTTATCAATGCTCAATGACCCACACACTTGGTGATCTCAAGGATCTGCTGGGAGTAACAGTGGCTTGCACTAGAAATTGGGTGGTGCTCCTGACTGGCCTAGATTGGGATGGTTTGAAGATGTAACAGATCTCTAGCAGGGAGATTGAAATGATGCCAGGGAGGGTTAGCAGAAGGCCAATGGGTCTCTGTATTAGTCCGTTTTTACACTGCTGATAAAGACATACCTGAGACTGAGCAATTTACAAAAGAAAGAGGTTTAATTGGACTTACAGTTCCATGTGGCTGGGGAAGCCTCACAATCGTGGTGGAAGGCAAGGAGGAGCAAGTCATGTCTTACATGGATGGCAGCAGGCAGGCAAAGAGAGAACTTGTGCAGGGGAACTCCTCTTTTTAAAACCATCAGATCTCATGAGACTTATTCACTATCACGAGAACAGCAGGGGAAAGACTTCTCCCTATGATTTAATTACCTCCCATTGGGTCCCTCCCACAACATGTGGGAATTCAAGATGAGATTTTGGTGGGGACACAACCAAACCATATCAGTCTCCCAAGGTAGCATATGCATCAGTGAATTCATAAGAGTCCAGGATCTGGTCCTCAAACTGAGAGGCTCAGAAACTTGATGTGTTAACACAGAGAACTGATCTGTCAATTAGGGACAATTCACATCAACTGAGTTCTTTAGATAGATATATAAACTGGACTCTAACTTATTAATTTACATTGAAAAATATTATAAGCATAATGGTCATGCACGCTAGAGTGCCCGGGTCTTGCCGACTAGGGCAATTTCTCTTGGTCAAAATCCTTCCATCAGCATTTAGACACACTGAAGTGTCTCACCTAAAAAAGAACAATGAACACAATCTAACGCCCCTGGGCCTCATATCCAGTTTCTATCCCCTCTCTCTGTCTCCTCCCTTTCAAAACCAAAGTACTATAAAGAATTGTTCATTGTCATTGTCACAGTTTCTCCACTTCCCATTGATTTCTCAATCCACTTCAATATGACATCCATCCAGCAGTAACATAAGTATCTAAGTAACCAAGATACTTAGTTGCCAAGATGGCCTGGAAAGCAATCATCCAGCCATAGAGCTTGGCAAGGTCCTACATCCCCCTGCTGGTTGGAAGGTTGACTTTTGCTACTGAATCATGTTGAGGTCTGTAGGTGAGCCAGGGAGAGAGACAACGAACTGGGGCTATAGGGGATCATTCAGGGGGATTGGGGTGGTAGCTATTTACAAACCAATATATAAGTATTTCCATGTGTTCACACGGCATGGCTGTATCATTCGGTATGGTGCTAATACCAGCCTTGCTCCATCATTCCACATAAATAGCTCTTGCTAAGCTCCTCAAAGACTTCCATGTTGCTAAATGTAGTAAGGATATTTTTCAGCCCTCATCTTACTTAATTTCTCAACTGCATCTGACTCTCTTAACCATTCCTTTCCTCTGGACAATTGTACCCAAGCCCATGTCTTCAATTCTAATTTACACACTAATTAAGTTGTATTTTATATTATCAGCCTAGAACTTTCCTCTGAGCATCAGCTCTAATCACTTGAGTGTCTCAAAAGCACTTCAGGAGGAGGTATTTATGAAACACATATTTGATACAGAGCTTGTATCCAGAATACATATTTTAAAACACTCATAACTTGATAATAAGAAAACAAGCCTAGTTTTCTTTGTTTGATTGTTTGTTTGTTTTTGTTGTTGTTACTGTTCTGAGACAGAGTCTTGCTCTGTCGCCCAGACTGGGGCGCAGTGGCGTGATTTCGGCTCACTGCAAACTCTGCCTCCCAGGTTCAAGCAATTCTGCTTCAGCCTCCCAAGTAACTGGGACTACAGGCATGCGCCACCATGCCTGGCTATAAACCTAGTTTTTAAATAGGCAAAAGATTTGAATAGACACTTTACGTAAGAAGATCTACAGATGGCAAACATGAAAAGATGCCCAACATCATTAGTCTTTAGGGAAATGCAAAATAAAATCACAATGAGATACCACTTCACACCTATTGATAGAGCTAAAATAAAAAAATATTGACAACACGCAGTGCTGGCAAGGACTTGGAGCAGCTGGAACCCTCATGAACTGCTTGTGGGAATGCAAAATGATACAGCCATTCTGTAAAGCAATTTGGCAGTTCCTCCTAAAGTTAAACATATACTTTCCATTTGACCCAGCAATCCCACTCTATTTGTTACCGCCATTTATCCAAGAGAAATAAGAACACGTGTTTACACAAAACTGTATGTATATGTTTATTGTGCCAAATATTGGAAACAATTCAAATGTGCTTCAACTGGTGAATAAATAAACTGTGATACATCCATGCAGTGAAATAACATTTACCAATAGAAAGGAACAAACTACTAATACATAAAATAACAAGGATGAATTTCAGATGCGTTACCCTAAGTGAAGGGGAAATCTATCTTGAAAGGCTACATACGAGATGATTCCATTTATATGAAGCCAGGAAAAAACAAAACTCAGGGATAAGAAACAGATAGTCAAAGAAAAGGGCACCAGGAAACTTTTTAGTACGATGGGAAATGGGACTGGTTATGTAATTCACAGGGTCCAGTGCAAAATGAAAATGTGTAGTCCCTTGTTTAAAAATTATTAAGAACTGAAAGACAGTGACAGGATACCAATACGATTAAACCAAGCGTGGGTTCTTCTATGCGCGGGGCGTGCACAGGTCCCACACCCAGGAAAAAGGCCCTGGATGAAAATGCTGTATATCTTGATGGTGGTGTGACTACCTGGTGCTACGCATTCGTCAAAACCCATAAAAACACACTAGAAAGGATGAATGCTACCATGTGTAAATTAAACCTCAATAAACCTGACATGTTTTTAAAAGACTCTTTTCACCAGGAAACCCCACATTAAAGTGGGCTGAGCTTCATCACACAGACATCACACACATCATCACACAGAAAGACAGGCCTGTACCCTTCAAATTGCACATGAAAGCCAGGGAAACAGTGAGAGAGTGTTTCAGACGCAAGGAGACCAAAATGACATGGCAACCAAATGCAACATGTGTTCTTGGACGGGATCTTGGGCCATAAGGAGAAAGGTTGTTGAGATGGTTGATGACATTTGAATGGGATTTGTGGCTTCTTTCCTGATTTGGGGCTTGTGTGGTGGTAATGAAGGAGAGTGTCTTTAGGGGAGCATTTAAGGGCGTTGGAACAAATGTGATTAAATGCTAACTACCGGGGAAGCTGAGAAAAGGGAAGTCGAGATTTTTGTACAGTTCTTGCAGCTCTTCTTTAAGTTTGAAATTATTTCGAGATAAATTATTTCAAAATAAATTATTTTTTAAGTACTTCAAGATCAGCAGGTCAAATTCACGACTAGGAGGCCAAATTCATGACCTCCCCGAAATCTCCACCCCTAAAATTGATTCTCTTCCAGTTTCCTTATCTCAGGAAGGCCCCACCTTCAATGGGCTCTGGGAGCCAGAAACTCCCCTGATGCTTCCCTCTTCTTTCCTTTCTTTCCTGACCCCTGCTTACCTTCCAGTCTCATCTGGCCTCCTCTCCCCATCCATTTCTTACCCCTAAGCAGACTGGCCTTCCGTTCATCCCAGGGACCACACACAAGCTGTCCCATCCCCAAATGTCACATCCTCAGGAAAGCACCTACCACTACCAGCCCAGGTCAGGTCCTGTGCTGGGCAACTTGGAGCCCTCGGACCTCCCCTCTATGGGTGCTTCGCAAGCATTGGTTTATATCTACCTGCACCATTCTACAATTCTTCAATCACATGTGTCTCTCATCACCAGGTTGCATGTCCACGAAGCAGAGCCGGATCTGGTTCTGCTCACCGCCATCCTTGGCACTGTGCTTTGCACATGAGAGATGCTCCATAAATATTTGCTGATGGAGGCATGAAGGAGTGAATGAATCCTGGCACATCTATTTGGAGGGAATTGTTCCAGTCAGGTCCAAGCCAGGGCCAAAGGAAGTGAGCTAGTTGTGAGATTAGAAGGCTAAGATAGATTTCTGTTAGTTTGTTTTCTGTCTATCCTGGCCTCCCAAATTCTTCTAGGCAGTGCAGCCCCTTTCTGAGGGCTTCCCTTGCCGCAATTGTGCTCGTTTACCCAGCCTCCTAATGATCAAGCTTGACCTGTCCTGCGACCTATCATTTTTGCCTGTCTCTTATCCACATTCATATATATATATATATTCTCATGCATATATGTCTTTTGTGGGGAGTTTAACTCTTACCAGGCCATTGAATTTTCCTTTATTAAATTCTAGGGCACCACATGGCAGGGCGTGAGTTCCAGTGGGAGGCCCCATGCCAGTGTTCCCCTTCTCTTCCCACTCCCAGCTCATTCTCACACCACAAGGGACCTGATGCACTCCAGCCTGTAAGTCCTGCAAAGCCCAACTCTGTCCACAGCCCCAGCACTTGCCCTCGGACACCACATGGGGCTGGACATGCACACACCAGTGAATCCATCAGGGAGAGGTGGGCCAGGAGTAGGAGGCCTACACAGGCCCTGGAAGTAGGCTTGGGAAGTGTGGTCAAGAGGAGAGTGTGGCAGGCAGACCACCTGAGCCCAGGAGCTCAAGACCAGCCTGGGCAACTGGGGTGGGAGGATTGATGGAGCCAGGAGGTCAAGGCTGCAGTGAGCCATGATCGTGCCACTGCACTCCAGCCTGGGAGACAGAGCAAGACCCTGTCTCAGAAAATAAGAGAGTAGGGGTTCTAGTAGGCGTGTCCCACCAGGTCTAAGGGCAGTACCACCATATGCCACTGTCTGTACTTCCTACTGTGGCAGTTTATGTGCTGGTATTTGGTACACTTATTTAGAGGGGAGCCAGGGATACTGCACAGAAGGTAAGACTGACAGGGCTGGAACATCCATGCCTAGATACTGAATGTCAAGGCCAACCTTCATTAGCAGTGAGGTCTGAATATAAGGCATTTTTAAAGATATAAAAGAATTTTAAAAGCATAGGGGCCCAGTCCAACTCCTTTATTTTAAAGAAGAGTTGTAAACTGAGCCTTAGGAACGCTTAGTTTAGACTTAGAAGCCTTAAGTGACAAAGCCCCAAAGTTGAGCCTCTAAGTGACAACAATGTGACTGGAACCCAGGGTCCAGATTATCACTGAGTCAAAACCAAAGTGCTCCTCCTACACCTTTGAATATTCCAAACATGCTCACCTGAGGGAAGGTATACTGAGGGAGAGGCATCAGTTAAACTGTACGGGAACAGAAGGCCAGGAGTCATGTTGTCCCAGCGCAAACGCTGCCTCTTGAGAGAGGTGGGCACGTGGGGCAAATTAATCTGTCATACTAAATTTGATGTTTCTCATCTGTAAAATAATGTCATAGTTGGCCCGAATTCACCTGGTTCGATTTTGGGAGGATTAAAATAAAGTCTATGCATAGTAGTTAGCATAGTGTCTGACATATAGAAGAAAAGCTGGATAAATGTGAGTCGCTGTATTTTGTATGACGGTAAGGAGAATAATATTAACAAAATATTGCTGGTATCCTCAGGCTCCAGGGAACAGAAGGTTAAGCATGAACTGGAGTTGCCAGGTCCATTATCGGTATAGGAAGAGGCTCTTGAATCTCAAGTACTGTGTTTACAATTTGCTCCCAACCATCTTGCTGAGGCAATTAATTTATATCATCTCTGTTTTCTCTCTTTAATATCTCCCCTCCCCTTAATCAGGCACTCAAGGCAGGTTCATCTATTTTACTAGTCTTCTGGTTTTATTTTTTTTCTAACATACATTGTTTTATGTCTTATTAACCATCACTTTTATCTTTATTGATATTCTTTCCCCATTTTCTTTAGGTTTATTTAGTCATTCCTATTTTAATTTCTTAAGATGAGTGCTTAACACCACCCCTTTCTTCGGGGGGAAGGAAGGTCTTTCTTCATCAGAAGTGAAGGCATTAGTAATAAAGGCGTTTAAGGCTATTAATTTTCCTCTGTAAACAGCTTTCACTGTCTCATAGATTTGAGGACTTGCACCCTGTCTGAAGAATTATTTCTGAACACAAATAAACTTTTTAAAAAACTGATCACAAATTCAAAATTAATAATTCAAAATTAATAGCGGACATATTAATGCGTGGCCTCTTGTCCTCAACACTTTCCTTCCTCTCCCCTTAACCTGCCTGCCAGATGTCCATGCCTACACTGTCTCTCCTTGGACTTGGACACTAACCCCTAATGATCTCTGCTTCCAGCTCCTGCTTCACACAGTTGCTCCTGTGATCTTTCTAATTCACAAATGCAGCCTCATGATTCCTCTACCTAAAACCCTTCAGCAGCTTTCTCATTACAGTGCCACACACACCACCCTGTGTCTGAACTCCTGCCCACCTCTAACCTCGACTGCCCTTCCTCCCAGACTCCACGCACGCTTATCCTTCATCTTCCAACAGAACCAAGCAACGCATGGTGCCCTGTACTCCCAGCTTGGTGCATAGCTCCATCCCTTTGCATCACAGGCTGCCTTTACCCACTGTGCCCACCCATGTCTCCCCTGCCAGCTCCTGTGCTGCAACCATCTCATCTGAACTTAGGAGCCCCCTGCTTCAGAAGCCTCCCCAGGCACCCTCCCTGCCCCATGCCTGCTCCCTGGCAAAGCGCCCCTCAGCTCCCGCAGCCACGTGGACATGGCCCTTGCATTTTCCTCACCACAGTGCATTGAGACAATCTATCTGCTTGCTTATCTGTTTATCTGTCACTTTACTAATGACCAAACACAATGTTTCCTTGTACCTGGGTCCCCAGTCCTTCACTCTGATGCTGACTCTGAACTCAACTGATGAACATCTCTGAGCTGTGGGCCTTGAGGGTTTTGCAGCTTGGGCTTTGGAAAGAAAACACTCACACGTGCCCAGAGCAGATGCAGGTCCCTTTCGGACCTCACACTCTGCCTCTACAGCTGGGAAGGACAACAGGTGGCACCCTCTGGTCTCCACACAACATCGGGTCCTCCATGACACTCAGACAAATCACTTTTTCATTGAGGCAGATGAGGTTGGTTAAGGCGTCTAGATTTCATTGAGCACTTAACTATTGGGCAAGAAGTTTTTAGGGGGTACCTTCTTTAATCCCACAAGGTATGATTCCCATTTTCCATAACAGGAAGATTGAGGTTTAGAGCAGTATTTCCCAAACCTTCGTATGCCCAGGAATCACCTGGGATCCTATTAAAATGCAGATTCTGGGCAAGTGGCTCACGCCTGTAATCCCAGCAATTTAGGAGGCCGAGGCGGGCGGATCACTTGAGGTCAGGAGTTTGAGACCAGCCTGGCTAATGTGGTGGAACCCCGTCTCTACTAAAAATACAAAAATAAATTAGCCAAGCATGGTGACGGATGCCTGTAATCCCAGCTACTCGGGGGGGCTGAGGCAGGAGAATTGCTTGAACCTGGGAGGCAGAGATTGCAGTGAGCCCAGATTGTGCCACTGCACTCCACCCTGGGTGACAGAGCGAGACCCTGTCTTAAAAAAAAAAAAAAAAGCAGATTCTGACTCAGTCAGTCTGGGTCGGGGCCCGAGAGTGTGCATTTCTAAGAGGCTCCCAGGTGATATGGATGCAAAGCCCATGGATGTCCCTTTGAGTAGCAAGGGATTTTAAATCTGTGTGCCTCCCTCCTTACCATAGACCTCTAGAGAAGCACTACAGAACTTTCTGCAGAGATGGAAATGTTCTATCTGGGGGTGATGGCTCACACCTACAATCCCAGCATTTTGGGAGGCTGAGGAAGAAGGATCGCTTGAAGCCAGGAGTTCAAGATCAGCCTGGGCAACAAAGTGAGACTCTGTCTTTACAAAAAAATTAAAAATTTAAAAAAGTATTAGGGTGTGGTGGCATACAACTATAGTCCCAACTGCTCAGGAGGCTGAGGCAGGAGGGTCACTTGAGCCCAGGAATTTGAGGCTGCAGTGAGCTATGATCACACCACTGCATTCCAGCCCACGTGACGGTGCCAGACCCTGTCTCTAGGGAAATAAAAAAGAAAAAAGAAATGTTCTATAGTCTGCACTGTCCAATGTGGTAGCCACATGTAGCTAGTGTGACTAAGGAATTGAATTTTTAGTTTTACTTTAATTCACTGAAATGTACTTAGTCACATGTGACTCATGGTCGCCACCATATTGGGTCAGTGTAGCTCTAGACAAAGCCGAGAGGGGGAGGGATTACAGCAAAGAGCTGCAGGAGCTGAAGGACTAGCCTTCTCCCACAGCAGTCCAAAGCTCAGGCCTAGGAGGGCTCAGGGTGGCTGGATTTCAGCCTAGGTGCAGAAGCCACTCTGAGCTTCCAGCTAGCAACTGGGCCAGGGCTCAGGCTGAAGCTGCCCATCTGGACACTGAGAAAAGACGAAACGTGTTTTGGAGCATGTTATACTTCCAGGAAGCCACCTCCTGCTCCTGAGTGGTACCTGAGAATACATGAGGGACAGAGAGAGAAGGACGCAGTGCAGGTCCGTGGCCATCACAGCAGGATGGGGCTGGGAGCAGGAATGTTACTGAACATGTAATAAGTGCCAGGCACTGTTGCAAGCACAGCACATACTGGGTTCATTTTACTCTCTACACCAACAATTTTGCCTTTTGTATAGATAAGGCCCAGAGAGGTTAAGAAACTTGCCTGAAGTCACATGGATTGTGAATGATAGAGCTGTGATTTAAAGCCTAGAACTCTGGCTCCAGAGCCTTCGCGCTTGACTAAATGCTAAAATTATCAAGGGGGTGGTCTGTCTGTCTTGGAAGTGGTTACATGAAGAAATGTCTAGGCCCTCTGGCATCCCAAAGGGCCAGCAGCTGCCTGAGCATTGTTAAGGGAAATCTCAAACAGGTTAGGCGAGAGAACTTCTCTCTGCCCTGAGTCCTATGGTGTGTTGTTGGAGTGAAATGGAATCTCTCATCCCATGGTTAGCTCCCTCCCCAACTCTCCACTGTTCTCCTCTGGGATCCTTTCCACGACTCGGAGATAGATGGTCAGGTGAGGCTGGAGTGGGCTCATACCTAACAAGGGCTGAGGCCAGCGTACTGGAGAAGCACTCCACCACTAGTGGAGTGGACCCTTCAGCACGATTCTCAGAGTCCTTATGCCACTTGCTCTAATGAGATAGCAGATCCTGGTAGAGACAGGTTCAGGACCAAGGCCATCATCACATCATTAGGGTAAGGGGCCTGAGAGGCTGAGCCGAGAGCTAGTGTAGCCTCTTCTCCTGCTCCTCCACTACAGTGACCCCAGCCCTTGTTAGATACGAGTCCACGGCAGCCTCACCTGACTATCTTCAAGTTGCAAAAAGGATCAAGGAGGAGGAAGGTGGGTCAGGTAGGGTGATAACCATGGGGCAGAAGATTCCATTTCTCCCCAACAGCACACCATAGGACACAGGGAAGAGAGAGGTTATCTTGCCTGGCCTCTTTGGACCTCCCTTAAGAGTGCTCAGGCAGCTGCTGGCCCTTTAAATGGAGCCAGCTCCCACTGGGCACTCTTAAAGCTCACTTCATTCATGAATTAAGTCCCTGACATCCCATATCTGTATGATCAATATGTTTGTTTATTAGCAGCAGCTGCTGTGTTTTAGCAAAGGCGGTGAGCCCCCGTGAGAGGGCCGTGGGGTAACCACAGAGCAGGGCCTGGGACAGGGAGGAGAAAGGCCTCCTGCTGGCAGATGGGAGCTGGGGCTGGATAGGGTTTCATGGTAATGGTCCTTTAATTGAAATAACTGGTTCAGTAGGACTGTTTGGTAGGGAGCTGTGCTGATGGCTCCTGGCTGGGTCCCCCCTTTAAGAGGTCCATTAACTGGTGGCTGTGTTCCCAGCTGCTGGCCTATGCAACCACCAGCAGCGTGGGGGAGGCCGAGCTGTGAGCGTGGCCGCTGTGGGCCATGCTGAAGGGAGTGGGCCTTGAGTTGGCTGCTGTCAGGATGTTAAGACCACGTAGCCTTCTGGCCTGGTCCCAAACCCACGCTCGGCCCTCCTGTCCCCATTCTGGGTTCATTTCGCCTCAGTGACTCAGGAACCTCATTCCTAGGCTGACTTATGTTTTCCAGAAGAGGAAAGGACTCATCACTTTCCAGTTCTGATATCTCCTCTGCATTGATGATTCAGGGTCTTGCCTCTCGTCCATTTGTCATGCTGGAGGTCCAGGGAATGATCCACAAAATCACTACTTCATTCATTCATGCATGCATGTATGCATTTGGGAAACATTTAATGAGTAACTTCTATATGCCAGGCTCCATGCTGGCTACTGGAAACACAAAGAATGCAAGCATGCCCTGGGGGGATTTCAAGTCTTGTGGGGATAGAAACATGCAAACATTGACAAAACCAGAAAATAGTAGCTGCATTGGGAAAATGTGTGATGTACCATGGCAGGTGAAACTCCTAAGTCGGGATGATCAAATGCAGGGAGCTGGCATTGGACCTGAGAGACTCTCCAGTAAATCGACTACAGGGCCACAAGGCTATTCCATTTCTCCCAGGTCCCCCATTACAGGCTAGACTGGCAGATCTCTTCTATATTCCATAACACGCGCTGTGTGCTGCAGCCTGGCAGACTATGCAGTGGTCTTCAGCTGGGGGTGATTTGCCCCCCAGGGACATTTAGTAATGTCTAGAGACATATTTTATTGTAACATCATTTTTTATTGTAACATTTTTATGGTGGAGCAGATACCACTGGCATCAGTAGTAAGAGGCTAGACATCCAACAATGCACAGGACAGCCCCCAACAACAAAGCATGATCTGGACCAATATATCAACAATGCCAAAATTGAGGAACCTGGGCTATGGTTTCGTATTTTATCCTAAGTGAGATGCAAACACAAGCACCTTTGCCACTTCCTGCCTTGCTTCAGAACTGCCCTCCTTAGTCCATCCATCACACCAATTTCATTATGCAACCAACCCATCCAATGGTTGGTCTTTCTGTCTGGTCTGCCACTTACATTGTTACCTTGGCCTTTGGGGTTTGATGTCGGGTACGATTTTCTAGGACAGGACCCTGGCTATTTCCACACTAACCCCCAAATCCTCAAATCTTGGGGCTTCCCTCCTGGAAGATGTTCCAAATGGGCTCACCTTGTCTCCACAAACACACTCACCACTGATCCTGCCCTTGTTCTCCTGCCTCCATTCCATATTTAGCTTGAAGTGTGGACACACGGCTAAGTCCATCACTCCCACACTCTCACCAGAATCCCATTCTCCTCTCATTGCTCAGCCCTGCTACTCACGAGGCATGAACACAGGTGCTTCTAGTGCACAGAAAAAGGTCAGATAAATGTCACCAATTTATGACTTCACATTTTCTAGCACCTGGCTTAGGGTATGCCTGAATCCAAAAGTTTTGAATAACTTCCAGTAGCTATCTGATTAAGATGTTACGATATCAAAGATGCTGAGATCCTGATTCTTTCTGTACAGGATGCTCAGTAGAGAATCCCAGGCTATCCACAGTCTTCATACTGTCCCCCAGCCAACTTCTAGGCAGTTCTAGAAAACGTCTGTTGTTGCTCTTGGACTTCCCAAACCAAAGATGACAAACAGCCACCTTCAATAAGTTGATAGTTTATGCCTGAAGCAAGATATTGTGAACAATTCCTGGGTAGCAGGGGCAATGGGAGTCCTAGAGAAGAAAGTCTTTGGGGGTTCTCACTCATCCCCGCTCTATTCTTTGACATACTTCAGCTTTGAGCTTACACCCTCACCCCTATTCCAATAAGGCAGCTGGCCCCAGTCCCTCTATTATAAAAATTCTAGAACCTGAACTATTTGAGGCCAAGGTTCAGGAAGAAAGACAGTCAAGAACAATTGGCAATTTTTTTCAAATACATAGAGGTGAGAGGAGTGGAGGCTTCTGTGGCAGATGTTTGCCATTTTTGGATACAAATGGAAGATGAATTATCATGCATTCCTCATGCTATGTTATTAGTAGGACAGTGATTATGGCTGACAGTCAGTGTCTGGGTCTTCATGAGAGACCCAGATGAGTACTGAGATGGATTGCATCTTAAGTGAAGTTGACAATGCATTCTTGTTGGTTTTCACCTGTGGATATGTGCACAAAATCCGTCTGGTGATATAATTAGAATGTAGAACTGTCTTCAATCTGCACGTTTCAATGACCCATTCATTGGAAAGGTGCCCAATCTGTGACTTTGTTTTCCTGAATGTCAACATGCATATGCTTTAGAACATCCTGATAAGCAGAGATTTTGAAAGCCCCTGAGGAATGAAGCAACAACTTACCCAGTGTTGGAATACACTCTCCAGTATTTCTGCCAAGCTGTCCTAGCTTTTTCCTGAACAATCCACAGATAAGGATTCACAGCCTTTTGCCCCAGGCAGCCCATTCTGACTAGGCACAGCCAGAAGCTCTGGCCAATTAAACATTACCCTTAAAGAAAATTTATGGATCTATACATTCCATCCTTCAGCCCCACTTCTCCCCTTGAGGACCCTCAGAACAGTCCAGGCCTCCTTCAAACATTCTTTCAACCATCTCAAGATAGGATCCTAAAGACCAGGGTTAAGCAACCCCAGGTCTTGGAACCAAATATGGCCTTCCACTTGTTTTTGTAAATAAAGTTTTATTGAAACACAGCCACATTCATTTGCCTATAGATGCTCTTACACTTCAACGGTAGAGCTGAGTAGTTGTGACAGAGACCATATGGCCTGCAAAGCCTAAAATATTTACTATCTAACCTTTTACAAAAATATTTGCCAACCCCTGCTGTAGACCAGCAGTCCCCAACCTTTTTGGCACCAGGGACAGGTTTCATGGAAGACAATTTTTCCACGGATGGGTTGGGGGGGTGGTTTCGGGACGAAACCGTTCCACTTCAGATCATCAGGCGTTAGAGTCTCATAAGGAACACGTAACCTAGATCCCTTGTATGAGCAGTTCACAATAGCAGTTCACAATTCTCGCACTCCTATGACAATCTAATGCCACGGCTGATATGACAGAAGGTGGAGCTCAGGCAGTAATGCTTGTTGGCCTGCTGCTCACCTCCTGCTGTGTGCCCCAGTTCCTAACAGGCCACGGACTGGTACTGGTCCACCGCCCAGGAGTTGGGGACTCCTGCTGTGGACTATAACTTCTTCGGTAGGTGCAGAACAAACTAGATCTTGCTAGTGATCAACATGGGGAATGGTTTTGAGTCTTTTCACCTTCACCATCCTGATCACTCTCCTTTTAACACCTCCCATTAATTTATGTTCATTTTTCAAAGAGCGATCCCAGAACCATGCTCTTGCAGGAGCTGGACAAGACTCATCTCCTTCCTTTTTTCTTAATACCAAGCCCTTCTTTCTGCAGAGAAAGATGACATCCACTTTCTCATGGTCAACAGTCAGTGCTGATTTACAAGGTGTTCCCTGTTGACAACAAAATAGCACCACCATTCCTAGCTAGCATTCACTGAGCACTTGCTATGCACTGGGCCAGGGATAAGTACTGCATATCACTGCTTTGATTGTTTCCACCAACTCTCCTATATGGTAGATCCTATCATTATCCCCATTTTTTTTTTTTTTTTTTTTTGAGACAGAGTCTCGCTGTGTCACCCAGGCTGGAGTGCAGTGGCGCAATCTCGGCTCACTGCAAGCTCCACCTCCTGGGTTCATGCCATTCTCCTACGTCAGCCTCCCGAGTAGCTGGGACTACAGGTGCCCGCCACCACACCCAACTAATTTTTTTGCATTTTTAGTAGAGACAGGGTTTCACCATGTTGGCCAGGATGGTCTCGATCTCCTGACCTTGTGATCCGCCCACCTCGGCCTCCCAAAGTGCTGGGATTACAGGCGTGAGCCACCGTGCCCAGCCCATTATCCCCATTTTATAAATGAAGAAATTGGAGGTTCAGAATGGTTAAGTATGATCCGAAGTCATACAGTTCACAAATGACAAGGTTAGATTTCAAACCCAGGTCCTACTGATTCCTGAGCCCCATCTTACAACAATAGCTTTCCCCTTCCCAGGTACTAGAACCCAGCTGGGTTACATTTGGTTATGGTTCCCAAGTCAAGAAATCGTGACTTTAACTTGATAATTTAGCTCACCTGCATTCATCCAACAAGTGGCTCATTGACCAACTGCATGAGCCAGGCCTTGTTCTAGGGTGCTGGAATAATGGCAGTGAGCAAAACAGACAAAAATATCTGCCCTCCTGGACCCTGCCTTTTAGCAGGATGGAGGAAAGGGAGAGAGGCATAAATAAAACAAATAAGAAAAAAAATTAAGGCCAGGTGCCGTGGCTCACTCCTGTAATCCTAGCACTTTGGGAGGCTGAGGCGGGCAGATCACCTGAGATCAGGGCTTTGAGACCAGCCTGGCCAACGTGGCAAAACCTGTCTCTACTAAAAATACAAAAATTAGCTGGGTGTGGTGGCTCACACCTGCAATCCCAGCTACTCCGGAGGCTGAGGCAGAAGAATCACTTGAACCCAGAAGGCAGAGGTTGTGTTGAGCCCAGCCTACACCACTGCACTCCAGCCTGAGCATGAGACTCTGTCTCAAAAAAAAAAAAAAAAACAAAAACAAAAAAGAAAGAAAGAAAGAAAAAAGAAAACTAAAAGAAAAGAAAAAAATATTAAAAGTGGCAAGTGCTATGAAAAAAATAACCAGGCAGGGAAGAAATCAGGTGCTGGAGGGGCAGGGTTGCAGTTTTAACTAGGGTGGTCAGAGTGGCCTTGCTGGGAAGGCAGCCTCTCGGAGGTGAAGGATTGAGCCATGTGGGCACCTGGAGGAAGAAGCTTTCAAGCAGAGGAAGAAAGACCCTGAGGCAGGGCTATGGCTGGCAGTCAAGGAGTAGCAGAGAGACCAACTGGCTGGAGCAGAAGGACCAAGGGGAGAGTAGCAGGAGGTGAGGTTGAGGTTTAAAAGGGCCAGGCCCTGCAGTGCTTGAGGCCTCCGCAAGGCTTTGGGGTTCCACTCTGAGTGAGAAGGGAAGCCAGCGGAGGCATCAGAGCAGAGGAGGGAGGTCATCTCACTAAGGCTGTAAGTGGACCCCTCTGGCTGCTGGGTTTAGAATGGACTTTAGTGGACAAGAGCGGAAGCAGGCAGAACAGTTAGGAAGCTGCTGAAATTGAACACAAGAGAGACAATGGGGATTCCAACCAGAGTCCCAGCAGTAGAGGTGCAGAGAATCCCGCCGGATTCTGGATATATTTTCAAGGTCGAGCCGACAGGAATGCTGCACGGATGAGGGATGCAGCATGTGAGAGAAAGAGTAGAGTCAGGGATGTTATAACCAAGAGGGGAAGGAATCACTTGATGGATTTCTTGTCTGAGCAACTGGAAGTTCTGAGCCACATGACCTTGGACCATGCCTATGACCTTCGGCACCTTAAGTCTGAGATGCCTCATCATTCAGCTCCCACTTGTAAGTGAGAACATGTGGTATTTGATTTTCTGTTCCTGCATTAGTTTTCTAAGGATTCAACCTCCAAGAGGAGGTGCTAAGTAAGCAGGTGGCTATAAGAGACTGAAAGTTCAGGGTGGACCCTTTTGTTCACTCGCTTCTTCATTTATTCATAGCCATTTACTGAGTGCCTACTTCAGTTCAGCAAGGCATCAAAATGTTCCTGGTGAAAAAAAATAAACTTGTATTTAGATCAATACTAAGTGGCACGTCCTACTATCTTAGACTGTTAATAGCCTTCACTCCTCTGTCAGCAGCACGAGCACCCTGTCTACAACACACACACACACAAACACACACACACAGAGGCTCACACACCAATGAGGCAGTCTTCACTGAGAAAACTCTGGGTGAAGAGAAAAGGCAAAGATGAGGCAGATGCCCCGCAGATGATGCAGAGAAGGCTCTCCCCTAAGGCTCCTCGCTTCTACTGGGAGCTCCTGTGCTCCAAAAACGCTTAGCTCCTGCAACTCCAAAAACACTCCCCAGCCACTGAACATCTGCCTCATTGCACACCCGGGCTGGCCACCCTCTCTAAGAGGAATAGCCCAGAGGCATCTCTGTCCAAGGAAGGGATATGGCCTCATTTTAGGACTGCAGCAAGAGAAGATCCCTACGGTCTTAGATGATATCCTTTTTTTTTTTTTTCCAGCTTAATTATGGCTTCTGACAGAGAGGGCTCAGCTGGTACAGAAATCTGCACCCTGAACTCACTGTCACAAAGATTCCAGCCAGACAGACCTGGAGAGACTTTTCCCTTGGACTGAGGCTGGAAGACAGAGACTTTTTAATTAGAATTTGTTATTAATGGGAAGTGCTGCAAATTAAAACTAGGCCTCCTCCCTCTCCCTCCTGCGTTCCCCACTATATTTATCTCTGATCTCAATTAGAAAGTTCAGGGACTCGCTGCTGAATAGAATGTGTGGATATGAAAGCTTCTGGAGACACCAGAAAGAGGGTGAAGGCGTGGAAGGAGAGAACGGAAAGTGGAGGCTGGGGAGGGGGCGATGGGTGTCGCTGACACAGGGTGGGAAGGACCAGGATCACACCCCGTGCCTGAACTGTGAAATGTGCCCTGGAACTGCCCCAGGAAAAGCCTCCTAGGGCTTTTCTCTCACACTGGTGACAAATATCTCCACTTCTTGAAGAGGGAATAACTAGTCACTAATATACAGATGAGACATCAGAGGTGGCTACACTCTGAAAGAGACTTTTTTTTCAGGGAGAGTTAGAGAGACATTCAGTTTGGTTTGGTTTGGTTTATACATTTTCAAATGGAAACCAATCTGATTTTTCTCAATTGTAAAGATAAGGCATGTTTTTTTTTTTTATTTTTAAAACCCCCACATTACAGATAAGGTTAAAGTAAAAATCATTTGAAATCTCACCAACCTAAAGATCTACACTGTTCATAGTTTTGGTGAACATCCGGCTGTCTCTGTCTCTCTCTCACACAATTTAATATCTTTGGGATAATGCTATATATATGAAATGTCCCGAGGCATGCTTTTCCCTCGACAAAATACATTGTGAGATATCTTTCTATATCAATCAACATAAATCTATGTCAAAATTTTTAATGGCTACATGGTGTTCCATTATATGGACGTATCAATTTATTTAACCAGGCCCATCTTGGTGGTCATTTAGGCTGCTTCCAAGGTGCATTCTTACAAACAGATCTGTGCCTTCCCTTTAACAGAGCAGAGCTGGGACTGCACCACAACGCTACCTCCATCCCTCCGCAACTGGGCCGTGGGACTTCCCAGGGTCCAACAGCGCCACCTATGGGCCGGAAGACCCCCGAGCGATAGCATTTTCTCAGCGACTTCTTTGTCTACCCAAGAAACTACATGTGGGCCCTCCCACCCCAATCCATTGGCCTAGAGCTGTGGAAAGCTGCATGATCAGCAGAATTAGAACAATAAACAAACTTCCCCTTGTGCCATAAATCCTTTTGGGGACCTTCAGATGGACTATAACCCTAGTTTAGCACACTCAATATGGTTTGCTATTATTATTCTTCCAGTCATGAGATGATATTTGGAAACGTGATTATGATCATCCAATTCCACCTAAAAAAGAGAGAGAGGGAGAGAGCTTCAGGGCTGCCCAGACCAGGAGAAAGTCGTGACGCCTCCCCTTCTAGCTGCAGCACAGAGGACAAGTGACTTGGCCTGAGTCTCACTTTACTCATTTGAAAATGGTAGTAATGCTACCTCCCTTGCAGGTTTGCTTGAGATTATAAATAATGTATTGAAATACTCAGAACATAGTAAGTGTAATGGTAACTTTAATAATAATTATTAGCATTATTAATAATAGCAAAATATTATGTTTATATTAATAATAAATTTCTCTTTATCATGCCTCCTGCTAGTCTTATAGGGCATATGTACAAGACACACACCCCGCCTTCAAGGTAGGCTCAGATCTCTCTACAGGCAACTGTCCTAGGAAGCAGATCCTTCAGGAGGCACGAGGTGGCTGTGGAGGAGGCGGCACAGAGCATAGAATGAAAGGAACCTACAGCACAATGAGGGAAATTTAGGAATCAGCGTGGAAAGCAACTTAAAGGTCATGAGGTCCAACTGCCTGTTCCCACACTTGAATCAAAGCCAGCTCCAATGAGTCTGGTCTATTTACCTTACTCCAGGGATGAGTCCCAACCTGGACTAGGGAGGCCAACTTCCCCTCTGCCAATAGCTCAGTTAGAAAATGCTCCTGCTCAAACTCGAGGAAGTGCTAGGGCAGGCTTTCTAGACTGTCAGGATGATTGAAGGCAGACCTCCCAGAGAAGAGAGATTGGGGGGTTATAATGCAGGGTAAGTGAACATGGTCTTGGGTGGTTTGGGTTGTCATCTGCCAAGGGCAAGGACTGGTCTCGATGACCAGATGACCTCCTGGCCACACCAGCTTTGTGTCCCACATTTTATGCACACGTTGTACATGACCTGTTTCCAACCCAGGCTGAGGTCCAGCTACTGCCGAGGATCTCAGAGCACACTCATGACAGCCAGCATGGTGCTGAGGGCAGAGTGAAGGATGGAGGTGGATGGAGAGACAGGGTTGTCTTCTCTCCATCTCACAGCCATTGCCGCATCCAGACACTTACTGCCTTTTCGGTAGGGTACTATGATAACTTCCAACTGGTTCCAGAAGTCATCCTATTTCTACTCCAGCCCTTTCTCCACACCACTGCCAAATTAATAATCTACTGCAGCTACTCCCCAGCTCAAAAACCATCCATAGATCCCCACTGCCTGCACAGTGAGATTCAATCTATATGCAAAACTCTATTATCTGACCCCCACTCTTTCCCTAGTTCTTCCTACTCTCCAGACATATAGAAACATGTGATGTCTCCCAATACTTGTCTCATGCTTTCCCACCTCCCTGTCTTTGTTCAAATAATGCCCTCTGTTACCATCTCTCTCTTCCAGATCCCCACATGCCCCAATTTTACCCATATTCAAGGTGATGCCTCTGCTGGCCACCCATTCAGAAGTAACCCTTCTCTCCTCTGGCTTTCACTTGTATCTTTCATATGGAAGTTAGCATTTTAATCTTTTATAATTATTTATGACTCTAGGGTATGAGCCTTGTAGATTGTCCTTCACATTTATCTGAACATCACCATAACAAGCAATGACTACTAGTCGATGGGTGTTCAGGACACACCTTGGGTCTTAGGTCACCTTCTGTCACTCATCAACTATGTTTCCTCAACTAAGCCCCAATTGAAGGTCTTAGTTTTCTCATCTGTAAACTGGAGCTAATAATACCTTCCCAGGGTTATATGTGCATCAAAAAGCTAATGAAGAGGATCCTACACTCCCTGCCAAAAGTGATGATTAAAGGTGAAATGAGGCCAGGCACAGTGGCTCACACCTGTAATCCCAGCACTTTGGGAGGCTGAGGCAAGAGGATCACTTGAGGCCAGGAGTTTGTGACCAGCCCGGTCAACATGGTGAAACCTCATCTCTACTAAAAATACAAAAATTAGCTGGGTGTGGTTGCGCATGCTTGTAATCCCAGCTTCTCTGGAGGCTGAGGCATGAGAATTGCTTGAACTTGGGAGCCAGAGGTTGCAGCGAGCCAAGATCGCACCACTGCACTCCAGCCTGGGCGACAAATTGAGACTCCATCTCAAAAAAAAAAAAAAAGAAAAGAAAAGAAAAGAAAAGTGAAATGAACAGCGGGATCTCCAGGTTCAGTGAGTGAAATGGAATAGAAAAAACTGAAATGGGTAAAGTGAGGAAGTCTCTGCTCTCTCACTTGGGCTTTAGGTAAAGTTTGCTGTCTGCCCAAAGTTTGCATTCTGGATGGTGGGGTTAGAACAAATGCAAGGCTAGAAGCTTCACTTTATGTTCCTCCTAGGAATGCTCACCCTTAGGAAGGATGCTAGGCCCTGCCTCCACTCCTGGAAGCCCAGGTCGGGTCTCCCTCGCCACTCTCACCTCACCTCACCTCACCCCCACAGTTTCCCCTCCCTGTGGGGCCCAAGCCTTGCCTGTCTCCTGCTAGGGGTCTTGGACTCCCCAGGTGGCTGCACCAAGGTGCTCAGTCTCATAGCCAAGTGGGCCAGACCCTGAAACTACCCCTCTGTCTGCCAATTGTTCGCTGCTATCTCTCCCTCTCTGTACGAATATTATTGCCAGCAATTAGCACAAAGATCCTTTCCCACTCTAGTTAAGATCCCGAGCTGCAGTTAAATGCTCCCAGATCCCATTTAAAGGATTTTAAATGCAATTCATTCTGACTCATTAAATAATCCCATGGACGGCTTTCTTTGCTTTTACCACCTTAGAAGCCTCTTTCCAGAAAAGAAAACAATAAATGAGGGTGTGTTGGAAGTGAGGAGAGCAGCCTGGTCTGGAAGAGGGAAGGAGAAGGCTTCTGTCCTGGCCTCACCAGCTCCTGGTTTTGCATTTTGCTCTCTCCCTCTGGCTCCCACCCATGCCCTCCTCCTGCTCTCTCCCTCCATCCTTTTCTCTCGGAAATGACTTCACCTGACAGCTATGGATTTAGAGCTTTTTTGCCAATTACTTATGCCCAGTGAGAAAATAGGTTTCTAATGTCTGCCCTTGTTCCGCCCAGCCTGGCTACCTTACTGTGAAGCGAGCCCACAGCCCTCACTCCCTGAGCAGCCGGTGCCCACTGCCCAGGCTGGGGAGGATGGGATGAGGACAGCTGGAAGGGGTAGGAGAGGCGCAGAGGCTTCGGTCTCAAGGGTAGCACCCTTGTTACAGAGTTGGTGTAACAGCCTGTGAGATCTGTGTTCCCTCATCACCCAGCGCAACATACCCATTCATTCATTCTCCATTAATTATCAAGATTTACCAAGCATTTACTGTGTACCAGGCACCTGGCAACCATTTTCTGTGTATTAATGTACTAAATCCTTGAAGCAATCCAGTAAGGTAGATGCTATTACAATGTCATTTTTACAGAGAGGGAAATTAAGCCTCCACAGCTTAATGTATCACCCAAAAATCACACAACTAGTAAATGCTTCTGAGAGTTGAGCAGGGAGATGAGCATGAACCCAGGCACTGTTGTTCCAGAACTTCTAGATATGCATAACCACTCCTGTGCACTGCCTTTTGCTATACCAATAGGAGATGGTACAGGGCCCTGCCACACCTGGAGAGGCCTCAGCCAGCCAAGGTCCTTGCCACACCACAACTCACATTCTACCTGGAGACACAATTATTTCAACTGTTTTTGTATGACATGTCACATGGTCTGGTGAGGGCTGTGACTGAGGCTTGTGCAAAGTGCTATGGGAACTCAGGGAGCAGGGCCATCCATTCTGCCTGGGGAAGAGAAGCCAGATTGGGAAAGGTGACAAGAGGAGATGGCATATCATCCAGGCCTTGAAGGCTATGGAGGAAATCATCAGATGAAGGAGGGAGGGGAAGGGCATTCCCGGGAGAGGGAACAGCATGAACAAAGGCTTGGAGGCTTAAAAGGGCCTGGTGCTTAGGTAGCATCCTCCTACGCAAGATGCAAACCCCGAGTGTGGCAGGGGATTTATTGCAATAATTTTTACTGTAGACCAGCTTTTGAGAGGAGGCAATTCTGCCTCCCAGCACACTTAGGCCAATGTCTGCAGACATTGTTGGTTGTCACAACTGGGTGGAGGGGGTGCTACTGGCCTCTAGTAGGTAGAGGCCAGTGATGGTGCTAAACATCCTAAACAGTGCAGGACAGCTCCCCACAACCAGGAATTACCCAGCCCACAAATCTCAATAGAGCTGAGCTGGAGAAACCCTGATCCAAAGAAAGGATTGCAGTAAGGCATGCAGAGGAAAGCATGGCTAATTCCAGTTAAAGAAATCAGAAGAGGGTTCACGGAAAAGAGGTATTTAAGAAGATCACACAAATGGGGAGGATGTGGATGCGTGAGGATGAGGGAGAAGAATTACCAGCACAGGAGAGAACTTGAGCAAGACCTAGAAGGTGCAAAGTGAGGGGTGTGTTCAAGGAACTGTGCGCTTCATTGTGTACAGCATTCATGAGAAGGAGTAATAGAAAATGGCTGAAAAAGTCGTTTCAGGTTAGATGTTTATGAGCCTTAAAGCAAGTGAGAAAGAGTCAGTAAGGGCTGGGCGCAATGGCTCACGCCTGTAATCCTAGCACTTTGGGAGGCCAAGGCAGGTGGATCACGAGGTCAGGAGCTTGAGACCATCCTAGCCAACATGGTGAAACCCCCCTCTCTATTAAAAATACAAAAATTAGCTGGATGTGGTGGCCCACGCCTGTAGTCCCAGCTACTTGGGAGGCTGAGGCAGGAGAAACACTTGAACCTCGGAGGCAGAGGTTGCAGTGAGCTGAGATTGCGCCACTGTACTCCAGCCTGGTGACAGAGCAAGACTCCGTCTCAAAAAAAAAAAGAAAAGAAAGAGTCAGTAAGGCAATGGAGAGCCACAGAAGGGCTTGGAGCATCAAGAGACAGGATCAGAGATGCACTTTAATTAATCAGGCTTTAATTAATTAATCAGCCAGTGCGCGGAGAGGCTGGAGGAGGGGAGACCAGTTAGGAGGCCATTTCAGTGTTCCTGGCAGGAGTTCCAGCCAACCTGAACTTGCATAGTGGCAGCCTTGCTCCACTCGCTAAATTGAGAGTTTACCCTGTGCCAGGCCCAGTGCTAAGCATATAATACAAAACTGAGCTTCATTTTACCCAATAGACAGTTCCCTGGGAGATACGAAAAACAAACTCCTGTCAATTAATTTAAAATTTAAATGTAATTTGATATTTTAATATGTTAAAACATGCATTACTTTTATAATTAAAAATACAAGAATTTTTTAAAAATGGAAACCACGATTTATGCAAAAAGATTTTATTACACTATTTTCTAAAATAACAATGTGTTTGCCATCAGGGGATCACCAATGTCATATCAGGCACTGCACGGGGTGATTTACATGAAAACAACCAAGTGTTTTCTTTTCTTTTTTTTTTTTTTTAAGAAAAGGAGAGTTTGCTTTTAAAAGACTGGCATATAGTAACTGTCCAATAAAATATGTTGAGTAGGCCAGGCACGGTGGCTCATACCTGTAATCCCAGAACTTTGGGAGGTCAAGGCGGGCAGATCACCTGAGGTCAGGAGTTCGAAACCAGCCTGGTCAACATGGTAAAACCCCATCTCTACTAAAAATAGAAAAATTAGCCAGGCATGGTGGTGCACACCTGTAATCTCAGCTACTCGGGAGGCTTAGACAGGAGAATCGCTTGAACCCAGGAGACAGAGGTTGCAGTGAGCCGAGATCATGCCACTGCACTCCAGCCTGGGCGACAGAGCGAGACTCCATCTAAAAAAAAAAATATATATATATATATATATATAACAAATTATTTAATTCATGTGAATTAGAATGTTAGAATGGAAGGGCACCTGATTGATACTGGGCTCGGGTATAAGTAAGAAACACCACATTCATACATGAGTGCTGATCATGCTGGGCTGGCCTCCCAAGTGAATGGAGTTAAGCAATGGGAGGTGGGGCTGGAGCTGTTTCAATCCATCCTGCCCCAGATCAGGCCCTAGAATCTAGGAGAGCTGTGACCGCAATAGATGAACCATGTCCCAGCAGGGAGTCAGGAAGAGGGACACCAAGGTGAGAATCAAGAAAGGTAGGATAGATTAAAGCTTTTGTGAAGCCACCAGAGCTTTATTAAATAAATAGCGGAAAACTCAAATGCTTGCTCTGAAACAAAGAACCTCAAAGTCTCAGTGGCATACGGTAACAAGCCTGTCAAATTCTCCCACATGAGTTTGAGGGTGCCTAGGGATGGCTCTGCTCCATACACCCCTCATCCGCCAGGTGCCAGTGAGCTAGCAGGCAGGTTTTTTTCAGGGCAATGACAGATGTTCAAGAGAGCAAGACCAACTGCACAAGGCCCCCCAAGCTCCTGCTTGCATCACATCTACTAATATCCAGCCAGCCAAAGCAAGTCAGGTGGCTTAGCCAAAAGGCAAGGAGCAGGGAAATACACTTGCCCTCTTGTGGAAGGAATTACAAAGCTGCCCGGTAAAGGGCATGGATACATGCAGGGGTAGAGGATTAAGGGTAATCATCAACCATGCAGTCTCAGCCCAGCAACTATTAACACTTGCAGTTTCCTATTTTCATATAACAAATTTGCTTAAAATGGGCACTGTGGCAAACAAACAGGGGCTGTTTGCAATGGATGAATCCTCTCTCCCCTGAGATTCTGAATGGGATCACAGGAGAGAAGCAGAGGATGGGGAGAGAACATTGACCTACAAGCTGGAAGCCTTGGATCTTATCAATGTTCTTGATACTCAGCCTGCTGTGCTTCACCTTTATTTAACACTGACCTAACCCTAACCTAAACCTCAGTCCTTTGACACTGTTGGCCTCTTCTTTCTTCTTGAAACTGTCTTCGCTCTTTTTTCAGAACGTCTTTCTCTTGCTGTTTTTATCCTGAGCCTGCCCCTTGAGCAGTTCCTTCTCTGTTCCCTTTGAAGGTTTCTTTTCTGCCACCTGCTCCTGAAATACCAGTGGTCTTCAGGTTTCTGTCTGGAGGCTACCATGTTAAGTGAAATAAACTGAACACAGAAAGACAAATACTGCATGTTCTCACTCATATGTGGGAGTTAAAAAGTGAATCTCATTTAGATGGAGAGTAGATTGGTGGTTACCAGAAGCCAGGAATGTTAGGCGGGAGCGGGGTGAAGAGAAGCCGATTAATGGGTACAAATACATGGTTTGAGAGAAGGAATAAGACCTGGTGTTAGATCAGTGGGGTGACTATAATTTACAGTAATCAATTATATATTTCAAAATAGCTAGAAGAGAATAATTCGAACAGTTCTAGCACAAAGAAAAGATAAAAATATTTAAGGTGATGATATCTCAAGTACACTTATTTGATGGTTACGAGTTATATCAATGTACTAAATTATCACATGTAACTGAAACTATGTACTAGTACATCTATTATGCATCAATAAAGAAAACTTAATTTGAATAAAATGGAAAACTTCTATTTCAAAAAAAGAAAAGGGGCAGTCCCAAAGAGCTGATTCCTGGAGGCTGTTCTCACACAATAAGGTTTCAAGAAAGATATTTGTCTGCCCTGTGCTGACCCCACTGGGCCAGAGGAACTGAGCCTGCATTGCATTTTCCCACCTCCCCGCACAGAGTTCATTCTGGGTTTCCTGTTCATAGGTGTTCTCACTGCGTGCACCTGGCTGCCTGACACTGCTTGAGCACAGTGGGATGGATGGGGTGGGGTGGACTTGCTTTTGTAAAGGAGTAAGAAGAGCCTGGAGGGACACGATGAGCTCTCCCTGAGGGCTGGGAGGCATTAGACACACTGCCAGTGAGGAGGACGCTGGGTTCTTCCCCTCTTTTTCCCTTTCAATAGCCTCCAGTTCCATTCATCTTGCTGAAAGTGACAGGAATTGATTCCCCTTTATGGATGAATAGTATTCCATTGTGTATATGTACCACATTCCCTTTATGCATTCATCCTTTGATGAGCACTTAAGTTGACTCCATATTTTGGCAATTGTAAATAGTGGTGCAAAAAACATGGGCGTGCAGAGGTCATTTTGATACATTGATTCACTTTTAAAAATAGATAAATACAGAAGTGGAATTGCTGGATCATATGGAAGTTCTAGTTTTAGTTTTTTGAGGAACCTCCATACTGTTTTCCACAGTGGCTGTACTAATTTACATTCCCACTGACAGTGTATGAGGATTTCCTTTTCTCCACATTTTCATCAGCCTGGGACTGCCTATTTTCAAGGTCTCAACCCCTGTCCTTGCTTCACAAACCTCATTTAGAGTTGAAGAATCGCTAAATCAGAGATATTGTTCTGACCCTCGTTGCCTAGTTGGAGGGTCTTCCAAAAAACCTGCATTCTCATCCACTGCTGATGGAAGTAGAAAATGATACAATCTTGCCGTTGAGACATTTGGCAAGAAGTGTTTGACCTTCATGTCCACCTCTAAGAATTCATTCAGGAATGTGGTTTGATGGTTAATTTTTTGCTTTTATTGTTATTATTATTTTGAGACAGGGTCCCACTCTATTGCCCAGGCTGGAGTGCAGTGGCATGATCTCAGCTCCCTGCAACCTCTGCCTCCTGTGCTCAGGTGATCCTCAGCCTCCCAAGTAGCTGGGAGTACAGGAGTTCACCACCACGCCCAGCTAATTTTTGTATTTTTTGTAGAGATGGATTTTCGCCATGTTGCCCAGACTGGTCTCGAACTCCTGGACTCAAGCGATCTGCCCACCTCTGCCTCCCAAAGTGCTAGGATTATAGGCGTGAGCTACCTCGCCCAGGCTATTATTATTTTTAATTGACATAATAATTGTACATATTTATGGGGTACAGTGTGATATTTTGATACATGTATACAATGTGTAATGATCATCCTAGGGTAATTAGCATATCCATCACCTCATTTATCATATCTTTGTATTGGGAACATCCAAAATCCACCCTTAGAGCTATTTAAAAAGATACAGTAAATTATTGTCAATTATATTCACCCTATAGTGCTATCATGATGGTTAATATTATACATCAACTTGACTAGGCTAAGGGATGCCCAGATAGTGTATGAAACATTATTTCTGGTTCTGTCTGTGAGAGTGTTTCTGGAAGAGATTAGCATTGGAATCAGCAGACTGAGTAAGAAGATCTGCCCTCACCCAATGTGGGAGGGCCTCAGTAGAACAAAAAGGCAGAGGAAGAGCGAATTTGCTCCCTCCTATGGAACTGGGACATCTTCTATTGCCTTGGGACATCAGAGCCCCTGATTCTCAGGCCATCAGACTCCAGGCATCAAAACCCCTCACATGTAAACAGTTCTCAGGCCTTGGGACTCAGATTGAACTGCACCACTGGCTTTTCTGGTTCACTAGCTTGCAGACGGCATGCCGTGGGACTTCTCAGCCTCCATAATCATGTGAGCTAACTCCTATAATAAATCTTTTCTTATCTATCTCTCTATATATATCCTACTGGTTCTGTTTCTCTGGAGAACCCCGACTAATACATGTGGCAAGAGATGAAACTCAAAGAATGTTCATCGAACACTATTCATAAAAATAAAAAATGAAAACAATGTAAATTCCAAAATAAGGATGAATTACATAAATTCTTACAGTATTATTAAATGGGTTACCATGCAACTGTTAAAATACCAAGGTTTGGGAATAGATAATTACATGGAAAATGCTTACGGAATGTTATTAAGTTTAAAAGCAGACCAAAAATGTCTATACATACAATCCATTTTGCAGTATATATAAATGTATCCTAAATGTATCTATAAGCATAGAAAAGAGACTGATAGGATAAACAGAAAACTGTGAGTGGTTATTTCTGAGTAGTAAAATTTCAAGTGACTCTTTTCCTCTTTTGGCTCATTTCTATTTTCTACATTTTTTGCAATTAGTTTGGATCACTTTCGTAACAAGAAAAATTATTTTAAGAGTTATATTTTTGACAATCTTCCAATTCTCTTGAGCCATGTTATTTCGTAAGTTTCATGCTATGACTTGGACACCTTTTTTTAAAGTTCTACTAAGGTCTACCTTCTTAAAGGTTGGGAAGCATGTCTGATTATACCCAGCCTAATCCATCCTAAGATAGCATGGGAGTTTCCCAAAAACTCTAGTCATTTCTATGTTACCAAGCAATTTCTCCTTATCAGTGTAAGGACTAGAGTAGTAGGAGCATATTTGCATCTCTCTCTCTCTCCCCCAACAGATGAATTTAACAGTAAGGAAAGTCAAGGTGTTAGACACTCATCTTCTAGGTGCATGGAATTTCTACTTGGTTGGACGTCCTTACCCTAGACTGACATAATTCTTCTGCAGGTTGTCCACTACACAAAGAACTATCCAAGGGGGCAGGTGGAGACCAAAATCCAGTCTTTGTTCTGCTCACTGGCATGTGCCTGTTGCAGGGCTGAATCCTTCAAGGTGGAGGGGGTTCTGTTCATGCATTCGTTTATTCATTCATTTTTAGAGACAGGGTCCCATTCTGTCTCCCAGGCTGGAGTGCAGTGGCCAGAAATCAAAGCTCACTGTAGCCTCGAACTCCGGGGCTTCAGTAATCCTCCTGCCTCAGCTTCCTGAGCAGCTAGGACTATAGATGTGTGTCATCACGTCTGACTAATTTTTTTTTTTTAATTTTTTGTAAAGACAGAGTCTCACTGTGTTGCCCAGGCAGATCTCAACCTCCTGACCTCAAGCGATTCTCCTGCCTCAGCCTCCCATGGGTTCTTTTTTAAATTCACAACACAGTGACCATCCTCTTGCCAACCTTGAGTCTCCCTAGAGGAGTTTTTTTTTTTTTCTTTTTTTTTCTTTTTTTTTTTTGCACAAAAGCACTATGGGTCAGCAGTGGCCTTGTGCCCATCGCGGTCTGCATTTAGAAACCAATATCCATTTCCTTCATTGGCCCAGTTTGCTTCCATAAAGATATCAGATCTATTCCTTTCTTCTATAATCTCCTATAATCCTATAATCTTCTCCTATAATCCAGTTTACTTCTAGTCCAAGTTCCTCTAACCTCACTTGGAGTTACCCACAGCCTTGCATTTTACCTCATGGGTGGCTGTGGTTTTCAACAGCGACTGCACACCACAATACTTGAGGAGATTCTGAAAATCCAGATGCCTCAGCCATGCCTCAAACCAATTAAATCAGAACCCCTGGCATGGGACCCAGCCACGGTTGGGAAACACTGGCTTACTAGAAACAACTTGAACTTTAAGCCAATAAATAAAATTAAATGTCTGGGTTTAAGGGTCATTTCCTCTGCTTATCACCATATAATCTTGGAGACATTACTTTACTTTTTTCCTAGCCCAGTTCTTCAAATGCAAAATCCCCAGATCAATGTGTTCCCATCAAAATTGTTCTGCAAAACTGGTCAACCCTATAATCGTTCTACAACTGACCCAAGAATAAGAAAAAGAGACACAACCACTGGGACCAAGGAGGATGGGGAATGGGGAGGAGAATAGGCATGAGGTGCTAAAAGTCTGACTTGCCAGCCAGGAAACACTGGTTGAGAATAATGTAGGACCAGTTGCTCCCTGAGGTTCCTTTCATCTCTAAAAATTGGTATTCTATCCATGTGTGCAAAGCTGGCAGGAAGATAAACTTCTATGCTTCCACATGGCTCAGAGGAGATTGTGAGTTGCCTAGATATGATGCCATTTTTTTTTTTTTCAGATTCAGGTCATCAGGTTCAGAGAATTTGCTGTTATTGCCAGTCCCTCCTCACAATGTAGTAAGTCCTCACTTTCCACGTGCTAGGCTAAACCTTTTAGTTATTACCACTCATGTCCAACCAGTTGGCTCCACTGAGAGACCAACAGGTGAAGCAAAGTCAACTACCCAAAGAATTTAAAAACCTTCAAGGATTTTTATCAAATCTCTTGCCTTGTCCTATTTTTTCAGCTCCTTCTGCAAAGACAAGCCAGAGAGAGGAAGCAAACCTTCTCACATATCTTCTAATAAGGTCAATAATCTTGTCGTGAAGGCTCCACCTGATAACCTGATTATCTCCCTAAGGCCCCATCTCCAAATACCATCACATTGAGGTTTAGGGGTGTATTAGTCCATTCTTGCACACTATAAAGAAATACCTGAGACTGAGTAATTTACAAGGAAAAGAGGTTTAATCGGCTCATGATTCTGCAGGTTGTACAGAAAATACAGTGGCTTCTGCTTCTGGGGAGGCCTCAGGCAACTTACAATCATGAGGGAAGGGGAAGCAGGCACATCTTACATGGCCAGAGCAAAAGGAAGGTGGGGAGGAGGAGCCACTCACTTTTAAACAACCAGATCTCATGAGAACAGCAGCAGGAGATGGTGCTAAACCATTCATGGAGGACCACCCCAATGATCCAATCACTTCCCACCACGCCCCACCTTTAACATTGGGGATTACATCTTGACATGAGATTTGATAGGGACACAGATCCAAACCCTATCAAAGGGTTTGATGTACAGATCTTAGGGGCACATAAACATTAAACCCATAGCAGATACCCCTTGACAACAACCCCAGACCTCAGTCAGCCATTGACCCAGGGATGGTCATGGTGTTATTAACCCACCTGAGGAGGCATGCTTCAGGGAGGACTTCCATGTTGACACCTCCAACGGAAGGGGCCAATGAAGGCAGCCCACTCGACCCCTCAGAGCTTGTGCCTCCTCCCACTTGTCAGGAGTATACTTAAAAACCCCATGCAGAGACACTGGCATTGCCTACCCAGAGATGAACAGGCAGCATGGGCTTTTCCTCCAAGGAACCCCAAAAGCACCTAGTTTTTGGTCTTATTATAAAGGTGAGGGATTATAAAAGAAAAAACCAGTGATGCTTCTTAACTGTAGTAATAATAAATACGTTTGCATCAGTGTTGGCATAAGGCCCCTCTGTAGATAACCTGGCTCTTGAGTGGAAAGCAGATGGCCCTGTGTGGTTTTGTGGCTGAGTGCAGCTCAGCATCTCGGGGACAGTGGCACACTGAGCGAGGCTGACTGATAGGGAAGAAAAGGTGCTATGCAGACCTGCCCCTTCTTGTGACTCTCTGGCAATTCCCTACTGGGTTGGCCTTCTGGTCCCGTGAGCAGACCTCGGCCTGGCTTTCTCACACTCTTCACCTCTAGTCTCCAGTCATGCTGGCATTCCTGTGGATCTCCAAACATATTGGTGCCAGCCAGCCTCAGAAACTTGAGCCTTGCCTAGTCCATTTTCTGGAATGTTCTTTTCCAGATCCTTATGTGGCTGTCTTCTGCTTATTCTCTCAGGAGATCTTATCTTGAAGCATTAAGAGCAAGAACACTGGAGCCAGGCTGCCTGGGCTCAAACCCCAGCTCTGTGTGCCTGAGTGGATGGATAGTTATGAAAATCAAATAAGCCAGTGCATGTAAAATCTTAGAATAATGCCTATTGCATGGTAAGTGTAAATAAGAGTTAACTAGTATCATTCATCAATAATAATATGTCACCTCCTGTTAGAATTAGTTTCCCCACCCATCCCAGTCATTCTCTCTCCTTACTCACTAACTGAAATTATGTTCTGAATTTGTTTGCTTGTTCATTCTTTCCCTCCCCACCACTAGAATACTTGCACCATGAGGACTTTGACTGTCTTGTTCTCTGCTGTATGCCCAGTGCCTAGCATCAGGCATATAGTAGGCGCTCAAGAAATAGATATTGAATAAAGTAATTCAGTGAATGAACTTCTGCATGCCAATTATTATTTTTTGGAGGTCCATCTAAGTTTATTCAGGCTGCTATAACAAAACACCTTAGAGTGGGTAAGTTATAAACAACAGAAATGTAATGCTCACAGTTCTAGAGGCTGGGAAATCCAAGATCAAGGCACCAGCAGATTCTGTGCCTGTTGAGTCCCTGTTCCTCATCTTGGTGCATTCTGTGTGTCCTCACATGGCAAAGGAGGAAGGCAGCTCTCTCAAGCTTCTTTTAAAAGGTTTCTAATCCCACTGAAGAGGGTGGAACCCTCATGACTTAATCACCCCCAAAAGGCTCCACCTCTTAATACTATCATATTAGGTATTGGATTTCAACATACAAACTCTAGGGGACAGCAGCATAGCAGGGTCGTAAGTGAGTAAAGTGCTTCCAAGCTCATATATGTCATAATATGGCTCTTTCATAAAAATTAACCCTTTTCTTGCTCCCTTGCTCAAACTCTCTAAAAATATTAACACTTCAATCTGTAAGACAGTGAACATGAAGATGTTAAATGGTAAATGTATAAGCTGCTGCAATTTAGACAAATTCTAGTAGTACATAGGATATCTTCTAGTGTCTGGGTTTTTGCCCAATGGGCAATTTTCAGCTCTGACAAAATCAAAATGTGTTTTCCCTCCAAAGGCGATAGAGATCTGGCTTCTCATAGACAGCAGAACTTCAGAAGGAATTGAGTTATGGATAAAGATGACGAAGAGCTCAGCAGAGCCATGAAGACAAGAAGATAAAACCTGTAACAGATAACCTGTGGAGCTTGCTGGCTGAGGCAGCACTTCTTCCCACTTTTTTGTTTGCTTGTTTCAAACAGAGTCTCACTCTGTCACGCAGGCTGAAGTGCAGTGGCGTGATCTCAGCTCACTGCAACCTCTGCCTCCCAGGCTCAAGCGATCTGCCCACCTCAGCATCCCAAGTAGCTGGGACTACAAGCATGTGCCACCATGCCGGACTAATTTTTTTAGTTTTCATAGAAACGGGGTTTCACCATGTTGCCCAAGCTGATTTCGACCTCCTGGTCTCAAATGTTCCTCCCACCTCAGCCTCCCAAAGTGCTGGGATTACAGGCGTGAGCTATTGCACCTGGCCAGTCTTTTTTTTTTTTTTTTTTGATAGAAAACAAATTCCCAACCTTCCTTGCAGCTATGTGTAGATAAGTGACTAGTCCTGGCCCAAAGGATGTAAGTGGAAGTGGTGAGTGCAGCTTCCAGGAAGTTTCCTTGAAAGGACTTTTCTCCCTTATCTTTTTCCTGCTGTCTGTGAATGCAGAACTGATGACTGGAGCTCAAGTAAGCAAGTTGGTTCATGAGGTAAACAGGAGTCATGCTTGGTGGAGCCACAAGGGAGAAAGCTCCTGACTTCTTGAAGATTTTGTGGAGCAGAGCTGCTGTACTTTCTCTGGACTACACATCTTCTAATTTTTGAGATAAAAATAACCTTCTATCTTTTAAAGCCATTGTTAATTTTGGATTCTTCTATTACTCATATCCCAACCCAATCTGAGTAAACACAGCATTACAATGAGTAAATGCTAAATACGTTTTGATCTATTAAATTATTAAATAAAGACAGGGTTGTCTGCAAAAGAAGGTTGTGACACAGAAAGTGTAGACCAGTGTGGGCTAAGATCAGTGTAGGAAGAAAAGAAGAGGCTCAGGAGACTCTTAGGTGCACAATATAAGGAAAAAAAAATCTAGATCAAGCCTGAGCAGACAATTCTCTTAGCTAAATCCAATTAAACATTTTCTCTGTTCTTTAATGATAAGAAATTAAAAACTAACACCAGACTCTTGCTAGGTAGCACAGAAGTTCCTCTACTTAAGAACAGTTATGTTTTTTGTAAGTCTATTTGTCTGTGAGTCCGGAGGGAACAAGGAGTATTTCCACTTAATCTGAGTGTAAGTCCCTTGAAACTTTAAAACCAGCAGATGCTGCTTCTTTATGCTAATAAATATTTTATGGGTCTTCTTTTCTCCAAAGTAGATCAGATCAGTGTACCGGGGAAATCTGTGGAGCCAGGTAATTCCCTCCTGCCCCCACGGTCATCCCATGGAGGGCCTCAGCTGCCATGATAGCTGCAAAGTGCCATGCCCCCACCCACTCTGGCCTGTACAGATTTGAAAGATCTGAAACCAAGAACCATCTTGACCCCATCACCTACCCGACCTCTGCTTCAGTTGCTTCTATCACTGCCCTCGTCTCATTTCTTTCACGGCACTCACCAGCGTTTACACTTCTATATTTCTATTTGTTTGTTGTCTGCTCCCTCCATCCCCCATTCTTCCACAGACTATCAGTTCCTTACAGGCAGGGACTAGCTATATCTGTTTTAGTCACTAATGTGTTCCCCGTAGCCAGCACAATGTCTGGCTCATAGTAGACACTCAATAAAATAGGTGGCTGAGCGTGGTGGCTCACACCTGTAATCCCAGCACTTTGGGAGGCTGAGGCAGGTGCATTACCTGAGGTCAGGAGTTCAAGACCAGCCTGGCCACATGGCGAAACCCCATCTCTACTAAAAAAAATACAAAAATTAGCTGGGTGTGGTGGTGGGTGCCTGTAATCCCAGCTACTTGGGAGGTTGAGGCAGGGAGAATTGCTTGAACCCAGGAGGTGGAGACTGCAGTGAGCTGAGATTGCACCACTGCACTCCAACCTGAGCGACAGAGTGAGACTCTGTCTCAAAAAAATAAAATAAAATAGGTGCTGAGTGAACGAATGAATGAACAGTTCAGCAACAGCACTTTCAGCATATTCTGCCGTTTAGGTCACTGAGCTATGTCCCAGATCTCTCCTGAATGAGTATCTGGCTGATAGGTAGCCCATCTGGATGTGGATCTTGTAGTGCTCTGCTCTAGTTTTTGTGTTTGTCCTTTTTCCTCCTCTCTTGCTGAGTATCATGGACAGTGTATGCATAGCAGATTGCAAGCTAAGTACTTTGTCCTTCTGAACCACGCCTCCTTTTGGAAAACTCACAGCACATAGAGCAAGAGGCATTATTTTTCTCAGCACTTTCAATCTTTCAATTCCATACAATTCTCTTCTTTCAATTCCATAACAATTGCACACCTTTTATTTCAGCAATTCAAAACGTTCACTGCCTTTGTATTCACTGGATACAATGAAATTAATCATGTTTGCAAAATACCTTGGAACTAAATAGAACCCCAGCAAGATTGCCACTAAGAGTTATGTGTCACTTAACCATGGGGATACATTCTGAGAAATGTGTCATTGGGTGATTTTGTCATTGTGTGAACATCACAGAGTGCACTTACACAAACCTAAATAGTCTAGCCTACTACACACCTAGGCTGTATGGTATAGCCTGTTGCTCCTAGGCTACAAACCTGTACAGCATGCTCCTATGCCAAATACTGTAGGCAACTGTAACACAATGGTAGGCATTTGTGTACCTAAACATAGAGAAGGTACAGTAAAAATACAGTCTTATAATCTTATGGGACACACCTGTTTCCTGTTATTGCATGAAACTTTGTTAAGTGGTGCATGACTGTACAACAAAGGACTCTATGGTCCAGACTAAAAGAACATCACACTGCAACTACCACCACCTTTTAGTGGGAGGCTGAGTTAATGTGATCTTGTTTTGTAGCTTTGTGTTGTTTCTATCTATAAAAGTTTGCAACTTGGAAATTCATAAGTAGAGAAGTTGTTTGTTTGTTTTAAAAATGTGTACTTTGTTAGGTTTAATTATACTTATAAATTCAGAGTATTATCTCTTTTAATCTCTTTCCATTGTGTGTGTTCAAACAGTCTCATTTATTCATTTGTATTGAATTCTCAAGGTCTGGGGATAAAGAATTCTCCTGAATACTGCTATAACTTGATTTGCCCCACACTGTGCTCTGTAGAGTGTTAATAGATGTTCCCACCTAAAAAAAAATCTGTGATAAAATAAATTTAGGAACCCTGTCATACCTTGCTCTGGTATACTTACAATGTGCATTATCATTTATAAGGTTCTGCTTAACCAATATGTATTATCACCTAAACTTTTTTTTAACCTAGTGTTTCTTAAACTTGCCTGACCATAGAACTCTTTCTTAAATGTAACATTCAGTGTTCCAGTATTTTTAGGGAAATGCTGAGCTATACATTTATCTGTCAGATTATAATGTTTCTTGGAATCAAGATATTGGTGCAAAAACGAGCCAAAACCATGATTATAGCACTCCTGACAGAATATTGTCTTTGCAAAGCTCATTTCAGTCCTGGTGTGCAACACTTCAAACCAGCAGTGACAGAAGACAACACCTGCTTGACATTCTGGAAAGGGTCCTCATGCTGTCTTGTTCAGGGATAACGAACACCTTTTCCCAGCAGGCGATGCAGCATCTCAGCAATTGTTGCATTTTGTGGAAGGGAAACATGGGAAAATTCCAGCAGGTACAGGAAGTCTGGAAGCACTTGTTTTATTTTTTGAGTAGGTTCATCTTGGCTTGTGCACGTCTTGATCTGAGTAAGACAAATATTATTCACAGTGTAGGTGTGGCAGCTCAGGAGGACAATGATGGAAGCTCCAGTTTCGCATTTTTTTTTATTTGGTGTACATTCTATGCATCAAAACTATATAGGATGTTTCAATGTTCTTTTGAGAGTTCAAGCTGAGAAAACTCCCATGGTTGGTGCATCCCTGAAATACTAATCACCACACCAAAATTTTAGAGAAGAGAGAGGAAGAGAGAGGAAAAGAAAGAGGGTGGCGGAGGGAGGGTGGGGGTGAGTGGTTATAAAGTTACAAAACATTAGAAAATTTCCTGAGTGTCAGGAATTTAAAATTAAAGGACTCAAATGTAGAAAACCTCTGAGGAAATGATGATATGAATGGACATTTGCATGCTCAACTTTGGTGACTGGCTATCAATAACCTGGAGCAACATCAGGGTTTGAAACTATTAGCCTCTAACTATCCTATAAGAACTGCAGAAAGTCAACTGACTGTGACTAGTGGCTGTGAATGTTCTTTAACTTCATCATTTCTAATGCTTTTACAGTGTCCCCTAACTCCACATAAGTGATAGGTGTCAGTCCTGTTAATATTGCTAGAGCCAGCTGGCCACAGATGACCAACTGAATGCTTTGTTTGACTTGATGCTCAGTGTCTTCAACTTTCAAAATGTATTTTTAAGTAAAATTTCTGGCTTTCACGTGAATTGATACAATTGATGAATCCAGAGGAATGACCCTTGTATGCACTTAATTCCATGAAGAATATTTTTGGGAATCTTTTGATAATTTCCTGTCCTTGGGTTGTTTCACTGGCATAAATATCTTAGACATGGATTCCCAGGAGGAATGATCCAATTCATTCTCAAGAGGCTTTTGTGCTGCTATTATAATTATAATCATCATCAGCATCATTACCAATCCTTACATTTGTAAAGCTGTATTCATCAAGACTGTTGGTGGCAACTGATAGCACCACAATTCAATGAGGTTTTATTGGCTCATGAAGTTTAAAAAATCCAGAGGTAGAGGTGGATTCAGCCACTCCATCTAAATAACACCTCACCTCAGTCTTCCCCTATTCTGCTGTAACTTTTCTTCTTAGAATCTATTACCACCTGGCATTAGATCATGTATCTATTTAGTGTTTGTTCATGGCCTGGGCTGCCCACTGGAATGCAAGCACCATGACAGTAGGGTCTTCCTTTCATTTATCACCAAAGGCCAAGAATCCAGAAATTGTTATGGACTATAAGAGGAACTTAACAACTAGTTGTGGAATGAAAAAATGAATTATTTGATGCAGATGCTTAAACCACATCATCAGAAATTTGTCTTTAAACATCTCTCTGCTTTTTTCTCTGTGTCGTTTTCATTCTCAAGACTGCCTATTCCCTGGAGACAAGATGGCTTCCAGGAGAAAGAGCACTTTTTTTCCCTTCAATATAACCAGCAAAAGGCTTATTGGCCAGCTTAGGTCATATGACCATCCTTCAGCCAATGAGCATGGCCAAGGGGAAGGAGTTGGCCCCAGTGAACCAAAAAGTTTAAGGTGGAGGATGCAGGCTGAGCAGACCTAACAAGAAACTTTGGCTAAAATAATAGAGTTTATTAATTGCTTTCAGTTGCATTATCTCAGCCGATCTTCACAAAAGCTTGTGAGGAAAGTAGAACAGACATTATTATCCCCATTTTAGAAATAACGAAATGGAGGCTCAAAAAAGGTACACCTCTTCAAGCAATCAGGAAGTAGTGGGGCTCCGTCTCAATCTTAAAACCAGTAAGAGAACCCTTACCAGGAACCAGATCTGCTGAGCCTTGATCTTGGACTTCCCAGCCTCCAGAACTGTGAGAAGTAAATTTCTGTTGTTTAAGCCACCCATTCTATGCTAATTTGTTGTAGCAATCCAAGTTGATTAAGATAGGGTCTTTAGAGGGTCTGCCTGAAGAATTCAAGCCAGTAACACAGCCTGTCTGTCCATCTTGTATTGAAATGGACATCTTGTATTGAGAAATCACCCATCTGTTTATACCATGAGAGAAACATCACCTTCTGTCTCACTCTGCCACTTGAAAACCTTCAAAGGCTCCCATTCCTATAAAACAGAGCCAACTCCCATTGAGTGCATGGTTTTTTAATGACCTGATTTCAGCCTCACTATTGAGCTTCATCTCTCACCATTTTCCATTATGCTTTGGTGGGGACAAATAAACCATACCCAATCCACAGCAAGTATTCACCTCAGTAGCTCTAAATGCCATGCGTATACTACTGTTTCTTGATATTTTGTGTATAGGAAATATGTGTAACTTCCTACTCAGGAAGATGAAGTGTTGACTCTTTCATCTCCCTTTCCCTGCCTCCCACCAACACACACGTACTTCCTACCTGTATTAGGTTTGTAGGGATGCCATAACAAAGTGCCACAAACTAGGTGACAAACAACAGAACTGTATTGTCTCACAGTCCTGGGGACTAGAACTCTGAAGTCAGGGTGTCAGCAAGGTTGGTTCCTTCTGAAACCATGAGGAAGAATCTGTCCTATGCCTCTCTCCTAGCTTCTGGTGGTTTGCTAGGAATCTTTGGCATTTCTCGGCCTATGGCAGCATAACTCCAATCTTCACAACAATGTTTTCACTGTGTCTCTGTTTCTATATATTCAGATTTCTCCTTTTTATAATGACATCAGTCATATTGAACTGGAGCTTACTCCAAAGGCTGCAACTTAACAGGATCATCTGCAAAGAACCTACTTTCAAATGAAGTCACATTCACAAGTATTGAGGGTTAGGACTTCAACATATTTTATGGGAACACAATTCAACCTGTAATAACATCCTTTCAAAACTGTATAATTATGTCATCAATTTGGTTAGATTAATGTTCAGTATTTACATTGTAATAAACTGACAGTTATTCAGCGCTCAGCTATGCAGTAAACTATGGTTTTATTTTTTTCCTGAATAATTTTGTTGTATCTGAAGTTAATAATAGTTTTTCATTCTCTTTGATTAATTTTTATGTTCTTACCATCAGTTTAAACAAATCCTTCTGCCAGTTGTCTAAATCTTTTCTCATCCCATTCACTCATCTCAACTGTCTGTCAATTTCATCTTGATCCCCAGGGCTTCTAACCTGCTCTAATCTGTTCAGGTTGATCTTTGGAGGATGTGCCTTCCCTGCTGTGCTGAAGATTCTCTTTATTTCCTGTTTCTTGAATCAGATGTCTTCCTTTTATTAGCTACTACTTTGATTTATGGAACATAGTCTCCAGTAGCTTCTTGAGAAAGAATGTGTAGAAAGTAAAAATTTGAGACCCTTTTTTTCAACAATATTCATATTCTGTTAACATGCTCAATAGATAGTTTGGCTGGATATAGAATGGTAGGTAGGAAATCCTTTCTTTTTGGAATTTTGATAGCACCACTCCATTGTCTTCTAGCTTCCAACATTGCTGTTGAGAAATCTGAACCATTCAACTGCCTGATCATTTATATTAACCTATTTATTTCCCTCTGAAAGTTTACAAGAGCTTCATTTGTCCCAGTTATAGTAGGAAGAATTCTAAGATGACCCTCAATGGGCTACACTCATGTATAATCTGAGGACAGAAACTGAGACTTACTTCTAGCAAATAGAATATACCAAAGGTGATGGGAAAGTCATTCCCTTGGTTAGGTTACATTCTATAACAAAGGTGATGGGATAGTCACTCATGTGATTATTTTATGTTATATAAAACTCCATCTTAGACTAGAATGAGAGATTTTTCTGCAGACTTTGAAAAACTAAAACTAAGTAACCATGTTGTGAGATGGTCTATGAAAGCACAATATGGCAAGGGTACCTCTGAAAGATGAGAGTAGCTCCCAGCTGACAGCCAGCAAGGAGGCAGGGACCTCAGTCCTACAACCACAAGGAACTGAGTTTTGCCAACATTACCACATGAGATTGGAAGAGAACCCCAAGCTCCAGATAGGAACACGGCCTGCATTGCAGCCTCATAAGACGCTGAGTAGAGAACTCAGCTACACTGTGTCTAAACCCCTGACCCATAGAAACCATGCTATGCTAAATGTATGTCCATTTGAACTACTTAAGTTTACGGTAAGTTGTTACACAGCAGTATAAAACTCATACTACTACAACAGCATTCTAAAATTTCACAATATAAATAAATGTTAGTGTTGGGTTTTCATGTTCTTAAGTTATAAACTTTTTTTAATTACTTCATTGATGATTTTCTCTTGTTCACTGTCTTTGTTTTATCCTTCTGACACTCTTATTATTCAGCGGTTGAGCATTTTAGATTGAAACTCTACATTTTTTTCCTCTTCTACTTTGCGTTTTTCTTGTCTTCCTGGTATGCAATCTGAGAAATTTGCCTAGCTTTATCTTCTAACCCCTCTATTGAGTTTTTCATTTCCACTACCATGATTTTAATTTGTAAAAGTTTATTTTGTTCTCTAAATATCCATTCTTTTTGGATAGCATCATGTTCTTGTTTCACAGATGCTATCCTACCTGTTTCCTTTTTCCTGTCCTATTCTTGTTTCCTACGTGTTGCCTTTTTCTGTCTGCCTACTAGCTTGTTTGGTATTCAGTCGTTCACATTAGAGTCATTCTCACATTCTCAAATCTCTGATAATTATATTTAATAGTGGGGACCTAAAGCATTGATTGAAAGTCCTGAGCTCATTGTGGCACCTGTTGATTTTGAACTACACTGTTAAGTGATACAGCTGGGCCATTTGTAGGGAACCTCAATGTAAGTCTCTTCAGTCTTTCTTACTGAGCTACTCAGATTCCCCAGAAACAATTATTCTAATCTCCTGCTAGGAAGTTAAAGGGCTTTGTTCTGGGATTCAAAGAGGGCACGGAGTAAAGGAGAAAGCCTGGGAATCTAAGCATCAAGTTTGCATTCAGTCATTTTGTCTCCCTATTTTCAGTATAGTACCCATAACATTGACTGAGCCTGGTGTCCTCTATCTATGGACACTTTCTTTTACCTTTCTGGAAAATAAACCCCTTGTATTTTGGCCAGGATGTTAGGGCTTCCTAACCCATCAGCAAGGAATGAGGGAGAAAATGTAGAGGTCTAATTGCTTCTTTTTTATTGTGGTAAAACATATATGACATAAAATTTGCTACTTTAATCGTAGTGTGAATTACACTCACAGTGTTGTGCAACCATCACTATTATTTACTTCTAGAATTTTTCATCACCCCAAACACAAACTCTGTACTCATTAGGCAATAATTCCCCATTCCTGTTTCTGAAACTGCTTTCCACCAATCCTCTTTATTCCCACCTCTATCTCCAGTTCTGAAAGTTTCTGATGCCAGTAATCCCTGAGCCTTTGAGGATTCTGCAGTGTAAATTTGGTTGGTTGGTGGATTTTTTCACTGCTGCCTTCAGAGTCTTCTTTCTCAGGTCAGCTACATATGTTATCACTTGTCCATCTCCTTTCTAGCTTCCAAAATGATACCGTTGTCTCCACTCTCATTTTACCCAAACTTGTGGATTTGTAGCAAAAAAAGAAACCCTTTACTGGTGGTTTTAGTGGAGTTACAGGACAGTATGAATTTAGATGAGTGTACTCAGCTCTGCTCTCTGATCAACTTGCCAAACACTCTAACTTCCAACTGCTTTTTAGCTGATTCTCTTAAGTAGATGATCATATTATGTACAGATAGAGTTTTCAGACTTCTTGCAACATGTTCTGTTAAGTTGATGCAGCTCTTCCCTTCAGTTATAAACACATAGAAACACTTGATATTGTTTTTAAAATATGGCTGCACTTGAAAGAAAGAAAGGGAAATGTCATAGTGCCAGAAATCAAGAGATAAGACAGAGCCAAAAAGGTACAGGAAGGTCATGACCATCTGCAGAGGGTTTAGGGTCTATTAACCAGGATTCTAAAACCCACACAAGTACAGGCGATGCTTCCTTGGCCCTTGAAATGGGGAAGCTGAAACTGAGCTGTAATAGGTGATTTTTGTGTCCCACATCATTTGCCCCTGGCCAGCCTCTGATTTCCCTAGAGATGAGTGTTTCACTTCTAGCATGCACCTGAGAAGAGGGACCAGAACACGTGAGTCTAGTAGACCAAGGTAAGATGTTTGAAAGAGTTTCATATGACAGAGTGATGTTATCTGATTCACATTTCCAAGAGATTCCTGTGGCTGCTGCATGCAGAATAGATATTAGTGGAAGGAGGGAAATAAGTTGGGAGAGCATGCCAGTAGTCAAGAGGAGCATTCTGGTTATCTATCACTGTGTAACAAACTACCCCAAATTCAGAAGCATTAAAACAATAACTTTCTGGCATACAGAGAAAACTAAAAATTTTTAAATAAAAAAACAAAAAATTATTTTATTATGGTCATTATCTATAAGTCAAGAATTCAGGAAGAGTGCAATGGACATGGTTTATCTATGCTCGTGATGTCTGAAGCCTCACCTTGGAAGTCTCAAATGGCTGAGATAATTTAAATGGGTGGGAACTGTACTTGTGGAGTTAAGCTGGAACTGTTAACTGGAATACCAACATGCCTGCCTCTTGGGCTTCCTCATAGCATGGCAGCTTAGTTACAATAGGGGGCATCCAAAGTGAGTGTTCCAAGAGAGGCAAAAAGAAGGTTTTTGTGATCTATTCAGAGAAGTCACATAGCTTCGCTTCCACCATATGCAATTAGTTAAAGTAGTCTTGGGCCCACCCAGGTTCAAGGAGGAAGGAACATCAACTCCACCTCTTGATGCCAGAAGTGTTAAAGAATTTGGGGACCATGTTTTAAAACTGCTAAGGGAGAGATTATTATGGCTACAAACAGTGATTAGCAGTGAAGATGGAGAGTGAAGACAGATTCAAGAGGCATTTAGGAGTCAAGTCAAGAAACTTGCTGTTGAATTATATGCTGGAGAAAGGGGGTGATGGTGATGTAAAACAAAGAATCATGAATGACTTCTAGGTTTTGGGGCCAAGCACTTGGGTAGATGGTAGTGCCATTTCTGGGCTGGGGAAGCAGTTACCCCAGGAGGTCCTAATTCATTCTAAATGAAGGGTTTAAAAATTATGTTTTTGCAGGAGGAGGAGCCAAGATGGCCGAATAGGAACAGCTCCGGTCTACAGCTCCCAGCATGAGCAACGCAGAAGATGGGTGATTTCTGCATTTCCAACTGAGGTACCAGGTTCATCTCACTGGGGAGTGCCAGACAGTAGGTGCAGGACAGTGGGTGCAGTGCACCATGCACGAGCCGAAGCAGGGCGAGGCATCACCTCAGCCGGGAAGTGCAAGGGGTCAGGGAGTTCCCTTTCCTAGTCAAAGAAAGCGGTGACAGACGGCACCTGGAAAATCGGGTCACTCCCACCCTAATACTGCGCTTTTCCAACGGGCTTAAAAAACGGCACACCAGGAGATTATATCCCACACCTGGCTCAGAGGGTCCTACGCCCACGGAGTCTCACTCATTGCTAGCACAACAGTCCAAGATCAAACTGCAAGGCAGCAGCAAGGCTAGGGGAGGGGTGTCCGCCACTGCCGAGTTAGTTGTTTGATTAGGTAAAAAAGGTGGCCAGGAAGCTCAAACTGGGTGGAGCCCACCACAGCTCAAGGAGGCCTGCCTGCCTCTGTAGGCTCCACCTCTGGGGGCAGGGCACAGACAAACAAAAAGACAGCAGTAACCTCTGCAGACTTAAATGTCCCTCTCTGACAGCTTTAAAGAGAATAGTGGCTCTCCCAGCATGCAGCTTGAGATCTGAGAACGGGCAGACTGCCTCCTCAAGTGGTTCCCTGATGCCCAAGTAGCCTAACTGGGAGGCACCCCCCAGTAGGGGCGGACTGACACCTCACACGGCCAAGTACTCCTCTGAGACAAAACTTCCAGAGGAACGATCGGGCAGCAGCATCTGCGGTTCACCAATATCCACTGTTCTGCAGCCACCGCTGCTGATAACCAGGCAAACAGGGTCTGGAGTGGACCTCTAGCAAACTCCAACAGACCTGCAGCTGAGGGTCCTGTCTGTTAGAAGGAAAACTAACAAACAGAAAGGACATCCACACCAAAAACCCATCTGTACATCACCATCATCAAAGACCAAAGGTAGATAAAACCACAAAGATGGGAAAAAAACAGAGCAGAAAAACTGGAAACTCTAAAAATCAGAGCACCTCTCCTCCTCCAAAGGAACACAGCTCCTCACCAGCAACGGAACAAAGCTGGATGGAGAATGACTTTGACGAGTTGAGAGAAGAAGGCTTCAGACAATCAAACTACTCCGAGCTACAGGAGGAAATTTGAACCAATGTCAAAGAAGTTAAAAGCTTTGAAAAAAAATTAGATGAATGGATAACTAGAATAACCAATGCAGAGAAGTCCTTAAAGGACCTGATGGAGCTGAAAACCAAGGCACAAGAGCTATGTGACGAATGCAGAAGCCTCAGAAGCCAATGCGATCAACTGGAAGAAAGGGTATCAGTGATGGAAGATAAAATGAATGAAATGAAGCGAGAAGAGAAGCTTAGAGAAAAAAGAATAAAAAGAAATGAACAAAGCCTCCAAGAAATATGGGACTATGTGAAAAGACCAAATCTACGTCTGATTGGTGTGCTTGAAAGTGACGGAGGATGGAACCAAGTTGGAAAACACTCTGCAGGATATTATACAGGAGAACTTCCCCAATCTAGCAAGGAAGGCCAACATTCAAATTCAGGAAATACAGAGAACACCACAAAGATACTCCTCGAGAAGAGCAACTCCAAGACACATAATTGTCAGATTCACCAAAGTTGAAATGAAGGAAAAAACGTTAAGGGCAGCCAGAGAGAAAGGTCGGGTTACCCACAAAGGGAAGCCCATCAGATTAACAGCTGATCTCTCGGCAGAAACTCTACAAGCCAGAAGAGAGTGGGGACCAATATTCAACATTCTTAAAGAAAAGAATTTTCGGCCGGGTGCGGTGGCTCACGCTTGTAATCCCAGCACTTTGGGAGGCCGCGGCGGGTGGATCACGAGGTCAGGAGATCGAGACCACGGTGAAACCCCGTCTCTACTAAAAATACAAAAAATTAGCTGGGCATGGTGGCGGGCGCCTGTAGTCCCAGCTACTCAGAGAGGCTGAGGCAGGAGAATGGTGTGAACCTGGGAGGTGGAGCTTGCAGTGAGCCGAGATCGCGCCACTGCACTCCAGCCTGGGTGACAGAGCGAGACTCCGTCTCAAAAAAAAAAAAAGAAAAGAAAAGAATTTTCAACCCAGGATCTCATATCCAGCCAAACTAAGCTTCATAAGTGAAGGAGAAATAAAATCCTTTACAGAGAAGCAAATGCTGAGAGATTTTCTCACCACCAGGCCTGCCCTAAAAGAGCTCCTGAAGGAAGCACTAAACATGGAAAGGAACAACCAGTACTAGCCACTGCAAAAACATGCCAAATTGTAAAGACCATCGAGGCTAAGAAGAAACTGCATCAACTATCGAGCAAAATAACCAGGTAACATCATAATGACTGGATCAAATTCACACATAACAATATTAACTTTAAATGTAAATGGGCTAAATGCTCCAATTAAAAGACACAGACTGGCAAATTGGATGAAGAGTCAAGACCCATCAGTGTGCTGTATTCAGGAAACCCATCTCACATGCAGAGACACACATAGGCTCAAAATAAAGGGATGGAGGAAGATCTACCAAGCAAATGGAAAACAAAAAAAGGTAGGGGTTGCAATCCTAGTCTCTGATAAAACAGACTTTAAACCAACAAAGATCAAAAGAGACAAAGAAGGCCACTACATAATGGTAAAGGGATCAATTCAACAAGAAGAGCTAACTATCCTAAATATATATGCACCCAATACAGGAGCACCCAGACTCATAAAGCAAGTCCTCAGTGACCTACAAAGAGACTTAGACTCCCACACAATAATAATGGGAGACTTTAACACCCCACTGTCAACATTAGACAGATCAATGAGACAGAAAGTTAACAAGGATACCCAGGAATTGAACTCAACTCTGCACCAAGCAGACCTAATAGACATCTACAGAACTCTCCACCCCAAATCAACAGAATATACATTCTTTTCAGCACTACACCACACCTACCCCAAAATTGACCACATAGTTGGAAGTAAAGCTCTCCTCAGCAAATGTAAAAGAACAGAAATTATAACAAACTGTCTCTCAGACCACAGTGCAATCAAACTAGAACTCAGGATTAAGAAACTCACTCAAAACCGCTCAACTACATGGAAACTGAACAACCTGCTCCTGAATGACTACTGGGTACATAACGATATGAAGGCAGAAATAAAGATGTTCTGTGAAACCAATGAGAACAAAGACACAACACACCAGAATCTCTGGGACACATTCAAAGCAGTGTATAGAGGGAAATTTATAGCCCTAAATGCTCACAAGAGAAAGCAAGAAAGATTTAAAATTGACACCCTAACATCACAATTAAAAGAGCTAGAAAAGCAAGAGCAAACACATTCAAAAGCTAGCAGAAGGCAAGAAATAACTAAGATCAGAGCAGAACTGAAGGAACTAGAAACACAAAAAGACCCTTCAAAAAATCAATGAATCCAGGAGCTGGTTTTTTGAAAAGATCAACAAAATTGATAGACTGCTAGCAAGACTAATAAAGAAGAAAAGAGAGAAGAATCAAATAGACGCAATAAAAAATGATAAAGGGGATATCACCACCAATCCCACAGAAATACAAACTACCACCAGAGAATACTATAAACACCTCTACACAAATAAACTAGAAAATCTAGAAGAAATGGATAAATTCCTCGACACATACATCCTCCCAAGACTAAACCAGGAAGAAGTTGAATCTCTGAATAGACCAATAACAGGCTCTGAAATTGAGGCAATAATCAATAGCTTACCAACCAAAAAAGTCCAGGACCAGATGGATTCACAGCCGAATTCTACCAGAGGTACAAAGAGGAGCTGGTACCATTCCTTCTGAAACTATTCCAATCAATAGAAAAAGAGGGAATCCTCCCTAACTCATTTTTTGAGGCCAGCATCATCTTGATACCAAAGCCAGGCAGAGACACAACCAAAAAAGAGAATTTTAGACCAATATCCTTGATGAACATCAATGCAAAAATCCTCAATAAAATACTGGCAAACCGAATCCAGCAGCACATCAAAAAGCTTATCCACCGTGATCAAGTGGGTTTCATTCCTGGGATGCAAGGCTGGCTCAACATACGCAAATCAATAAATGTAATCCAGCATATAAACAGAACCAAAGAAAAAACCACATGATTGTCTCAATAGATGCAGAAAAGGCCTTTGACAAAATTCAACAACACTTCATGCTAAAAACTCTCAATAAATTAGGTATTGATGGGACGTATCTCAAAATAATAAGAGCTACCTATGACAAACCCACAGCCAATATCATACTGAATGGGCAAAAACTGGAAGCATTCCCTTTGAAAACGAGCACAAGACAGGGATGCGCTCTCTCACCACTCCTATTCAACATAGTGTTGGAAGTTCTGGCCAGGGCAATTAGGCAGGAGAAGGAAATAAAGGGTATTCAATTAGGAAAAGAGGAAGTCAAATTGTCCCTGTTTGCAGACGACATGATTGTATATCTAGAAAACCCCATTGTCTCAGCCCAAAATCTCCTCAAGCTGATAAGCAACTTCGGCAAAGTCTCAGGACACAAAATCAATGTGCAAAAATCACAAGCATTCTTGTACACCAATAACAGACAAACAGAGAGCCAAATCATGAGTGAACTTCCATTCACAATTGCTTCAAAGAGAATAAAATACCTAGGAATCCAACTTACAAGGGATGTGAAGGACCTCTTCAAGGAGAACTACAAATCACTGCTCAATGAAATAAAAGAGGATACAAACAAATGGAATAACATTCCATGCTCATGGGTAGGAAGAATCAATATTGTGAAAATGGCCATACTGCCCAAGGTAATTTATAGATTCAATGCCATCCCCATCAAGTTACCAATGACTTTCTTCACAGAATTGGAAAAAACTACTTTAAAGTTCATATGGAACCAAAAAAGAGCCCGCATCACCAAGTCAATCCTAAGCCAAAAGAACAAAGCTGGAGGCATCACACTACCTGACTTCAAACTATACTACAAGGCTACAGTAACCAAAACAGCATGGTACTGGTACCAAAACAGAGATATAGACCAATGGAACAGAACAGAGCCCTCAGAAATAATGCCGCATATCTACAACTATCTGATCTTTGACATACCTGACAAAAACAAGCAACGGGGAAAGGATTCCCTATTTAATAAATGGTGCTGGGAAAACTGGCTAGCCATATGTAGAAAGCTGAAACTGGATCCCTTCCTTACACCTTATACAAAATTAATTCAAGATGGATTAAAGACTTAAATGTTAGACCTAAAACCATAAAAACCCTACAAGAAAACCTAGGCAATACCATTCAGGACATAGGTATGGGCAAGGACTTCATGTCTAAAACACCAAAAGCAATGGCAACAAAAGCCAAAATTGACAAATGGGATCTAATCAAACTAAAGAGCTTCTGCACAGCAAAAGAAACTACCATCAGAATGAGCAGGCAACCTACAGAATGGGAGAAAATTTTTGCAACCTACTCATCTGACAAAGGGCTAATATCCAGAATCTACAATGAACTCAAACAAATTTACAAGAAAAAAACAAACAACCCCATCAAAAAGTGGGTGAAGGATATGAACAGACACTTCTCAAAAGAAGACATTTATGCAGCCAAAAAACACATGAAAAAATGCTCATCGTCACTGGCCATCAGAGAAATGCAAATCAAAACCACAGTGAGATACCATCTCACACCAGTTAGAATGACGATCATTAAAAAGTCAGGAAACAACAGGTGCTGGAGAGGATGTGGAGAAATAGGAACACTTTTACACTGTTGGTGGGACTGTAAACTAGTTCAACCATTGTGGAAGTCAGTGTGGCGATTCCTCAGGGATCTCGAACTAGAAATACCATTTGACCCAGCCATCCCATTACTGGGTATATACCCAAAGGATTATAAATCATGCTGCTGTAATGACACATGCACACGTATGTTTATAGCGGCACTATTCACAATAGCAAAGACTTGGAACCAACCCAAATGTTCAACAATGATAGACTGGATTAACAAAATGTGGCACATATATACCATGGAATACTATGCAGCCATAAAAAATGATGAGTTCATGTCCTTTGTAGGGACATGGATGAAACTGGAAACCATCATTCTCAGCAAACTATCTCAAGGACAAAAAACCAAACACCGCATGTTCTCACTCACAGGTGGGAATTGAACAATGAGAACACATGTACACAGGAAGGGGAACATCACACACCGCGGACTGTTATGGGGTGGGGGGAGGGGGAGGGATAGCATTAGGAGATATACCTAATGCTAAATGACGAGTTAATGGGTGCAGCACACCAACATGGCACATGTATACATATGTAACGAACCTGCACGTTGTACACATGTACCCTAAAACTTATAATAATAAAACTAAAAAAAAAAATTATGTTTTTGACCATGTAATGTATACAGACTCTGTGACTGAAATGTATGATTTTTTATTTAATCTTTAAGACAGTCCTGTGAAGCTGGTATTTATTTTTATGCTTATTTTTATTTTTTATTTTTTATTTCATTTTTTAGATGTAAAAACCAAGATCCCAAAAGTAAGCTATTTGCCTAAGGTTACACAACAAGTAAGTGGCAGAGCAAGAATTCAAACTTCAAAGACTCTGTGTTTTCTATTTAACTATTCTGCTTCCCAAAGAGTCACTGAAACTCATGAAGATTAAGTAATTTAGCTAAGATTGCACAGGAAATAACAGAAGTAGATTTTAAAATAAGTTCTGGCCCTAAAGCCACCGTTTTATCCAGTACAGGTGATGATTGACAGCAACAGGTGTATCGCCGGCAGGTGTATCCCTGGGACCCCCACAATTGGAAGAATATGAGCTCTCTGAGTGAGGATGCCAAGATACCCATGGGCTTTGAGGCTCTCTGGATGTCCTATGCACATGACGGTGCTCTTTGAATGGTAGATAGTTCTCAATTTAAAAAAAGAAAAGAAACCCCTGCCATTAGATGACTTGACCTAGAAGTTACTCCCTAAAAATTATCCACAGGTCATCCCATCTACCTGGGGAATGGTGTTATATGGATGTTCCTTGAAGACACAGAGCTGCCTGAGTGTTTGCCCAAAGAGAACAGTAGCATCACTCACCTTTGAAATACAAAAGAGAAGCTGTTTGCTTTACTTAAATCCTGAATCATTGATCATCCACATCAGGTGTCTTTGATGTTGGCTGCAATCTGTAATTGCTACAAATTAACACAAAGGTAGGAAACAGGTTAAAGAGGCAGGGAGAAATGAAATAAAAGTCTTAGATCTGAACACAGGCACCTTTTTTTCTACCCCCTTTCTCCTCCAAAATGAGGCTTGTTCATTGTCTCTTCCTTCTGCTAGAAGTTAAGTTTCTTGAACCTATGACTTATCTGTCACGTACATTTAATCATTTTAGGGTTCATTTAGACTCTTAAAAGGAGTCTCGAGTATAGTAGGCCCTCAATAAGTACTTGTTGAATAGACGAGTTAGAGACCTAATTATTAAGTTGATAACCATTGGTTAAATTTCAGGTGCCAAGTCAGTTACAGACTTCCCATCCTGACTGCTCACCATGGGGACCAGGGTAACTTCAGTCGGAGAGCAGCATAGGGTGTCCTGATGTCTGGCATGCTGCCTGGTGGGCAATCCTCCATCCATTACCCTGTTGGTTCTTCCATGTGGCCATCGGTCCCCAGTCTAGGGAGTGCCAGAGGCCAAGGCGACCAGGAGCAGCTGGGGCACCTCCCAGGCCAGCCTGTCCCCCTCCTGCTCACACCAACCAGGCAGCCTCTGCCTCCTGCCCACTGCTTGCACCAGCCTCTCTACCCAGAGAGAAGACTGAGTGGGCCCTTGGATTCCACAGGGGACTCAACTCAGTACATTTGATAACCTTAGCCACAGAAGTGAAAAGAGAAAGCAAGGAGAGAGGCGACGAAGGAGAAAAAGAGGAAATGAAAAATAGACATTAGTTTATAAAGAAAAAGAGTTTCTGAGGAAGAAGAATCAAGGACAAAGTGAGAAACTCTTCCTTCTTACAATGGATTTTTCCCAAACATGTTAAATTCTTCTCCAGAAACTTGACTGAACTGTGACCAAGAGGTTCTCATGAACTTTGGAGGCAGACAGACCTGGTTTGTACTCCTGGTTCCAGCCTCTGCTTGCCCTGTGGCCTTCACAGCCTCTCTGAAGCCATTTCTTCCCACCTGTAAAAGAGGAAAATAACGTGTAGAGCAGCTGCGAGAATTCAGTGAGAGATTGGGGGTGAAGAGTCACTCAATGAAATCCTTTTTCCTCTCCTTGCTCTCCCACTAGCCCTTTCCCCTTCCTTTGGTTGGACTTGGTTGTTTCCATTGTGGATTTGTCTGTTTCCGCTACCTCTCGGAAGCACCTGACCCTGGATTGCAAGCTCGGGAAAGAAATCTACTGATGAGGCCCCCGGTGATTATAAGTGATCACAGCCTGAGCGAGCAGCCAGCTGAAGATGTTCTGGGCATACATCTGCCTTCAGTGCTGCAGCTCATCCCAGGAGTCTCGTGAGAGATAAATCAGAGGGATGGCAGAGGGGTGGGGGGCCAGGGTCGGGCAAGGAACAGAGGTATGTGCAGCCTCAGAATACACAGCTTGTAAAGGCGGAAGAGGGTGGGAATCCCTGCATCTTGTATGTGCTCATGACAAACGTCAAGGAGGAGGAAAGGGGAAGAATGAGATGGCACAGGCACACACGTGTGTGAATGCAAGCCTCCAGGACACACTGGCCGAGGGTGTGGGCCCAAGGGATTTTCCCTGCAGTCCAAAGACTGGGCTGCATCCCACTTCCACTATCCTGAGGCTCTTTTCCCTCCGTGGACTTGGTCTCCTCATCTGTAAAGGAGGAAGTCAGAAAAAGGGGCTCTTGTGCCTCTTTGTGCTCTGAGAGTCTACCACATAGAGACCCCTTCTGTCCAGGACCCCAGATCATGGTGCCGAGGTGACCTTGATAGTGTGCTGGGTCTGACCCAGGAAAGCTGGAAGGGTAGGGGGCCAGAGTGCCCACAACACAAAGCATCAGTGAGCGATGGGCAAGACCGACCCAGCACTGACAGCAGCAGATGTGAGGCTGCCAAAAACTTGGGTGCTTACACATCTGGTGTCAACTCTCCTGAACTCCTTGCTTCCTTGTACCAGAACCCATATTTTACTGAGAAGCCAAAGCATTCAAGGAAGTCAACCTCAGGCCTTCTGTGCCCATGCCTCAGAGATGGGAAAAGGCCCTGGATTAGACTGCAGAGCCGAGCACGGAAAGCCAGCATCCTAGCAAGAGCAAAACAATAAAGTTAATCATAGCCACCTCCAGTCATTTGTGGGGAGCACAGGAGAGAGGCTCGCATTTCATTCTCCCCACAGCCCCGTGAGGAAGGTGCTACTGAGAGGTGAAGCCAGCTGGACTTCTGGGTCAGGTGGGGACTTGGAGAACTTTTGTGTCTTACGATCCTCTTACAAGAGGACTGTCAAATGCACCAATCAGCACTCTGTAGCTAGGATTGTAAAACGCACCAGTCAGTGCTCTGTGGCTAGCTAGAGGTTTGTAAAATGTGCCAATCAGCACTCTGTAAAAACACACCAATCAGCTCTCTGTGGCTAGCTAGAGATTTGTAAAATGGACCAATCAGCACACTGTAAAATGGACCAATCGGTGCTCTGTAAAATGGACCAATCAGCGCTCTGTAAAATGGACGGATCAGCAGGACATGGGCGGAGACAAATAAGGGAATAAAAGGTGTCCCTACCCCTCACCCCTACTCCTGCCGCCAGCCAGCCGCTGTGGAAGCTTAGCTCTTTTGCTCTCCACAATAAATCTTGCTGCTGCTCACTCTTTGGGTCCGCACCACCTCTAAGAGCTGTAACACTCCCAACAAAGGTCTGCAGCTTCATTCCTGAAGTTAGCAAGACCATGAACCTGCTGGAAGGAACCAACTCCGGACACACTATTACTGTCCTTGCTGTGCAGATGAAGAAACTGAGGCCTGTGCAGATGAAGAACCTCCGAGGCTTCGGACGAGGACTGTGCGTGTTGTGGGGGCAGCGGTGATAGGCGTGGATTCCAGGAGAAGAAGTGAAGTGTCATCTTTTGCTTCTCCTGGTGCGAGGTGGGCTCCTGCCTCTCACCAAGATACTCCAAGTGCATGAATCCTCCCAAGTGAAAAGAATGTCTGGATGCAGGGTTGCCAAACCAGGGCAAGACCCACATCAGGGCCCTGCCATTTGTTCGTCCCAGTTTGTCGTGGCCACAGATCTCACAAAGGGCTTGCTCACATGGTCACTTCTTCGAGGTAGTCAGGGCAGATGGCCACTACTTAGAGGCAGTCAGATAGGATTTCTGGCTCTGGATGGGGAAACTGAGGCTCAGGGGCTGGGGTGGCTTGCCCACAGTCACCTGGCTGGCTGGCGTGAAGCAGGGATGAAGACCCCTGGGTCCCAGCACCAAGAGCAGCACCCTGGCCTCTGTTCTGCACCATGACTCTCTTACAGCAGGTGCTGCCACACCACCTTTAATCGTGCGTCCCCCAGAACTCCCTGACACCGCCACAGTATGCCCTTGGGCAACCTAACAACTCCCAGGCTTGGCAGACAGACAAACCAAAATGCAGCAAAGGTCAGAAAAACTTTCTGCTCCCCTGTCTCTCTCTTCTCACAAGCTCAGCCTCCTTCCCTGACACCCTCTTTTTCACCCTCCCTAAATGTTGGGAAATGACATTGAGGTCAGAAAAGGGAAGTCACCTGCCACGTGACTTCCCCCACTGAGATCTGTGGCTCATGCAGAGATTCTGTGCCAGACCGCCCAGAGATCAAATGTCCCCTCCTCGGGAGCTGGGTGACCTTGGCGTGCCATTTAAGCCTCAGCCTCAGTCATGTTGAATGTGAAGCAGTAGAGTAAGCGTCCTTGTCACAGTGCTGTGGTGAGACTTTCGTGAGGTGAAGATGCCTCTTTAAGTATCACCTTGATATGGATGATAATTGTTGAGCCAGTTCATCAGATAAATGTCACTTGGTTTACAAACACGAACACCTTTGCTTTTTTTAAAATTCTCAACACTGATCTCCTCTCTGTCCATGATATATATATAGATATACTGATTTTCTTTGGTTACTTTTAGATATTAACAGTTTTTGTGTGTAGTAAAAATCTGGAAAGTCAGGTAGAAAATGTTCAGTCTAGGTCAGGATCAGTGGCTCACGCCTGCAATACCAGCACTTAGGGAGGCGGAGGCAGGTGGACCACCTGAGGTCAGGAGTTCAAGGCCAGCCTGGTCAACATGGTGAAACTCCATCTCTACTAAAAATACCAAAAATTAGCTGAGCATGGTGGCGGGCTCCTGTAATCCCAGCTGCTCGGGAGGCTGAAGCAGGAGAATCTCTTGAACCTGGGAGGCGGAGGCTGCAGTGAGCAGAGATTGCACCATTGCACTCCAGCCTGGGCAACAAGAGCAAAACTCCATCTTAAAAAAAAAAAAAAAAAAAGTTCAGTCTCTTATTTGAGCTGAAGCTCCTCCCTTCCCTATTCCTGGAAACTGCACTGGAGAAGGAAGATGTGGTGGCTTTCCTCATTCTCCTTGTATCACCTTCTGCCCTGTTCACTCCTGCTGCACCTGGTTTGTCTAGGAATGGGACAGAGGATGGGAGAGAAGGAAAATAAGGGTCAAAGAAGTTCTCAGCCGGGCGCAGTGGCTCAGGCCTGTAATCCCAGCACTCTGGGAGGCCGAGGTGGGCGGATCACATGGTCAGGAGATCGACACCATCCTGGTGAAACCCCTTCTCTGCTAAAAATACAAAAATTAGCTGGGCATGGTGGCACGTACCTGTAGTTCCAGCTACTCAGGAGGCTGAGGCAGGAGAATCGCTTGAACCTGGGAGGCGGAGGTTGCAGTGAGCCGAGATTGCACCACTACACTCCAGCCTGGGCAACAGAGAAAGACTCCATCTCAAAAAAAAATTAAAAAAAAAAGTTCTCATGAGTGGTATGGTTGCAGTCTGCCACTGGTGCCCTCTGTAGGGGTTTTGGGCACCCTGCCCTCTGGCTTTGGGGATCTCTCTCTGCATGATGTCCTTGTGCAGGGAAGTACTTTCAGGCAACTGTCTCACCTCTCCTTCCAGAGCTCACATCTAGTGGCACAATGCATGCAACTTCGTTTTGTTGGGGTCCTTCTTGCATGGGCCCATTTCCAAATGTCTTCAATCCCACCACCCTCTTGAGGCACGGAGAAATTCAACTGGAATCTGGAAGGGCCCCTCCTCCCACCCTCCCTATTCTAACCAGACAGGCAGTTCCATTTAGTTCCAGCCTTTAGACACTTTTAGGCAAGCATCTGGCCCTGCCCCTATGCCACGCAAATTCTGGAGGACACAGTGATCTTCTCTCAGCACAGCTCTGTCACCTTATTCCATCCCGTGTCCTGGAGTCCACAGGTCCCTTTCCCTCAGCTGGAGGAGAGTGGTGAGCACCCCCTCCCCTCTCCTGATAACATCCTGTTGCATTACTAACAGGCACATTGTCTAAGAAGCCATTTTATCAGCCCATCTTTCAACGGAGTCGGGCTGAGCTTACAGTCTCACGTACTCAGGAAGAACATGGGGAAGCTGCAAGCCTCTCAGAAACATGTCCTCATAACTGCTCTGATACGTCCAGGAGCATCTCTCCAGCCAGGATCCGTGGAATGAGCGCAGCAGGCTGGGGGAGACAGATGAAGCTGGTCTCCTCCTCCTGACAGGATGTGCTCTGTGTCTACAAGCAGAGACGGTCCTGGGCTCTGGCGTGTGAGGACAGGGAGCCCAATGTCAGCAGCAAGACATGCTGGAAACTCTGTGAGGCTTCATCTGCCCACAGCACACCCAGTGGTCCTCACAGAGGGGCCAGGCCTGTGCTTTCCTCCTGTGCAGCAAAGGAGAGAATGGGGACTAAAATGGCAAAAGAATGATGATGATGATGATGATGATGATGATGATGATGATGATGATGATGATGATGATTGCAGTCACAATTTGCTATACTCTTACCTTACATCAGCAGGGGTTATGTGTACTGCCTTATTTAATCTTTGCAGCAACACCCTGAAGTGGTGTGGCAGACAGAATAATGGCCCCCAGAGATGTTCACATCCTAATCTCCAGAACCTGTGATATGTTATATTACATGGGGTGGGGGAATGGTGGATGCAGGGAGGCGGTGGTGAAGGATGCAGAGGGAATTAAGTTTGCTAATTAGCTGACTTTAAAATAGAAAAATTATCCTGGATTATCTGGATGGGTCCAATGTAATCATAAGGATCACTAAAAAGGAAAGAGAGAGAAGAATATCAGGGTGATACAACGTGAGAAAAACCAGACCAGCCATTGCTGACCTTGAAGATGGAGGAGGCCATGAGGCAGGACACAAGGGAAGATGGAGAAGCCAAGGAAACAGCTTCTCTCCTGGAGTCTTCATAAAGGAAATCAGCCCTGCCAACACCTCGATTTTATCCCAGTGAGACCCACTGAGGACTTCTGACCTCTAGAACCATAAGATAATTTGTTTTATTTTCAGCCACTACATTTGTGGTAATTTGTTGCAACAGCAATAGGAAACTGATACAAATGGGCACTATTTTGTCCCAGTTTCAGATGAGAAAGCTGAGGCTCAGAGAGATCAAGTAACTTCCCTAAGGTCACGCAGCTAGGAAGGGCAGTGCAAGAGTGGGAATTTGGACCTAGGGCTGTCTGGCTCCAAATCCGGGGCTTTCAGCACTAGACCATACTGCACTTTGATGAGGGCTGCGGTGTGCCCCTCACTGCACACCTGTCATCTCACCGAGTCCCCACAGCAAGCCCACAAAATCAATATCATGAACTGCTTTGCAGATGTAGAAGCTGGAGCTTCAGAGAAGTGAAGAGACTCAATGACCTCTCACAGCCAGAACATAAGAAGAAGGGAAGCCCCTGTGATTTGGTTTGAATTTGTGTCGCCTCCCAAATCTCATGTTGAATTGTAAACCCAGTGTTGGGGGAGGGGCCTGGTGGGAGGTGATTGGATCAAGGGGGCCGACTTCACCCTTGCTGTCCTGGTGATAGTGAGTTCTCATGAGATCTGGTTGTTTAAAAGTGTGTAGTACCTTCCCCCTTTCTCTTCCTCCTGCTCCCACCATGTAAAATGTGCCTCCTTCCTCTTTGCCTTCTGAAATGATTGTAAGTTTCCTGAGGCCTCCCCAACCACACTTCCTGTACAACCTGCAGCTCCATGAGCCAATTAAACCCCTTTTCTTTATAAATTACCCAGTCTTAGGTAGTTCCTTATAGCAATGCAAGAACAAACTAATACACTCTGCCTGTTGGGTTTGGGGGTACCCATATCAGCCTGCCCTTGGCATTCTCCTCAAGCCACCCTCTGAAGGCACAGAAAAATTCAACTGGAATCTGGAAGGACCCCTCCCCCCGCCCTCCCTATTCTAACCAGACAGGCAGCTCCGTTTAGTTTCATCTGGGCAACATATACTAAATGGCCTACTATGTGCTGGCACCATGAGGGGTCTGAGACCACAGGCCCTGGGTTCTCCACCATCTAGGCTTTCCTACATTGCAAAGGAAATGTCTGCTGCCTTTTTCCATCCTCAGCCTTTTCATTTTGGCTCTAATATCTGAATCACGGTATCCCAGAGGTCATGGAGCAGGGCCTGTCTTATCCTTCTAGTTCAGTTTACATTAGCCCAAAATTCTGGCCCAGAAGGTAAGCTTCTCAGCTGCTGCCATGAGCCTGGTGGTCTCCAGACAGTAGGATCTGATTTCATTGCATCCGTGTGTTTTCAGGTTCCCTCCCCACATCCTCATATGCAACTCCTTAAGACTTTCCAAGGAAAAAGGATCTGTGCTATTAGCCTCCATGCCCCTTCACTGATGGAAAATCTGTCCCTGCGCTCTACCCCAAGGATAAGAGATGCCGGCAGCAGAGGCAGCAGTGCCAGAGAATAATGTCCCTGTAGTGGCTGGACATGAAATCACTATGACAGATGTAAGGTGGTCCTGGGTCGTTCTGGCTTTCCCAGTTGATGCACCCTGTGCAGGCTGTTTGTATTTATAGTCCCAAAAAGTGATAAGGAAGGTCATTCATTGGCAGGAAGCCCACCTGGCAGATGCCTCATGGGTGGACACTCCTCCTGTTCATCATGGATCTTCAGACCCTCAAAGCTCCAATGTCTGTGATCAACTGGAAAGAGGCTATTACAAATGACCAGGCCCTCTTGGTCTTCATATCTGGAAAATCTGACCTGAGGAAAGGATTGTTGATTTCCACTCAAGGACGTGGAATCTCTGGACCAAGGAGAGGTCAGAGAGAGGAACCTTACTTGTTCGTGAAGAGAAATCCATTGTCATTTATCTGCTTGATGTGCCCCAAAGACCTAGTTTTTCCAGATAAGATAATGTGGTGGCCAGGATTCAGCATTCCATGCCTCTCCTTTTACCTACTTAATCTTAACATTTTGGTTCTAGATTTGGGTCCTACTTCTGGCAAAGAAAAGTAGGGAAGGGGTGGAGGTGCCCATCTTTTTTTTTCTTTGAGGTGGAGTCTTGCTCTGTTGCCAGGCTGGAGTAAATTACACAGGCACCTGCCTGTAATTAGACACCCAGCTAATTTTTGTATTTTTAGTAGAGACGGGGTTTCACCATGTTGGCCATGATGGTCTCAATCTCTTGACCTCATGATTCACCTGCCTCAGCCTCCCAAAGTGCTGGGATTACAGGCGTGAGCCACTGCACCTGGCTGGTGCCTAACTTATATAACAGGAAAACTTAAAGAAATGCTGAAATAGAAGACACTAGAAATGGACCAACATTAAGAACAGCCTGGAGGGAGAATGAGAGGAGAGAGCAAGGTTGACAATCTCTTGCAGATGATGGACAGGTCAAGAAAGTGAAGATGGGAAAAGATTTTGACATCCACCCATCCATCCATCCACAGGAGTTTAACAGGAACCTACATAGTCAATTCAAACATACTTATGAAGGGTAAGGCCTCCTCCTTGGTGAAATACCAGTGCTCCTGCCATTTGAAGAGAGGAGCCTAATTACAAGCTTATTCTGGGGTGAATAGGAGAAGGTGCTATGATTTGCCTTCATTTTTACCTGAAAGCTTAAATAACATCAGTCTAATCCTTAGTTTGGTAAACAGGTAAAATAGGCGCAAGTCTGAAAAAATAAGAGTCCACCACTGAGGCAGTTCTCATGGTCTGGCCAGGGTCAGGGGATGATCTTCCTTCCAGCAAGGGGTTTGCTGTGCGGGCTGCTGGGGGTGAAGGCAAGAAGGAACTGGTTAGAGCTCATAGAAGAAGAAGGCAGCATCTAAGGATTGAGGGATCCAAAAGAAGAAAGAAAATAATTTGCTGAATGAGCAAAGGTCTTTGGAAGAAAAACAATAATAAAAGAGGACAAGCAAGAGAAAGGAAGAGTGATAAGGAATTTATTCAATGGGGTGAAGCATCCGCCCAAGAACCAAGTCAGTAAAAAAGCCAAAGAGAAGCTTCCCAAGTGGAGAGAACACTGATGTAGGGAGAGCAGACCACATGCTTCAGCCTAAAGGAGTAGGTACTTGTCAAGGCCATGGTTGCAGTAGCCCCTTTGGGGAGTGGGTAAGCAGCCCAGCTGCTAAGGAAGTGGGATAAGGGAAATTAACTTTTTTTTTTTTTATTTTTTAGAGACAGGGTCTTGCTGTGTCTCTCAGGCTGGAGTGCAGTGGCATGATCATGGCTCACTGTAGCCTTGACCTCCTGGACTAAAGCAATCCTCCTGCCTCAGCCTCCTGAGTGACTGGGATTACAGATGCACATGACCATGCCCGGCTAATTTCTTTTTTAGTTTTTGTAGAGATGTGGGCCTCGCTATGTTGCCCAGGCTAGTCTTGAGCTTCTGGCCTCAAGTGATCCTCCTTCCTTGGCTTCCCAGAGTGTTGGGATTACAGGCATGAGCCACTGCCCCAGGCTGAAACTACCATTTTACCAAATGGCACCAGAGAGCCACTTAGGGAAGGAACCATCTTTATTTGTAAAAATACCATCAGAGTTTCTTAGGTGGTACAATGTGGGATTGTGATGGACTGAATTGGAAGGAGACAATAAAGAGCTCCTTAGCTAATAAATGCATGAAAATGGAAATGTAGAGAAGAGGAAAAGGCAGGAAGGAGAGAGGAAGCCTAGAAACATCACCGGGGGCTTCAGTTGTTAGAAATGACTGAGGGACAGGAAAGGGGAATATTACATTTTAAATGATCGGTTTGCAGTTCTGTGACATTCCTCCCCTCAATGTGCCCTCAAATCACAAGGAAAAATCTATGATGTACCTCATATGAGCTGCATCTGGGAGACATGAAAGTGCAAAATGGTGGGTCAAGAAGAGCCTATGTTCCTTATCTGGGTTGTAACCAAGGTGCTATTAAAGGCCCAGGGTACTAAATAGATAATAAGAATTATCAGGTCCTACAAAAATCAAGGTGCTGAGCTAGACTGGCCTCAGCCTTACCCCAGGACAAGCCAGGATTTGTGTCTGTTTCACCTAGGCCTTAAGACAGTGCATCTCAAACTCTCATGCCTCAGGAAATTATCTGGAATTCTTTTGAAAACCCAAATAGGAACCCACTCCCTGGGCATCTGATTCAGAAGGTCTAGGTGGAGCCCATGAACTCTCATTTCTAACAAGTTCCCAGAGGATGCGGTTGCTGCTGGTCTGGGGACTACTCTGTGAATGGCTATGCTTAAGAGACAGAATGACCCACACTCTCCCAGTAAGCTCAGGATCCTTCTTTCCTATATCTACCTCTCTTGCCAGGTAGCCCACTGCCCTGTGAAGGTTCAGTACCTAGACTTTCTCATCATCATTGATGGCTGCCCTACCCAGGAAAGGAAGGAGGGACTGATGAGGGATGGTCATTGGGTCCGCCCCTCAGTTCCAGGGAAAGCAGCCAAGCTAGCTCCTGAACAGATGAAAATGAGAAGTCACCGGCACTTTCCCCACCACTCAGCATCCTATTTGCCAATTGATTTCTCCATCCTTTTGAGCTAAGTTGTGAGCTCCATGAGGGCAAGGTCTGGCACATAATAAGTGCTTAATAAATGCTTGGTAGGTGGGGTGGGGTGAGTGAATTACCCCCTCAAACTCCTGAACAGGTCAAACATTCCACCTGGGCCAAGGTGGAAAGGAAGATTGGGAGCTGGGGATGGAAGTAACAGGGTGGCCCCAAGATCAAGGTCGTCTGCCCTTTAGACTTCAGATCCCCTGGTCTCCAGCTGCCTCCCTCCCATTGCAGAGCCAGAGAGGAGTCTCTGGGCTCCTCTCTCCAACTCTAGGCCTAAGAATGTGATTGTGTTGGCAAAGGTGGAAGGTGCCATCTCGTGGGAGAGAAAGAGGAGGAGTAAGGAGGGGCTCTGACCAGCATAGGGAGATGAAAGGAAAGAAACTGCATCTCCCTAAGGCAACGGAGGTTGTCTTGGAGCAGATGAAGCAGAGTTTGTGAGGGAGGCTGCCCCCCAGCCCTTCACCATTCTCCCATTCTGCCTCCTCCCCCACTATCCACCTCCTACTCAGAACCAGTGACTAATTGCATCGCATTTCTCTTTGACTTGCGTCACCCAGCAGAGAGCGTGTGGTTGTTTTTACAGCTTATTCTTTCAGGGATTCTAAGTGACATTTTTTAAGTGCTCTTCCCCTGCCTCGGAGCAGCACACCCTCCTCTCCTCTCTCCCCCTCACTCTCTTTTCTCCCCCCCTCACTCATTTCCCTCTTCCGGGGGCTGCTGGCAATAAGAACAGCTCAGGGGGCAGAGGGGCAGGCCTCCCAAAAGCAGCCGAGAGATTTTCCTGCTCCCTGGCCCTTGGGAGACCTGACAGGGGAGAACCCCACAGGAGATACCCCCTCACCCTGCAAGAGAGGGCCCGTACTGAAAGCCATACTGGAAGGCTGTTCTTTCTTCTGTCCTTCTTTCCCTCCTTCCTCTAACCTTTCTTCATTTCTTCTTTCCCTCCTTCCTCCCTTTCTACAATTCTTCTTCCCCTCGTTCATTCCTCCCTTCCTTCTATTCCTCTTTATATCCCCTCCTTCTCTCCATCCCTCCTTCCTTCTCTTTCTCATTCCTTTTTATGATCATAGCACTGAGTACCTGCTAAGTGCCAGCCCCAAGTATGGAGTCACAGGCAAAACAAACCCAATTTCTCCTCTCCAAGTGATGAATGGAGTAGGAGGTGCATTGTTACCAATGAGTAAACTGTTACAATGCAATGAGTATATCCTATACTCTGGAAGGTTATAGGGGTCTCACATTGCATAAAGCAGGCACCAAACCTAATCTGGGGGAGAAAAGATGATCGGGGGGACTTCTGGGAGGTGATGTTATGAAATGAGGATGGAATTTTGTAGAAAAAGGGGTAGAGAATAGAGAGAAATAAAGCAACAAGTGCATCATCATGGTTCAAATACAGTAGGAAAAGCATGAAGTGAGACCTCCGACAGCTCACTGTGAGCTGTGCCATCAGGCAAATCACTCCCATCCATGACTCGCAGGTTTCCCGCTTGGTAAAATGATGGATTTGGGCCAGTTTACCTCTAAAATCCCCTCCAGCTTTAAAACTGATAGTCAGATCTTTCATCATCAAAGAAAGGCAAGCATCGCACTATGAAGGACAGCTGTTAGTGAAAGGGTCAGTGGGCTTGAAATCTGAGGACCTACGTTTAAATCCAGGCCACTTGCTGCTTGCGTGACTTGGGCAAGTAGTCTCAATCTCCTCATCTGTAAAATGGGGATAAGAATGTTACCTGTCATGCTGGATTATTTGTAGAATGGTATGAGATAATGCATTTGCAAGAGTATATTGTGCACAGAGTGACTAAGTTCTGAGCTACCGTTGCCAGGGGTGTGTCTCTTGGCCCACACAGATGTTAAGGACCTAGGCATCTCTTTTTGTTTGAATTTCAAGCAGGGATTCTTCCATGAAAAGAAGAGAGATGCTTAAAACCCCAAATCCCAATAGTCAGAGAGCATGGGAAAAGAGCCACCAACAAAACACTGGTGATCCCAAAGGGCTTTTTTTTTTTCCTGCCAGAAGAACCTCTGACAGGGACAGAAAATAGTAACATCACAAGACCCTCCCCAGATCAGAAAGACTTCCCACTCCAAATGCCTCAAAGAAAGAAGCAGACATCTCAGCGCAGAGCAGACTATGATGGACAAGAATACAGAGGGGCATTTGGAACAAAATCCAAATCAGACCACAACTGTCTCAAATCCACTGAACTCAAAGACTTACCTGCCCCTTAGTGAGGAGGTGCAGAGACAGACGGACACCAGGACCACTGATGCTCTCTCTGCTTGTGGAGATCACTAGTTAACAGTCACAAGGGTAAGCCCTTCCCAAGAAATACTTTGGGCAGCATCAAAAGTCTCCAATTGAAGAACTCTTGGTACCTGCACATACCTGGGCTAGTGGACCCTATCTGACAATTACAGTCAAGGTTCCAGTGCCAAGAGGGAGCAAAACTAGGCAAGCTATGCCCTTCCTGAACTCTGTCTGGGATGCATTGCTGTTATGAAATATCTGGCATAGTGATTGGCACATGACAGCCCCCCAAATGTCATGTGAGCAATATCTTACTTGTATCTATTATTTGCAAAGTGATTTTTCATCCATTATCTCCTTTAATCCTTACAATAACCCCATGAGGAAGTTGATATAACAGTGCTCATTGTGGTAGCCAGGAGTGCTATCCACCAAATATTTGCAGTTCTCCCCGCTTTCTGGGCACATGGTAAAACTGCACTTCCCTGCATCCTTAGAGTTAGAGGTGACCACATGACCTGCTCTGACCAGTGAAATGTGAGCAGGATCATGTGGTTACCTCCAGGTGGAAACTCTAAGAGCCCTTGTACCTTCATTTTCCCCGACTCCCCCTGTCCCACTGCCACAGAAATTGGCAACATTTCTGATGGCAACTATTTTGTCAATCTGAGTCCTTAGAATAAAGACAACATGTAGTGCAGCTTTTAGTGGCCCCAGGATGGACATGAAAAATAAATTAGAAATAAAACTTTGATGTGATAATCAACGAGATTTGGGGGTTGTTTGTTACTGCAGCATCAGCCCATGCTGACTGATACACTCATGTTACAAACAAGAAAACCAAGGCTGAGATAGGTTAAGTGAACTAACTTGTCTTAAGTAATACAGCAGGACAGTGGCAAACCCAGGATATAAAGGGTGTTCTTTCTAAGTTCAATGTTGCAAACCCATCTTGAACTCAGCCCCTTTGGATCTAGAACTACAGAACGTCTTTTGTCTTCATCATTAATCCCTATTCGCAGCTTCAGGCTGAAAAAAACAATCACACAAGATGAGTCAGTTCATGAGTATCCTCACTGGGTTGAAGCTTCTAAGAACCTTGAAACTTCTCAATTACAGTCAAAGCTCTTGCCATCAGCAAACAGGTAAGGCCCTATGCTAGGCCTCCGTTTCTCTACTAAGGGCAGAATAGAGAAGATGGCTTGGTTCATCAGCCCTTTCTACTTTCCTATTTAGGGCTATGAGAGGAGGCAAGTACAGGCATACCAGAGCAATTAGGTGATGGCTTAAGCAGGGGAGCCCAAAAGTCCTGCCCACACAAAGAACTACACCCACATTGGCTGCAGGCCATGCTGCCAGGTGGTGGTAGAGAAGCCTCAGAGGTCTGAGAATTCTGGAAATAATTGTCAATGGAGCTCAGTTATCGGTGACAAGAAGTGGATGGGGCTTTAGAGATACAGCCATGTCCAGCATAGACTTTCCTCTAAGAAAAAGAATAGATCCAGCTCCGTCACGTGGAGGTAAAAATAGCTCAGAGTCACTGCTCTTGGCTTAGGCTGCTAGCGTAAGCCTTTTAATGGAGGTTTTGGGTGCACCACACAGCCAACCTCACCCTAGCCCAGGCTTGCATAATGGTCTCCTGGGCAGCCCGTCAGGCCTGTGGTCACTACACAATGTCCTTCATAGGCGCCTCTGAGTTGGCCCAGCCTTGTCCAGCAGTTTCAATGTACTAGGCCTCAGGGGCAGGTGTGGTTTCTTGTTTCACGGTGTCTCAGCTCCCCAAAAGGAGCTCTAGGATGCCCAGGACAAGAAAGGTTTCCTGTAAATTGAGCATTTACCAGGTCACATGCATTGCCCTGGACATTTTACTTAATCATTTAGACTTAAGTCATTTAGACTTCACAATCCTTCTGTTGGGCTGATCCTGTTCCACTCATTTTGCATTGAGGAAACTGAGACTCTGGAGAAAAGCACCATAGCACAGTGCCTGGCAAGTATTAAATACTCACATAAACAATAATTCTTATTATTACCAAGGTCATCAACAGTCATCATCATCATTGAGAAGATCCAGACTTCAAATCATTCCATAGTGTCTCCAAACCCCTTATTTTAGACATCAGAAAACTCTTTAGAGCAAAGTTTATCAAACTTTGATGCAAATCAGAATCACTTCAGAAATTCTAAAAAAAAACAAAAAAAACAAAAAAAAACAAACAAAAAAAAGAAACACAGATGCATGGGTTCTATCCTAGTCCACATAAATAAAAGTAAACAGATTTGGGGCCCAGGTTTTGGTATTTTATTGTGGTTTCCCGATAATTCTAATATACCTCCTAAGTTTGAGAGCCCTTAACTTAAATAGAAGAAAGTTTCACTGTCACCCACATACCTACCCTCAGTCCCAATACCTCACTCACTCTCCTGTGTACTGGGATGGAGTCTCTAAAGTCTGAGATCTCCTGCCTTAAATCCTGGGTAACTAATCTTTGACCATTAGTTCCCTAAGAAAAGTGGTGTGGGTGGCTGGGTGCGGTGGCTCACGCCTGTAATCCCAGCACTTTGGGAGGCTGAGGCGGGTGGATCACAAAGTCAGGAGATCGAGACCATCTTAGCTAACACAGTGAAACCCCATCTCTACTAAAAATACAAAAAAATAGCCAGGTGTGGTGGCAGGCACCTGTAGTCCCAGCTACTCGGGAGGCTGAGGCAGGAGAATGGCGTGAACCCTGGAGGCAGAGGTTGCAGTGAACTGATATCAGGTCACTGCACTCCAGCCAGAGCAAGAGTCCTTCTCAAAAAGAAAAAAAAAATAAGAAAAAAGAAAAGTGGTATGGGTGGTTGGGGTAAGCAGCCTCTAAGATGGCCCACAGATTTCATTGCCATATCTTGGTATTCACACAGTGTAATCCCTTCTCCTTGAATGTAGGCTAGATTTACTGGCTTACTTCCAATAAATAGAATGTGGCAGAAGTCATGGAATGCCACTCCTGACACTGGGTTATGAAAAGACTGTGGCTCCCTTGCTTCTGCTTTGCCAGGCGCAGTGGCTCAAGCCTGTAATCCCAGCGCTTTGGGAGGCCGAGGCAGGCGGATCACGAGGTCAGGAGATCGAGACCATCCTGGCTAACACGGTGAAACCCTGTCTCTACTAAAAATACAAAAAATTAGCCGGACGTGTTGGCGGGCGCCTGTAGTCCCAGCTACTCGGGAGGCTGAGGCAGGAGAATGGCATGAACCCAGGAGGCGGAGTTTGCAGTGAGCCGAGATTGCGCCACTGCACTCCAGCCTGGGGGACACAGCAAGACTCCGTCTCAAAAAAAAGAAAAAAGAAAAGACTGTGGCTCCCATCCCAAGTGCCCTCTCTTGCTCTCACACTTGCTCCTTCTGAAGGAAGCCTGGTGACACCACGTGAGCTGCCCTGTGGAGAGGCCCTCGCAGTGAGGAATTGTCATCTCCAGCCGACCTCCAGCAGTGACCCCAGGGCTGCCAACAGCCATGGGAGTGAGCTTGGAAGCAAATCCTCCTTCATCAAGCCTTGGGGTGGCCATAGCTCCTGTCAGCCTTGATGACAGCCTGTTAGCCTGAGCTAGAGAGACCTGGATTCCTCACCAACAGAAACTGTGAGATAGTAAGTGCTTGTTAAATAAGTCATGAATTTTGGAGGTGATTTGTTAAAAAGGAATACATAACTAATATGATTACGCTTGTAGGTAAAGAATTAAGGTAGGTAGAGCTGTTGCCCTCAAGGATGCCCATATCTGAATCCCTGAACCTCTAAATATGTTACAACATGGCAAAGTGGACTTTGAAGATGTGATTGTGTTAAGGATTTTGAAATGAGATTTTCCCAGATTATCCTGGTAGGCTCAATGTCATTATAAGGATCCTTCAATAGTAAAGACAGGGACAGAAGAGTTTGAATCAGAGACACAGCAGCACGAGAAAGACTTGGCCCACCACTACTGACTTTGTAGTTGGAAGAAGAGACCATGACCAAGGAATGCAGTCTCTAGAAGCTGTTCTTCCCAGGGGCCTCCAGAAGGAACATGGGCTGTAATGAAATCTTGATTTTAGCTGAGTGAGATCCATCTCAGTCTTCTGACCTCTAGATATGTAAGATAATTTGTTTTAAGCTGCCAAGTCTGTAGCAATTAGTTACAGCAGCAACAGGAAACTAACACAGGCATGAACAGGACGCTACTAGGAAGAGTTTTTTCTGCACAAATACAGTAGTGTTGACATCTCTGTAGGAAGCTAGGCTTTGATGAGGCAAGTATAGTTATTGGGATAAAGCAATGGGGTTCATGAGAATAAGGATGTCACTAGTTTGCCCCCTTAGGAGAACCCAGTTGGAATAGTACAGTGTCTTAGCCCCGGAGCATTTCCCTAACATACCCACCAGCTATCCCACAAAAGCATGTCACAGACTAACCCCTTTGGAGGGTTACTGAGAGGGTGAGATAATGCAGGACAGAGGCAATCCTGCTTGACATATCTATAGCGTCATCTCCAGGGACTAGCAAGGCAGAGAGCTGCCTACACAATCCCCAGCTGGCCTTCCTACTGGTATCACACACTCCCATCTCCTTCCCACCACTCAACTTCCAGAAGATAGAGGTTGGGTCAGGAGTGATGAGACGGCAATGGAAAGCCCCTCCCCAAAACCGCCCCTGGACCTCAAAGCCACTAAAATCTCCATGGCCAAATCTGACTTTACTCAAACAAGTAACCTCCCCACCCTGACCCCAGACTACCCAAGAGTCTACCTACTGAATTTCTATTATAATTAAGACTTCTCACTCTACATAGCTCATCTAATTTTGTCCCTGGTGAATCAATGTAGTAGCAACCGAGAAACCAAGGCTCAAAGAAGTTAACTGGTCGCAAAGCCAAGGCTGGAATCTAGATTTCCTGATTCCAGTCCTACATCCTGTCCACCAAACCACACTTTTCCCCACTTTTAGCAAAAGAACTCAAAATAAAATCTAATCGCCGGGGCTGTGAGACAGACAGAACTAAGTTCCAAGGCTGGCTCTGTCACAGAATTCTTGTCATTTCCCTGAGCCTCAATTACTCCATCCCTGAAATGAAGATCTAGTGGGAAAACATGAGACTGAGTCTGTGATGGTGTCAGAGAGCTGAGGAGAAACACAGAAATACCCAGAAAGTCAGTGGCCACCCCCACTCAAATTTCCAGGCCCAAAGCTGGAAACCATGAGAAGACAAAAAAATTCTCCAAAGTTTTTTTTTTTTTTTTTTTTTTTTTTTTTCCACAACAAACTTTGAAAACTAGAATGTGGGTGTGAGCATTACTTTAAGGATTTTTTAAGTGACACGTGGATCACCTGTCAAGGAGCCAGGACCAGAATGCTGGTTTTAATTACACCGAATATTTCACTTTCTTATGCAGAGGCATAATCAATTATCTTATTTAAAGGCATTACGATAATGTGTGTGTAAAATGGAGCCATTCCCTGTATTGCATTAGATTCTGCTAATTATAGGAGAATGTTTGGAGCTAAAATGTCAACTTGTCATCCGGATGGCTTGTAATTCAGGATTTGCATTCATAGACGGGAAGGGAACTCTGACAAAAATTGCATTCAGCTCGAGTTCGTCTGGCCTCTACCTCACAGGCTCCAGCAGCAAGGAGAGAATTGATCTCTGCTCTGCCCCTGCTCCTATCCGCCACAGTGGGCTCTCCATCCTCAAGAGGGCAAGGGAGGGCTGTTGGAGCAGGGGCAGCAAACCACACCAGCTACAAAAATGGAAACACAAGATCCCTGCTGAAAACCTACCCACTCACCTCATTAGTTTTCTTCCTAGTAACAGACATTCCAAACGCGGTTTGTAAAGAGATGAGGTTCCTAAGAACTGACGGTCTTTGGCTTTCTTGGGAATGTCAGTTGAATTTAATTCAATTCAACAAATATTTCACTCCCAAGTGAGTGCCTACTGTGTGCACCATGCCGGGTGTTTAGTGTAGAGGGCACTGGTTCATAGTGTGGAGTCTGGAGCAGACAGCCTGCATCAGCCTCTGGAACTTACTAGAGGTGTGCACTGTGAGTCAAGCTAACTCTCTGTGCCTCTGATTCCTTGTTTGTAAAATGGGGACAGCAGGGTCATTATAAGGATGAGACAGATGATGTCTGTGAAGTGCTTAGAAGGAGCCTGATGTCAGTTAAGCAGTCAACAGACATACCTGACATTGTAGTCATGACCACGACATATGCCAGCTCCAAGGGAAACAGACATTGAACAAGTAGGAGGGATCCCCTACCCTTCCAGGGGTATTCACCCTAATACCCCACTTTCGCACAGCCATTGGCTTCATAGCAAGCTATTTCACCTCCTGTATGTCACTGTATCCTCCCCAAACTCATATGATTATCCTCCCAAAACAACAAAAAGGACCTTTCAGAGCAATGAGGTGAGTGATTTCCCTCTTTCAAGATAACCCTTCTGCCAAGGGGAAGCAAGAATAATAGCCCCTCTGGACAGAGAAGGGAACCTGTCCCCCGGTTGAATTCTCTTCTCTCCAGCCCATCTGCCCAACTCTTCCCAGCTGCTGCAAACTCAGCCCTGAGTACAGAGGACCAGGGCTGGGATACATCAGGAGCCCTTTCGCTGATAGCAACTACAGGATGAAAACAATCTGCGTAAGCCAGCCAGCGTCATCAGGACAGGGTCAGCTGGGGCCAGGGTGAGCTGAAGCCAGGGTGCCTATGGGAGAGGTTTTAAGATCCAGCCTCCCTCTCCACCACCAAGGCACCATTCCCAGGGCCACTCTAGGTCAGCTGGCTGATTCCTAGGCCACCTCACTTTGTCCTTCTCCTCTCCCCAACCCTCCCCAGGACCCCAGCCAGCTTTCTTCCATCTACATGCATCTCAGAACTCCCTGAGCAAAGCTTTGGACTTTTCTCCAACTGCCCAGTGCTTCCAGAAATCCTCCTTCCAGATCAGATTTCACACCTCCATGCCTGGCCTCAGGGCTCAGTGACTTGGACTGTGTCGTTCTTCCTGGTTGGAGAGCCCAGCCATATGGCCTTGTCCACCTGGACTTGCTCTGCTGCCCTCAGGAGTGACCAACTCAAAACGAGGTACCCAAGACACCAGCTTTCCCAAATGCCTGTCAAGACCATGTTACTTCACCCTCCCCACCACCATCTTTCTTCAACTGTTCTTAGATTTCCAGGAAACCTGTGAGGTTGGATCAGTCTCTGCAGCTCCCAAGGAGAGTGACCATATACCACGCCCCCATTCTATCTTCCCTGGACTTTGCTTTTTAGCGGGATCCTGGTGTCTAAGAGCAGAACCATATCTGGAGCACCCCTTTTTCCTGGGAGTTAGGCTCTTACTCTCCAGCTTTAAAGCTTCTTGTTTTGATAATATTTTTCTCCTTTAAAAATCGTGCATGCCAAAAAAAGGATTGAATGTTTATTATAGAAAATTGGAATGTACAAAAAAGTAGAAGGAAGGGGGAAAAATCATTCATTAATCCTCTGCCAGGAGGGCACTGCAGTTAGCATCTGCTTGTTGAGTTTCATAGATGGGCTTTTTAAAGTTGAACCAATCATAGACTGAGAGTTGAAATTAGTTGCAGCTCACAACACTGTGGAAGTGTGGGATCCAGTAATCTATGAGACCCACCGATGTTTCATATTTCCTCCCCAAATAGAGGATTTCTTGAAGGTCTAACCCCCTATAGACTGACTTATTATTATTATTATTTTGAGACAGAACCTCACTCTGTTGCCAGGCTGGAGTGCAGTGGCATGATCTTGGCTCACTACAATCTCCGCCTCTAGGGTTCAAGCGATTCTCCTGCTTCAGCCTCCTGAGTAGCTGGGATTACAGGTGCATGCCATCATGCTCAGCTAATTTTTGTATTTTTAGTAGAGACGAGGTTTCACCATGTTGGCCAGGATGGTCTCTATCTCTTGACCTCGTGATCCACCTGCCTTGGCATCCCAGAGTGCTGGGATTACAGGCGTGAGCCACCTAGTGCCTGGCCTAGACTGAATCTTTATGAGGCTGTGCAGGGTGGCCACTTGGACTGTTATTTCAACTATATTTCACTTTGGTCCCTGGAAAAACCCCTAATATCTATAGCCTTGTGTCCCTAACCTCTGGGTTTCAATGGTTCCCTGCTCCAGTTAGCTCCACATCTCCAGCTCCAGCCCTGGCCTCTATCCTGAGCTCAGAGCCACATACCAAACTACATCCCAGTGTCTCCTGCTCACACCCAGTGGCTCAAAACTGAACTCACTCATCTTTACCCTTCAGACTTGCTCTGCCACCCACCTCCTCAGCAGCATTATTTACTCACTCACCCAAGCTGGCAACCTCCAAGTCATCTCTGACTCATCTCTCTTGCTTGTACCAGTAATTCATCAAGTCTCTTTGTTTCATCTCTGAAATGTCTTGCACATCATTCCTCTCTCATCTCCACCACCACTGCTGAATAATTTCATGTCTTCTTACTGGGGCAGCCGATCTTCCTAACCGATCTCACCCTCCTTTCTCAGCCTCACTGACAGTGCTTATCTTCCCAGGCACTTACTATGTCTCAGGCACTTTTCACTGATCACCTCCCAAGGACAAAGTACTTATTGTTGGCCCTGTGCTACATTTGAGAATCCAACACTCAGACAAGCTAAGCATCTCAGTTATCTATTAACAAGTAGCAAAGAATCCCAAGACTCAAGGCCTTGAAACAAGGGTGATTCTTTATGTCTTACAGTCTGTAGGTTTACAATCTGGGTGGTTCTTCTACAGGTCTTACATGGGATGACTCATATGGCTGCAGTCATCTGACAGCTTGACTGGGGCTGGATGTTGAAGATGTCCTCAATCCATGCCTGGCAGTTGATGCTGGCTGTGAACAAGACACCTTGGTCCTCCTTCATTTAGGTTCTCACCTTCCAGTAGGCTACACAGGCTTCCTTTCATGGTGGCCTCGGGGCAGCATTCCAAGAGAGTGGAAAGCAAAAGCTTCAAGGCCTCTTAAAGCCCAAGTTCTAGAACTCTCCTAATGACAATTCTGCTCTATTTTATTAGTCAGAGAAGCCATAGGCCAGCCCAGTACCAAGGAGACAGAGAAATGTACCTATTAATGGGAAAAGTGGCAACATCCTGTTGCAAAAGGGTGAGGACACAGGGAGGCCTGATTCACTGGGAACCATTGTAATAATGAGCTACCACACTACAGAACTTGTCTACAGTCATCCACTCAACTTGAAAATCCCAGGATATAAACCTGAGTCTTCTGATTCCAGTGTTCTCCCATGTTCACATTTGTTGCCAGACCTGATTCCCACTGAGAAGCAGTCATCAGTGGATGGGTCACCGTGAGTAGTCACTTGATCTGTGCTGCCCTCCGTCCTGAATGAAAGTTGCTGTCAACTAGATCAGCACCACCTCATCTTCCAGTAGTTCTGGCTTTGATAACAGCTGCTCATCCCACCTTCCCACTCACCATGTCCAGCTTGGCTCCGGCAAGCAGCATAATGCAGGACTCGAGAACTCCCCCAGGTCCCCAGACTCCATTAAGAAGCTGATTAAAATTTGATGCTCCCATTTAACACCTATTAGCAAACACAGTGCCCTCCTGCCAGGAGAGAGAAGTTGGGAAAGGGGCCCTCCCCAGCTCCCAGCAGCACCCTTTGTGCCAGGGTAGCAACCATTAGCTGGAAGAAAGATAAAGAAGAGGTGGATTGGGTGTGGAGGGAGGAAGAGGTGGGGGTTGTGTGTTATTTACAAAAGACCACCACTTCCTGAGCCCCAAAGTGGGACTGAGAGCTTGAGTCCTCAGTGCAGTTGTCCCACAGTGGACAGTGGAACCAGGCCAGACATGAGAAATTGGCATCCAAGAAACTGCAGCCCAAAGGGATCATGAGGGGCCACTGTCTCTCCCACCATCTTCCTACCAGGCAAAGTCTAAACTGTCCAAGACCATGAGAAGATGCATCACGGGAATGAATGTAATCAGGATATCAATGCTGTATTTGAAAGACTGAATCTCTGTTCCCAAGGTCAGCTGTGGGAATATCCCTCAAAAATCCCCAAAAGGAAGGAGATTCAAGGGAATCTATGGCAGTTTTCCATCCCTTCATTCCTAGGCAGAATGATTTAGAGGCTGAGCACATCCAATTTGGGGTAGGAGGGAAGACATAATCAGACATATGTTGACTGAGCACTTACTATGTACCAGTCCCTGGCATGAAGGGGGACTTAGAGCAGGAAACAGAGTCTCTACCCTCAAGGAGTGTATGATTTCACTAAGACCACAGGTGCACACACACCTGCAGTTAAGTAACAATACAAGGTGTTCTTTATATATATTTTAGAGACAAGGTCTTGCTATGTTGACCAGGCTGGTCTCAAACTCCTGGGCTCAAGTGATCTTCCCACCTCAGCCTTCGAGTAGCTGGGATTATAGGCATGAGCCACCAAGCCCAGCCAAGGTGTTATTAGAAGGAGCACAGAACTAGGGTCTGAATCCCAGGATTGTCACTTACTAGCTCCATGAGAAACTTCATAAAAAACAAATACAAATTTTATGCTCCTGGTGAATGCTTAGCTAACACAGTGCCTTCCTGCTAGGAGAGAGAACTCAGAAGAGGGCTTCCCTGGTAACTTTGAAGGTCAGGGTGGTGATCATTAGGAGAAGCCTAGCAAGTCATGTTTAATCTTAAGCCTCAGCATCCTCCTCTGTAAAATGGGGATGGTGACACCCACCACACAGGGCTGTTAGGAAGACTGGGTGATACAATGCCTGTGAAAGTACAGTGTCCAGTGGCTATTCAAAGTCAAGCCTTGTGATTACCATGACAAGTGTTAGGAGATGAAGCCACCCTTCCAGGTTATAGAGCTTCCTGGGGTCAGTGAAGTAACATGGAAATCAAGGTATCTTACCATTTATCAGATTAGCTTTATTCCCCGCAAGGCCCCCTCCCTGAGATACAAAGCCCTTCTGGTCCTACCCTCTAACTATGGCCCTCAGCACATCCCATAACAGGTATTTTCACAGCAGAGCCATGACAGCCCCCAGGGGAGCCAGGATGACCAGGGGTCCCCTAGGACCTTTGCCCATCATGTGGACATTCCCTCCACACACTTACCCCAGCCCCTCAGAGTCTTGTGTTAATCAATGGCTCCCCTTATCTCTGGCTCCTCTGTGGCCTTTCCTCCATCCAGCAGTCTTTTGCTTTAGGACTCAATGCCCTTGGCTTCCCTTTGAAGCCCTGACTTTCCCCATTTACCTAGAACCAGCCCTCAGCACCGAGCTCCAGAGGGTACTGTGGACTTTACACTATCACAGGATGGTAGGGGAGGGGACAGGACGGCCAAGGAAGACCGGAGGGGGCAGGGCCCAATGGCACCTTGAAGACTGCACCTCCCTGGGGTTATGGAAAGGGGGGACGGTTGGGGGCTTCTCAGCAACTGTGCCTCACTGAGGGGTAGGGCAGCAAAAGAGTTTTGAGGATGATATGAAGTAAACTTGAGAAAGAAGACTGGAAGCCAGGGTGGCTGGGCCCGCCCTGCCTGCTGGGACCCAGGTTGTGGTTGTGATCTGGAGACTCTGTTGACTCACAAAAAGTTGGGCACTTTTAAGTAATAGAGGGATGGAATCGAATTAATGGTTTTGGGAAGGTGCCTTGGCAGGGATCAGGGAGGTTCCTTTTGTGGGAGGACAGCTCTGTATGCAGGGTGACTGGAATCACTCCCAAGGCCCTGCTGCAACCTCCCAACTAGGCAGGGGCTTCAGAAAGTAAGACCTCACAAAAGGCAGCGACATTGTTTGCTAGAGTCTCTGAGCCACACCCTTGATTCCTTGCTCTGGAGTCAAATCCAATTCCCACCCCTTTCCCTCTACCTCCCATGGCTTGCTCTGCCATCCTCTGCAGCCTCCAGGTGGCCACAAGAATGTCCTTTCTGGCTTAGGGCCCCCTACACACACTGACAAAGTACCCCCAGCAGGGCATCAGGTTGAAAGAGATTAGAGTTGAGAATAATTAACCCAAGATCAGAACTCCTCTTTGTCACTTACTAACTGTGCAGCCTGGGCAAATTGCTCAATCTTTCTGGGCCTTGGCTTTCTCATCTGTAAACTGAGAATCATAAACTCCCTTTGCAGGATAGTGGTGGGATTAAATGAGATAATGTATCTAAATGTATTTCCATTGAAGTCAAATAAAGTCTAGAGACAAATCTCTAAAGTATAAATGTTTTGTTTTGGGAAGCAAGAATTGCAATTTAGGGCTTACACACAGACCGGGTGGTCTCCAGTATGTCGGGAGAACAAAGAGAAGGTTGAGAGTTTTATTAGAAATGTTATGCATTGTTTTGAAAGAAAGGTCATTGGCGCTAGAGAAGGTTTTGGGAGCTGGCAAGCTCTGATTGGTGAGTGACTGTGGTAAGTAAAACCAGTCTTAGAGTCACGGCAGGTTGTTTCAGCAGTTACTAGGTAAAACTGGCCTTAGGGTCTCAGCAGGCCATTTCAGCAGTGGCACTTGTGAAAAATTTAATTCTTGGAGCTGGTGTTCCGTGCCCCGAGTACTTTTTTCCCCTGGCTCCTGACTCTGATTTAGTTGAGTGTGACAAGAATGACCCAGTTTGTATAATCAACTTTCACACTCCTAGCCCAGTGCCTGGAACACAGTGGGCCCTCTCCCCTCATCCAGATGCATCATTAGATACCCATTGGTCATCACAGAGAGAGCACATAATGAGGTGCCTAGTCCATAAACAGCACTCCATTGGGAATCTGTGGCCTTAGAGATGGCCTCTCCTCCTCTCTGCTGCCTGTATCTTCTGTCTCCTGTCCCCACTGCACTGCCTGCATCAGGCTCTCACATGTCATCCTTCCAATCTGTGGGGACAACCTCTCCCTGGTCCTCTTTGCCATGACCAGGTGAAGCCTCCTGAAAAGTCAAGAAACTGCCACTCCAGCCCCCAGAATATGCTCAACTCCGTTTCATGGCTTATAAAGGCTTCTCATTCCCACCCTAACCTGCTCTCCAGCCCAAACACCTTCACACTTTGCACCTATAATCCAATCACTCCAAACTCCCCACCATCCCCCAGATACCCTGCTTATGCCTCCATGCCCAAGCAACTGCAATTCCATCTGCTTAGAAGACACATCCCTGCTTTCACCAGCACTGGCTCCACGTGAAACCCTTGAATACTCGAGACCCAGATCCATGCCACCTCCTCAGCAAAGCCTTCCCCAGCACCCCAGTAGATGCCATTGGTTTTTCTCTATGCCAGGGGCCTGCAATCTATGGCCCATAGGCCAAATCCAACCCACCATCTGTTTTTCTACAGACCGTGAGTCAAGAATGGTTTTGACATTTTTAGGTATTTGAAAATAATCAAAATAATAATATGCCATGTCATGTGAAGATTACGGACATTTTAGTGTCCATAAATAGTTTTATCAGAATACAGCCATGCATAATCCCTTAGGCATTGTCCATGGTTGCTTTTGCACTACTACAGAGTTGAATAGTTGCAACAGAGACTGCATGACCCACAAAGTTTAAAACATTTACTCTCTGTTCCTTGACATAACAGAAAAGCTTGCCGATCTTGGCTCTATGATGCTACAATTTTTATTTCAAATGCTCTTGTACCAGGATCTGTCTTTTCTGTGGATGATGAACAACTCAAGGGGAAGTCTTGTTCAACACTGATCTTTGGGCCTATTCCAGCTCCTAGGAGTAGTAGACATTCAATATTCTGCTCCCACTGGAAACACCTCTTCAATGGTCCCAGCTCCCACAGGCAAGCCCCAATGCCTGGGATCTGGTAATACCCACTTCTCTTTGTCCCTGCGGCCCTATTGGTAGGGCCTGCTGGAGACACTTCCTGAAGCATCATTCCCCCTCCAGAAATAGAAACTACAGCCTAACAGAGTAAGTTGACTTGCCTAAGGTCATGCAGTTAGAGATTCAAATCCAGACCTTTCCCTGCAAACTTAACACTACCCTCTCATCCTTCCCAAACACAGCCTGCCATGCAGAGGCACCAGGATTGCCCCTGGGCTCTGAGGAGCTGAAATTCTTTCAGTAGCAGAATTCTGGGACCAGAGGCAACTCCCCAGGAATGTTTGTTGCATGGGATTTATAAGCAGCATTTGTCTAATAAAATAATTTCTGAACATCTCACATCCCCTAATTACTTGTCATAATAATGTGAGGCATCTCCCCGTGTGCTTGTTTTTCCCTTTGCTGGCACAGCGCAGAAGCTCCTGGGCCTGGGAGGCGGAGATAAATATAGCCGCTCATTTACTCACCAGTTGGGTTGCCTGAATGCACAACAATACACGTCACCACCCCAACATGTGCAGAGCCCATGCACACGCGCATGGAGAGTATTGCCGTTTGGACCACATGGCATCACTGACACTTCCTGGATCAACTCTAACTGAGAAAGGGGCATGAACTGGTCCAACATGATGCCAACTGGCCAGAACTAGGACCATTCTTTACTTTAGGAGTTACTGGGAGGCAAATTTGGGTGTGATAGAAGGAGGAGCTTTTCTAAGGATGAAGCACTATCAGGGGTACTTTATCACTAGGATAGGACATGTTGGCTTTTCAGGTGCCCACAAATTCTTTTTTTTTTTTTTTTTTTGAGACGTTGTCTTGCTTTGTTGCCCAGGCTGGAGTGCAGTGGCACAGTCTAGGCTCCCTACAACCTCCGCCTTCCGGGTTCAAGCAATTCTCCTGCCTCAGCCTCCTGAGTAGTTGGGACTACAGGCGCCCGCCACCACACCTGGCTATTTTTTGTATTTTTAGTAGAGATAGGGTTTCACCACGTTGGCCAGGATGGGCTCGAACTCCTGACCTCGTGATCTGCCCACCTCATCCTCCCAAAGTGCTGGGATTACAGGCATGAGCCACTGCGCTCGGCCGGTCCCCACAGGTTCTAAGTCTAAGACATTCTGTACTTAGGAATGTTCAACTTATTTCTCCTCAGCCTCCAGGAGCTCAGGTTGGAAGCACAGAAGAGCTGGGTGGGGCTGGGGTGTGGGAGGAAAGCAGAGCTCTTACACAACATTTCTGCAGTGTCCTCAAAGTCAACCCGCCACTTCCTCTTTAGGGTCTGATGCTGAGTTCAGTCCCCATCTCTGCCTCTCAGGAGGACCAGTAGCAGAACCATGAGGTGGTCTCAAATCTTTCCTTTCTGGGTCTACATTCTTATCCCTCCTCAGCTGCCCCTCCTGGTGCCCTGTGTCTGCCCTGACTCTCTAACACCAGCACCCCCTACTCAGCCTTCTCCAGAGCATTTATTTCTCCATATTATGGTCTGGAGACCTCAGATAAAATGCTCCAAAATGTGTGTGTGTGTGTGTGTGTGTGTGTGTGTGTGTGTGTGTGTGTGTTCCCTCCCACCGTATGAGTATACTAACAGAGCTATTCCCAAATTTTCCAGAAAACAGTTCCACCCCAGTGTCTTCTAGACCAGCAGAAAATTGCTTCCTGCAGGCAAATTCTCCTAATCCTCATGGTCTTGTTCAGAGGGTCCCTCTCCTTTGCAAGGTTGCAGGTGGATACAGAACTGAAATATCTGGTCAGGTGGCTTTTGGCCAGCTCATCCCAATATGGGGGTTCATCCCTGGGGTCATAGGACTCCTCTGCTTCCTGAAGTCATTCTGGGAAGCACCAGGGCTTGTGTGTGTTCACAGCACTGACCTCGGAGCCCAGTTGTCTTAGGTGTGCTACAATGCCTTTGCCAGACATGAAGATTGATTGGAACAAGCCTTGGACAGGATAACAGTAAGTGTCCCTTGGAGCAGACAGAAAGGCCAGGTCCCTGAATTGTAGATGTCTACCTTGGAGATTCTTTGATTCCTAGCACCTCTGCTCAGCCACTGAGGACCACCTGAAGTTCACTCTGTCATTGGCTTTTCTCTCACTGGCTCTTTCTGAAAACTGCTTTCTTTCTTGCCATTCCCTTCTCTGTTCCCTTCTATCCACTGAGGCCCCCAAGTTGAAGCTTGCTGCAGTGCCTTGGCAAGCCTAGAAACCAAGTAGAATACAAAATGAGCCCAACTTGGCTCATGCCTGTAATCTCAGCACTTTGGAAGGCTGAGGTAGGCAGATTATTTGAGGCCAGGAGTTCGAGACCAGCCTGGCCAACATAGCGAAACCCCATCTCTACTAAAAATACAAAAATTAGCTGGGCATGGTGGCGGGTTCCTGTAATCCCAGCTACTGGGGAGCTGTGGCGGGAGAATCACATGAATCCAGGAGGCAGAGGTTGCAGTGAACCAAGATTGGGCCATTGCACTCCAGCCTGGGCAACAGAACAAGACTGTCTAAAAAATATAAAATAAAAAAATAAAAATAAATAAAATGAGCCCAACTTGGATAGAAATTGCATCTCTACTGAGTGTTAGCTATGGAACCTGGTATGCACCAAACCTCTTCTAGGTTCAACTTCTTTATCTGTAATATGAGGATGGTAAGATCTATCTCTAATAGACAGCTGTCATTCTTGCCTACCCAGCAACGATGCTGCCATCATCTGGTGTCAACACCATGATTTTCCTTTGAGGAGCCCATGTCATTCTCACACCCAGTCCACGTGGTTTTCTAGGGCTGATGCCCTCATTGCCAAAAGTGGGCAGCTAGCCCTGGATTGGCCAGTGACAGTACTACAACCCTCTGGCCACAGTATTTGGTTCAGGAAAGGTCACTTGACTCAGGCCAAGCCAATGAGAGTCAGCCCTGGATTTTTGCTAAACCTCTGTTAGCTTGGGAATTTCTACAAAGGCAGAATATTAGTCTAGAGCTGCTGATGGCCACCTTTGTCCCCACATGAGTTATGCCCATCTGAGAATGAAGCCAACACAAAAGAAGACAGAAGTGAGAAACAGAGAAATTCCTCATGACATTCTTTAAGGACCTGCATCTAGCCATGTCTGATGTTCATCCTTGAATGACTGAGCCAATAGACTTCCTCTTTAGTTTATGCTAGTTTGAGTGGGGTTTCTTTCAGTGGCAACTGAAACTCCTGACTAATACACTACCTCAAGGCTCTTGTCAGAATCAAATGAAACAGCATATACAATCACCTAGCAGACTGCTGGTACATAATAAGCGCTCATTAAATATTAGTCACCTTCCCAACAAGAGGAGGCAGGGAAAAGTGCCAGTGGACACAAGACTGAGAACACAAGAAAGATGTATAATCAACAGAGCAAGACCCTGGAGGAGCCAAGAAGGGATGAGATCAAAGCACGGTGGCAAGTTTGGACTGAGCAGAGAAAGAGACACTTCTTCCTTGCAGGCAGCAGGAGGAAACCCTGGGAAATGAAGAAGGGCTGAGGAGGGGAGGAGGGATGTTGGGGGACTTCATAGCAGGCTGCTTATTCCCCTCGAGTTTGGAATTAGGGTGTCCTCTGCAGAGTCAGGTCCATGAGTAAGCCCAGAGCCTTGAGGTTAGTAGAGAAGGGCTGGATCAGCAGCTGTCACTGTTTAGCAGGAGAAAAATGGGAGGTTGCTGCCACAACTTCTGGGGACCTAATCCAGATAGACTCATGCCTGTCACGTTTCTTTGGCCCTATTTCTATCTACTATTTGGGTCTTGAAAAGAGGATACTGTCATGCTTTCCAGGAAACTAACTCAGGGACCCAAACCCAGGAACCTTCCACCCCCAAAACATACAACCCTTATTTTGGGGGGATTGCTGTAGAGAGTCCAGCCTCCCACCTGTCCTGATTCTGCTGGAGAAAAAGAGATTTTTTCACAATGGAAGCCATTCTTTCCCTTAAGTTCTTTGCTTCTGGGGCTCACTTTGCCTTCAGTAATCTCTCTCCACTCCATCCTACACACCAAAGACCTACAATACTCCCAGCCCCTCCCTCTGAGGTGACTTGTGGTAATCCTACCCAGCACCCAAGGCCAGACTCAAGGCAAATTGTACTCAATGCCCAGTTCAATCTCTTCTTTCTGCCTCTAAACCAAGCTTGGCAAACTTTTTCTGCAAAGGTCCACACAGTACATAATTTAGGCCTTCTGGGCCATATGGTCTCTGTCACAACTAACTTCTCAACTCTGCAGTTGTGGAACAAAATAAGCCATAGACAACATGTAAACAAATGAGCATGGTGTGTTCCAATAAAACTTTTATTTATGGACATGGAAATTTGAATTTCATACAATGCTCATGTGCCATGAAATAGTATTCTTCTTTTGTTTCTTTCTAAAACATTTTAAAATGCAGCAATCATTTTTAGCTCACAGGCTGTACAAAAACAAGCAGTGGAACAGATTTGGCCCAAGGGTCATATTTTGCCAAGCCCTGCTCTAAATAATAACAGCAATGGCTGCTGTTAGTTAAATTCCTACTCCACACAAGATCTTGTACGTCTATTTCCTGATTTAGTCACCACTTGAGCTTTATTAGGTGAGTTGTGAAATGGGAAAAGTTTCCTTATCCCCCTCACAGGGCATGCCATCAGGGTGTGGCTCACTTCGGTGCCCCATTGCTCATATCCCTAAGGGGAGCAGACAGGCCAGTTGTGGGGATCGTCGGCTTTGACCCCATAGAAGCATCTAGGGGTGAATATTTATAGGTCCTGAGGCCCCAGTGGGCATGTGTTACAGTGTGCTCTGAAAGTTTAGCCTTCCGCAGGCAGCTCATGTTAATCAGCTCAATTAGATCCTCTGCCTTATTGCAAGGACAGAGGGCTTTCTGTATCCCAGGTTCTTGCCTTAGTGTAATGGAAAAATCAGATTGCACATGGGCTTGGAGAATGAGTGCAAGGTTTTATTGAATGGAAGTAGCTCTCAGCAGATGGATGGGGAGTTAGAAGGGGGATGGAGTGGGAAGGTGGTTTTCCCTTTGAGTCAGGCTGCACAGCAGCTGGACTCTCTTCTGACCACCCCAGCCAAACCCCGCGTTGTTCCACCAGTCGATGGCCTGCCTGCATCTGCCAGTGCCTGTCGGTGTGCTCTTCCTCCAGTGTGTTCCTCTTGACATCCAGCCACTTATGCCTCTGCCCACTAGGGTCTCAGGGTTTTTATAGGCACAGGATGGGGGTGTGGCAGGCCAGGGTGTTCTTGGAAAATGCAACATTTGACCACGAAAGCAGAAATGCCTGTCCTCACCTAGGTCTGTGGGCCCTGGTCTGGGAGTGGAGCCCTAGCCAGGGACCACACCCTTCTCCTCCCAGCACTTCCCTGCCTTCCTCCCATATCAGTAGGATTATCTCCATTTTCTAATGCAGAAAATTTAAGTTTCAGAGAGCTTCTATGACTCGCCTTAGAATATCACACCCACTGGTAGGAATGCTGGGGTTCAGAGTCCATCTGCCCCTGAAGTCTTTCTACTTCCCCACACACTTTCCAAAATCTCTCGCATCTCTCTAAGCCCTCCTCCCTGCCTTGCCTCCTACTGTTCTGATTTATAGGCATTTGTAAACTTGACTTCATTCCCCTACAGAGGTGTAAGCCACCCAAGGGCAGGAATATGTCTAATTTGTTCCCCCTTTTGCTGCCTAGCCCTGTGGCCAGCCCATGTTAGCTGCTCCTCCTCCCCCTCCTCCTTCTCCCCTTCCATTTCCTGCTCCTCCTCCTCCTCCCTCTGCTGCCCTAGCCTGCTTCTCCAGAGCCTGCTGGCACCTGAGCTATTTCCGGGGCCTTGTAAACTTTCTTTAACTTGGGAAGCCCAGAGTGTTGCTAGAAACCAGCAGTGCAATTACAGGGCTTTTAAACTGCCTGGCTCCTTTGTGTTCATTCCCCCCAGGGGCCCCTCAAAGGCCGGGATTGTGTTAGGTTAAGGAGGGAGGAGGTGCAATTGCTCATCTTCATTAGGGCAGAGTTTCCAGCTAATACAGCAGCTGCTCGCTAGGGGCCTGAGAGGAGGGGCAGCCCGGCAGGACAGCTCTAGCCTCCCACGATAAAGTATCCAGGATTCTATACCTCTGCGTTGGAACCTGGAAGTGGCCAATTGGAGGTCTCCAAAGGACCAGGAACAGCTGAGTGTGGGGTGGGGAGGCACAGACCTCAAAGTTAAGTTCATCTCCTTGGCAGAGGAGCCTGGAATTGGTCCTGCCTCCATCCCCAGCTGCATCACCAGAAAGGCACCTGGAGCCCCAGGCGCATATTTGTTTGTTAGATAGCCTGTGATATTGCAAAGCTGCTATTGACTCGTGTGTCTGTCTTCTTCCCCTCTAGCCTGTAGCTTCTTGAGGCTCATAGACTGTGACTTTTATGTCTCTAGAGTGGGTGCTTAACTAATGTTTGCTGAATGAAGAAATGGTGGCCAAGCTTGGTGGCTCACGCCTGTAATCCCAGCACTTTGGGAGGCCGAGGCAGGCAGATCACCTGAGGTCAAAAGTTGGAGACCAGCCTGGCCAACATGGTGAAACCCCATCTCTACTAAATGTACAAAAATTAGCCAGGTGTGGTGGTGGTGGGTGCCTATAATCCCAGCTACTCAGGAGGCTGAGGCAGGAGAATTGCTTGAACCCGGGAGACGGAGGTTGCAGTGAGCCGAGATTGCGCCACTGCACTCCAGCCTGGGCGACATGAGCAAGACTCCGTCTCAAAAAATAAATAAATAAATAAGAAAAGAGAAGAAATGGCACAGGAGAAGCAGGTGCAGTCTGCAATGCACAGGGTAGAAAAGGGGTTCTTGACAAGTCTACCTCACTTAGGGCCTGGTACATCTTACTTAGGCTCACAACTGCTCAGCAGCTCGCCATGGTTCTCAGGGGTAGGCAGGGCAATGTATGGTGAGGAATAGGGAATCTGGCAAGGAGGTAGCTGAGCTCACATCTTGGCTCAAGCCCACCAGGCACATCCTGGAACTTTAGGGCTGGATGTGGCCACAGGGACGACCACTCTGCAGCTCTACCATGCCCCCTAGGATTGGCAAATCTCTTCCACCAAGAGCTTGGCCACCCCCAGGGCAGAGAGAAGAGGCTGCTCCTCCAGTTTCTGGAGCTCCTTTCCTGAAAGCACAGTATGTTAGAGCTGGAGGGGACTTCAGAGCCATTCTAGGCCAACCTTCCCATCTAAATAAAAAGTGCAGGAAATGGATACCCAGAGCTCTGACGCATGGCCTCCTGCTATCCTGGCAAGATTGCCAAAAGTGGAGCAAGAAGACCTCCCAGGCCCTGTGTCATTGTGGAGGAAGGTGTGCTTTGTCCCTTAGGACTTGGCCCTCATCCTTCAAAGGCAGCAGGCCCTGCTTCCCCACAGAACTAACGAGACTGACAGCCAAACAGGCTTTTTAACCCTGTGGGGTCCACACAGAACAGGTGTGGGTAGGCAGATGCCCAGACAGCCTTTCCCAGGCCTGTCCGTGCATCAGAAGCAGCTAGGGATCTTTTTATAAGCCAATTTCTGGGCCTTTCCCCTGACAGTTCTGCTCCCACGGGTCTGGGGTAGGCCCCCACAATCAGTATTTTTACAAGCCACTCAGGAGATGCTGAGGCAGCCACTTTAGACCATTGTTTGGGAAGAGGACGCTCTGGATTCACATCTTTACTGATAAGTGATTAACAGCCTACAAATGCCAAGAGACGCAATGCTAAGAACCTGTCCTTCCTCAGCCCCTCTCCCGGCTTCGGGTACATCTGAATGCATCCAAGGTGTGAAGGGACAGGTAAGGAGGTCCCTCCTTAGGCTCCCCCTAGCTTGGGAGGTGATGTCCTTCAGAAGGATGAAGCAGGAGTCCTCTGAAGTTGCACCCTCTGGGGTGACTGAGTGGCCCAGCTTCCACCCTTGAGGGCTCTGCTCCCATGGCAATTCATGCCCTCCATACAATGAGAGGGGCCTAATCCAGTGAAAGGCCAGGTGCTGGGCCAGGGAGAAAGGACAGAGGAAGCCCCTACTAAGCCTCTCTGAGTAAGTCTCAGTGAATACTCACAACCATCCTATTAGGGTTCTATTATTATCCCATTTTACAGATGAAGAAACTGAGGTCCTCAGAGGCATAGTGGCTCTCTCAGGTCATCAGTTGGTAGGCAGCAATGCCCATAGTCCATAGCTTCTGACCCAAGACCAGTATTCTCAGCATCCCACCATGGCCTGAGACAGTGGTCACCATTCTGACTGCAGAAGATGACAACAAACTAGATGTTCCCCTCCAAGGGAGACAGCCCAGAAGGCTGAGAGATAGCCGAGAGAGGAGAAATGAGGCCTATGGGTTCTAAGCCCAGTGGAGCTTAGAAGGATAGCATCTAGATCACCCCACTCTGCCAAGTCCCAGCCACCAAGCCAAGAGGAAAATTTTGCTGATGTGGTGTACCTCCCCACATCCAGCCACGGACCAGGGTAACAGATCGAGCTCGCAGATCTAAAGTGCTAGATGAAAGCCCATTAATAAACCTCCTGGCAAGGCCCAACCTTATGTTCAAGGGTGCACCATTCATAAATCTCTGAGGCGTGGTGCTCAAGCCTCTGCACCACAGCCTGTGGGAAGGGGAGGACCTGAGCAGCCTGCAGAGGAGGGCTAGGGAGGAGCCCCAGGACTGTGTTGAGCCCTCTGAGGGTCCTTAGAGCCTGTCCACGCCTAGGTGCTTCTCTCCAGACTCAGGAGCAGCAGGAACTGTGGAGGACACCTGGGCTGTTCTTATCCAGGGCCCCCAGGTATTTTACACCTGGGAAGTTTCACAGCTTGGGGTTGAGAAATATCCCTGCCTGGAGCTCTGGAACCTCTGGCAGGTGCCAGGCTGGTCTTCTCATCTAGAAAATGGACCAGGTGACGGCTAAGATCCTTGCAACTCCATTATTTTAGGATGCCCATGAAAACCTAATTGTGAGACTCAGTTTCTCTTTTGGAAGGCTAAGGAACAAACATATATGGAATAACCACTGTGATTCAGGTATCCTACACACTCTACCTCAGTGAATCCCTCAATAACCAGCAAGATAAGTCTTGTCATGATTCCCATTTTGCAGAAGTGAAAACTGAGGTTCACAAAAATAGAATTAACTTCCCCGTGGAGCTATTAAATAACAGACTTCACGGCTCAGATCCTTTCGGAACGTGGCAGGATGGAAGTAAACAAAAGTAACACAGAGGTACGATTCAAACTCAGGCTGCTGGGCCAGTATAGCCCTTTGTTGTCTCCTAACTTCTTCTACACTAATAGTTCTCGACAGGAGCAATGTTGTCCCCCAGGTGACATCTGACATTTTAGGTTGTCCCAGCTCAGGAGGAAGAGATGCTACTGGCATCTAGTGCATAGGGGCCAGGAATGCTGGTAAGCATCCTACAGTGCACAGGACAGCCCCACAACAAAGAATTAATTGACCCAAAATGTTGATAGGGCCAAAGTGGACAAACCTTGCCCTAAAGCCCCTGTAGACCGAGCAGACTCAGCCCTGGGCTTCCTGCTGCACAGCACCTCTCAGGAAGGGCCAGACAGCTGGGGCAGCAATCTCCAAGGTACCCTGTGGAATACTGGGTGGAAACAGCTGTTGTGGGGGATAGGGAATGGGGGTGGGGACTTGTTCAAACAACTTTGGGAAACAACAGATTCTGCAAAACCAAGATGTCTTTGGTGGAGGACTTCTCAATGTGTTTATTTGTGTGACAGTCAGTTCTAGATGTCAACTTTATTTGTTTGTTTATTTTAGAGACAGGATCTCGCTCTGTCACCCAGACTGGAGGCCTCAAACTCCTGGCCTCAAGCAATCCTCCTGCCTCCACCTCCCAAAGTGCTGGGATTATAGCTGTGACCACCTCACCCAGCTAGATGTCAACTATAAACACAAATCTAGGTGTTGTCATGAAGGTATTTTGTAGATGTGATTAAAATTCATAATCAGTTGACTTTACATAAGGGAGATTATCCTAGATAATCTGTCCCCCAGAGGGACTAAGAAGCCTTATCTTATTAGACACAGCTAATAAGCCCCAGTCCCCTGGGAAGGGTGACTTTACATAAGCGAGATTATCCTGGATCATCTGGGTTGGCTTGATTTAATCAGTCTGAAGGCCTTAGGAGCAGAGCTGAGGTTTCCCTGAAGAAGAAATTCTGCCTTCGGACAGCAGCTTCACCCCATGGTCTAGAATTCCAGCCTGACCTTGGGACTTCAGACTTGCCCAGCCAGCCCCCTCAATTACATAAACCAACTCCTTGCAATAAATCTCTTAATATGTATTTCCTACTGTTTCTGTGGCTCTAGTTGATCTCTGCCTGATACAATTTGAATCATGACCTCCAAGAGTGGAATATAGATAAGTTTATGACAATTCCCAAACCGATTTGGCCAGTGAGACTTTGAATTTGAGGAGCATCTCACAGGATTCATGTTTGGCAGATGCTTTCTTTCTCTCTCTCTCTCTCTCTCTCTCTTTCTCTCCAGCAAATACTGATGTAGGCAGACTGAGCAAGTCAATCGTAAAGGAACTTTAGCCCAGCTTTGGAGGCTTGTGTCAGGAGTGCAACCATGTGCTCCCACTGTGGGCAGAGGGCCCTCAGTACTACCATGTTGTCTGACAGTTACACAGTCTTGGATACTCACAAAACACACTCCCCGTATCAGTGCTGGGGTCATGCAGGACTCACTATGGTTGACACCTCTTAGGCCCAGACCTTTGTTCTTGGTCGCTGTCCTAGTCTGTAAAGCAGAGCTAATAAGCCCCAGCCCCTGGAGAAGGGTATAAAGACAAAACGAGATTTATGCAAAGTACCTGGCACACAATGGGTGTTCACCCAGTGCCAACGCCCTCCTCTCTCCTCCCCTTTGACGAAAAGCTGTGCTAAAACAGGCCTCCTACTATATAAGGAATAAGCAATGTTTTAAAACCACTCAAAATGTTCAGCTGTTGCCAAAAGATGCTACGGAGCTCTCCCTAAGCCCGTGGCCCACCCTAAATTTAACAGGCCCATGTTTACAAACCCAAATCCATGCATCTCAGAGGCTCCCACACATATCCTAGCTGTCCCTCCTCAGAACTCCGTTTGGACAGTCTCTGGCAGCGTCACCGGCAGCTGCTGCCTCTCTGGGTGTTCCTGACACTCAGCCTGGGCCCCTGGCAGCTACTCATGTGTGGGAGAGCAAGAGGGAATCAGAAGACCCTTCTGCCACCTGAAGACCAGCAGGGCTCCTGGCTGCAGAGTTCAGGCCAGGGCTCTGGAACCAAGATGTAAGAAATTCCAGCAGCTAAGAGCTGGGGAGCTGAGCATAAGCCATAGCTCTGGCCCTGGCTTTATCTTTCTGTCCTTCACTCTTGTTCTGCATGCACTCACACTCATACAGCCAGCCTCTCATCTTCCTACAACTCAGATATCCTGAAACAATCCAATCACACTGAACACAGCCCAGAACCAGGAAGGAACACAGGCTCCTTGACTGGACAGAACACAGGCAGGGCTGATGCTCTAAAGCTCACGCAGCTGGCACAAAGGAGAGCAACACAGCCCTCGCTTGGACCCTATTTATCCTTCCTTACAGCACTGGTTCTCAAACTTTAGGGACATCTGAATCACCAGGACAGCTTGTTAAATACATGGTCCCACCCCCAGAGTTTCTGATTCAGCAGGTCCGGGACAGGGCCCAAGAACTGGCATTTCTGACAAGTTCCCAGGTGGAGCTGCTGCTGCTGGGGTAGAGGCTGCACTTTACGGAGCGCTGCTTTACAGCTTGGATAAGCCAAGCCAACTGAGTCAGTACCTGATTAGAATGGAATCGCTGAGCGTGCGAGTGTTGGGGGCGGGGCAGATGCTGATAGTGGTGAGGCCTGCCAATGCCAGGCTTACTGACAGCTGCAGGAAGTGACAGTTGACAGCCCGAGAGCACAGAAAGAGACAGCAAACCATAAAAAGCAGACATAAGAACTCAAAAAGCAAAGCAGTCTGAAGCCATCACAGTGCAATAAAATTATTACATACCCCCAAATAAATCCTGAGGAAGCACTCTCTCTAAGCATTGTACTGGCATGACAGTCACAGCGAAAGACCCTGAAATATGACGAAAGCAATACTTAACGCTGCTTAGGAGAGCAGGGAAATGTATAATTAATTTTCTAAACATCAACATCTAATTTGTTGGCAATAAAATCATCTGGGTGTTTAATGGATGATAAACTTGGCAATATGAAAATTTTTTCTCTGTGGACTAATTTATTTACTCAGTTACCTAGAATTTTACTTTGTGTGTACATCTGTCGTGTGCACCTGTGTTGTATGTGTGCGCCCACACGTACACACAAGTATCTATTTTGTATAAATGCATTCACTACCACTAATTATTGCTACCCATTCTCAGGTCTCGTCTTAAACACTCTTTAATCCTTAATCATTCTGGCAAGGTTAGGTCCCCAACTGAAGCTCTTTTAGATGCACTATTGCATCTTTAATTGCTCAAACTCTGTCTTCCTCGCCAGACTGTGAGGAAATAGAGTCATGACTGCCTGTTTTCCAGCCATTTCCCTAATAGAGTAGAACATAGTAGGTGCTCAATACATAGACGTGACTGCAGGAATATTCACATACTTGCTGATTTCATGCACTCACCCCCCACCCCCCCCGCCACACACACAGGATCCCCATTACAAAGACAAAGGAAATGTAGGTCGAGGAGCATGAGCACACGTTTGGAGGCAGCCCCACACTCTGCAAGCTAGTGTAAGTTGTGCTTATTCCTGTTAGCAAAGGATCTCAGCAGTCCTCTGGAGACAACACGGTCTCTCTCAGCTCCTGGTTTTAATCAGGATTTGCATATTCTGGGCAAGGCGGGGACATGAAGGAGGGTGCACACTCAATGAGATCCTTCCTTTCCAAGTCTCCACCCCTTGACTGTTCCTAATGAAGCCATCTTGTATCCCTCCATCCCTCACACCTGCCACCAACACACACACCCTCTTCATTTTCTTACCAGACTCATCACCCTGAGAAGGTCGGGGCGCTGCACTCTGCCCGGAACACCAGCAGATCGAAAACGAAGCACAAAACCGACTGAAGAAGAGAAAACCGTACTTTCCATAATTGATTCATCTCCCTGTAAATAAAAAGCATTAATGAGAATCAGCCTGAGCGAATCATTAGCAGGAACCCCCTATGGGCTAGTGGGGGAAGGTGGGGAGAATCAGCTCCTGCCTCACATAGCTGATTGCATTAGTCAAGCAGGATTCAAGGACATTGGAAGACTCCCTGCCACACTCCCCCGCCTGATGACCCTATCCTTCTCCCTCTCCACTCCACTGCAGCCGGTAAGTATATGAATCCACTCCTTGAGAACTCAGCAGAACTTCCTAAGCCTGTGAAGAGCCCCACTAATATAGATGTGCAAGTGTGGAATAATTGAATGGCTGTTGTCACCCATGAAGGTAGCTTTCCTCATTTCTCTTTGGTCCAGATTAAAATGGACTATGATTCTCCCCAAAACTTCCACCAGAGGTTTTTTTCAAAGGAGAATACAACTTTCTGAGGCAGTCATTTTTCTTATTTATCACTAATATTCCAAAGGCACATTTCCCAGGCAGACTTCTTCTCCCTTATCTAAAGCAGGATACACTAGATTATGCTGTGGTAACAAACTTCCCAAAATCTCTTGGACTTTCAGTGACAAAGTATTATTCCCACTCAAGCTGAATATCTGTTGTGGGTCAATCATGGTTCTGCCCCAAGAACAGAGCCGAAGGAGCAGCATCCACTAGAGATGGCTGCCGTCACAGCAGAAGTGAACATGGCCAAAGCACATGCTGCTTTTACAGCTTTACTGGCTAAAGCAAGTTAAATGGTCATGCTTCAGTTCAAAAGGATGGGGATATATAATCCTCCCCTAGGAAAGAGAATTACAGAGAAAAACACCAAATTTGAGTAACATAATTGACCATAACCCTGGACTTCTCAGACTTTCACTGTCCTTATAAAACATTTATAAAGTCATTACCAACACCGTTCATCTCATTGTCACCTCAGTTCCATCACCACCACCACCTTCACCAACCTCATCACAACTGCATCAGCATCCTCATCAACGACACGATGTCATCCTTACCACCTGTCTTTACCCGGGTTTCCTGGAGGAGAGAGTCTGCCCAGGGGAGAGGCTCACAGGCTAACACTTTATTGGGGAGGGTTTATCAAGGGAAAAAGAGACTGAGGCAGGGAAAGAGGAAGAGAAAATAAAAGTGAGATGTTTAACAAAAAGGGGCTGTTTCAGAGCAACAGCAACTGATTGTTCAGTCCTTCAGATCATCTTCTGATCTTAACAGTTCATCTGTTCCCTCTCTTAACAGTTCATTCATGAAGAGAAGTGGAAAAATTATTATTTGCTGCCTCTTTACTGGTCCCAGCTCCCACTGATCAAAGTCGACGCTATAAAGTATGTACTCCACTGCTCTTCTACGACATGTAATTTGGTCTCTTCAAGCAACCTCAAGAGAAGCCCAAATTTCTGGGAGTCCAGGGCTCTGGCATAGCTTCCAATCTCTCCTGGTTATACAATCCTACCTGCTAGGATCCTCTATCTGTAGCAGTGCTAACAGCAGTGACAACAGTCTGGCTTTAGTGCTGTGGGAACAATAGTGTGAGCTCTTGCTAAGGCTGCTCAACTGGAAAGCAAGGCAAGTGACCAAGGCTGAGATAGAAGAATATGTGGCCACATGGACTTGGGGTGGCACATAAATTGAATCCAGTACAGTCCACCCCTTGGGCCTTTCGCATCTACCCATAGCCATCTGTAATATATGGATCTCATATCAGAGAAAGACACCTTCCATTCCTCTCCAAGAGGGGAGATGCAAATCCAAGTATTCAAGGTGGTGTCATATGCATTCTCCTAAAAAGACTTAAAGAAGGTGGCTTTGTTCATTTTCTGTTGTTAGGACACTATAGACCAGATAATTTATAAAGAAAAGAAGTTTATTTAACTCACAGTTCTGGAGGCTGAAAAGTCCAAGATCAAGGTGTCAGCATCTGGTGAGGACCTTCTAGCTATGTCATAACATGGTGGAGGACATCACATGGTGAGAGGGCAAGAGCATGTCCACTCTTTCTCAGGTCTCTCTTTCTCTTCTTATAAAGCCACCAGTCCCATCATGGGGGCCCCATCCTTATGACCTTATCTAATCCTAATTACCTCCTAGGGGCCCCACCTCCAAATACCATCAACATATGAATTTGGAGATTGTTCCTGACATGAAATTTGGGAGACATATTCAAACCATAGCAGAGGGCTAGCAAGCCAAACTTGTTACATCTGTACCACTGCAACTGGTCCTGGGGTTGTTTTAGCTGCTATCCATCCATGCCCTCATCCAGCATCCATTTTGACTGGTCTGTGTTGCTTCTCTAGTGGGAAGACCTAGATTTTCATTCCCAAGGGGTCTAAATCCTTGGTTTCCTTGACCTTGTAGAATCATCATTGTTAGAACTGTCCACCGGTAAAGCAGCAGCAAAATGTGCCCCCAGTGAATCTTCTCAGTTCCTAACATACACTTTCCTGTTCCCGTTATGTACCAGCAAACCTAGTTTCTCATAGTAATGAGTCAGTTATCTCCTACCCAGTAGTTCCTTTCTTTTCCTATTGGCTTCACTGGCATTAAGAGCCCAACATTGCCAAATGGTAGCTGCAATTTCTAGTTAATTGGGAACCTTACTGTGCTCCCTGAAATTCACAATTCCCTTCAATCAATGAGCTCTGGAACTATGAACTGATATAAATCTAGAAATTAGGTGAAGGGCCATGATTTTCCACTCTTGTGGATGACATCAACTACCCAATTTGGCAGCTCTTTTTCTGCATCTATTGAGTTGTTCCTATGGTTTTTCTCCTTTATTCTGTTCATGTGATGAATTAATTGACTGACATTCAACACAATCTTGCTTCCTCGAAATAAGCTTCCTTTGGTCTTGATATATCATTCTTTGTGTATATTGCTGGGCTGAATTTGCTAATATTTTCCTCAGGATTTGATTTTTTAATATTTTATTCTATATTCATGACAGATATTGGTAATTTATTTTTAATGTCTTTGTTCTTGTTGATATGAACAAGCTGGGAAGTGTTCCTTCCTCTTCTGTTGTCTGAAAGTGTTTTTGTAAGACTGCTATATTTCTTTCTTAAATACCTGTTAGAGTTCACCAGTGAAGCCATCTGGACCTGGAGTTTTCTTTGTGGGAAGGTTTGTACATTTATACAGATAGTTACCATTTCTAGTGCTTTTCATTTCTTCCTAAAGATTTGAATTTCCATCTGATGTCAATTCCCTTCACCCTAAAAAGGTGCCCTGAGCATTTCTTGCAGTGCAGGTTTACTGACAATGAATTCCATTTTGTTTTGTTTGAGAATGTTTTTATTTCACCTTCATTCTTGAAGAATGTTTTCACTGGAGAAAGAATTCTGAACTGACCTTTTTTCTCAATCAGCTCATTACAGATGTTTTCCCACTATCTTCTGGCCTCTATGGTTACTGATGAGAAGTCAGTGGGAATCTGAATCATCGTCAGTATGCATGTAGTGGATCATTTCTCTGTGCCTGCTATCAAGATTTTTTCCTTATGTTTGGTTTTTAGAATTTTGACTGTAATTTTCCTAAATATGATTTCTTTGTATTTATCCTTGGGATTCAGTGATCTTGAATCTGTGCATCTATTCCTCTGCCATTATATTTTCAAACCTTTTTTTTTTTCTGCTCTCTTTTCTCTCCTTGTGGGATGCCAATTCCACCGATGTTAGACCTTTTGATGTTGTCCCACAGGTCCCTGATTCTCTATTCTCCTTTTCATTCAATCATTTTTGTCTCTCTGCTTCAGATTACAGAATTTCTATTCATTTGTATTCAGGTTCACTAACTCTTTCTTTTGTCATCTGCATTTTCTTTGACTATTTTCTAATTCATTGATTTCTGCTGTTATCTTTAATATTTCCTTTTCCTTTTTTATTTAACACATATATTTTTTGAGACAGGGTCTCTCTCTCTCTGTCACTCGGGCTGGAGTACAGTGGCATGCATGATCACAGCTCACTGCAGCCTCAACTTCCTGGGCTCGAGTGCTCCTCCAGCCTCAGCCTCCTGAGTAGCTGGGATTACAGGCATGAGCCATCGCACCTAGCTCCATTTCATTTTCACTTCTAAGTTTAGGTCTAGTTTATGCCTTTTCTAGTTTCTTAAGGTGGAAGCCAGAGCATTGATTTTAAATCTTTTTTTATTAGTATGATCATTTCAAGTGATGATGCTTTATCTTCATCCCAGAAATTTTATATGCTATGTTTTCAATATCATTTAAAGTACTTTCTAATTTCCTTTATGATTTCTTTCATGACCTATGGGTTACTTAGAAGTATATTGTTTAATTTCCAAATATTTGGGGATTTTCCAAATATCCTACCATTATTTATTTCTAATTTAATTTCATCATGCTCAGAGAACATACTCTGTATTATTTCAATCTCTTAAAATTAATCAAGATTAGTTTTATGGCCAAGTATATGTTTTAGCATAGTGAACATTCCATATCCATTGGACAAGAATGTGAATGTATAATTCTACAGATGGTGGGTCTTTTCTATAATTGCCAGTTAGGTCAATTTAGTTCATAGTATTGTTCAGGTTTTCTTTATACTTACTGATATTTTATTTACTGGTTCTAAGAATTACTGTTGAGATATATTGAAATATCCAACTATAACTGTAGATTTTTCATTTTCTCCCTTTAGTTCCTGTCTTAGTCTGTTTTCTGTTGCTATAACTGAATACCTGAGACTGGTATTTGTAAAGAAAAGGAATTCATTTCTTATAGTTCTGAAGGCTGAGACATCCAAGGTCAAGGTGGGACACATTGGTGAGGGCCTTCTTGCTGGTGGGGACTCTGCAGAGTCTAGGCTGGCACAGGGCATCACATGGCAAGGGGGCTGAGCCATGCTAGCTCAGGTCCTTCTGCTCCTATAAAGCCACTAATGGCCCACCATCTTGACCTTATCTAATCCTAATTGCCTCCCAAAGGTCTCACTTCTCAAATACCATAGTCAGATTTCCTAACTTCTTAATATTGTTACACTGGGGATTAAGTTTCAACCTGAGTTTTGGAGGAGACAAGCATTCAGACCATAGCAGTTCCATCAATTTTTGCTTCATGTATTTTTGCAGATTGTTACTAGATGCATAAGCATTTAGAATTGCTATATCTTCTTGTTAAATTGGTCCTTTTATTGTTATAAAATGACTCTCTTTTTCTCTGTAGTACCCTTTAATTTGTCTAATGTTAATTTATTCATATCAGTCTTCTTATACTAAATGTTTACAATTTATATATTTTTCCATCCTTTTACCTTCAATCTGTCTATGTCTTCAGATTTAAGGGGGTTTCTTATAGATGGCATATAGTTGGGTCTTCTTTTCTTTGTTCCTCTGGTGATCTCTATCTTTTAATTGGAGTATTAATCCATGTACATTTAACAAATTTATTGATATGGTAGATTTAATTTTATCTTCTTGTTATTTTTTGCTATTTATGGCCTCTGCTTTTGCTTCCCTTTTCTTCCTTTCCATACTCTCTTTTGAGTTAGTCAGATTTTTATAATATTCCATTCTATTTCCTCCATTGGCATTTAAGCCATATATCTTGCTGCATTACTTTTCAGTGGTTTCCTTAGGATTACAGTGCACATCCTTAACATATCACAGTCTACCTTGAATTATGCTATTCCATATATTAAAAACTTTTTAGGAGTAAAATTCCATTTACCCCTCCCAGACTTTGTACTATTGTTATCATGTATTTTTCGACATACTTATTCTTTCCTGCCTATATATTTCCTTTCCTCTACAATAGATGTTGTTATTATTTTCACTTTAAAGAATTGTTCTTTAGGCCAAGTGCAGTGCCTCACGCCTGTAATCCCAACACTTTGGGAGGCCACGGAGGCCGGATCACTTGAGGTCAGGAGATTGAGACGAGCCTGGCCAACATGGTGAAACCCTGTCTCTACTAAAAATACAAAAATTAGCCAGGCATGGTGGCATGCACCTGTAATCCCAGCTACTCGGGAGGCTGAGGCAGGAGAATCGCTTGAACCCAGGAGGCGGAGGTTGCAGTGAGCCGAGATCGCACCACTGCACTCCAGCTTGGGCGACAAGAGTGAAACTACTCCATCTCAAAATAATAATAATAATAATAATAATTGTCTTTTAAACACTTCTTAAAATAATTTTATATTTTCCAACATTTTAACCACTTCCAGCACTCTTCATTCCCTCTTATAAATCCAAATTTCCACCTGGTATCATTTCCCCTTAACTTCAAGAACTTCCTTTAGCGTTTCATATAGTGTAGGTCTCTTAGCCTTCATCTATCTGCTATCTTTATTTTGCCTCCATTTTTTTTCTATTTATTTTGTCTTAATTTTTGAGAAATTTTTACACAGGATATGGAATTCTCAATTGACAGATTTTTTTTTCTTTCTGATTTTAAATATGTCATCTCATTCTCTTCTGGAATGTTTTCATGAGAAGTCTGCTGTTATGCCTACCCTTATGCCCTGGATGCTGCCTTTGCATACTTTTTATCTGACTGCCTTTAATACGTTTTCTCTCATCTATTGATTTTATTAGATTGACCACGTATGACTTTCTTAGTATTTATCTTCCTTGAGGTTTGCTCTACTTTTTTGATCTGTAAATTGTTGTTTTTGATAAAATTTGGAAAATTGTGGTCAATATTTGTTCAACTATTTTCCCTACCCCATGCTCCTTGTATTTCCATGATCCTTGTATTTCTGGGACACCAGTTACATATATTCTACATTCCTTAATATTCCTTTCAAAGGTTATTGGAACCCTATTCTTTTTTTTTCCCCCCTCTCTGTTTAAATAATTTACATCGACCGGTCTTCAAGTTCACTAATCTTCTTTTCTATTCTGTCCAATCTGCTGTTAATCTGATGCACTAAAACTTCTATTTTGTATATTTCATTTTTTTATGTTGGGATTTCCATTTGGTTCTGATCCATAGATTTTAGGTCTCTCCTGAAATTTGCCTTCTCCTCATCCATCATGTCCATCTTTTCCTGCAGACTTTTCAACATATTCATCACAATTATTTTAAAGTCCTCACCTTCTAAAACTACCACCTGGACCAGCTGTGAGTATGCTTCCATTGACTGATTTATCTCTTGTCTATAGGTCCCATTTTCCTGTGTCTTCTCATGTCATACTATATCTTGTACAGTGTGGATGATAAGTTGTAGAGACTCTGGATGCTGTTGTCTTCCTTAGAAGAGTATTGATTTTTATTCTAGCAAGAAGCTAAATTATAGGCAGATAACCTCAATCTTGTGGAGTCTTGATTTTAAGTTTTCTTGGGGTAGGTATTTTTGTTTTTTCCCTCATCCTAAGGAGTAGTCCTTAGTCCTTGCATATGATCCTTACTCCTAAGGTTTGGCCCTTCTGGCATTTTAACAGAAAGCTTTGCCAAGCCTCCCTAACTTGCCAAAACTTGAACTCTAAATTGTGTGTCCACAACCCTGGGGAGTTGCTACAACATCTGATTAGTAAGATCCCTGGGACTTTCTTCTGGGGTTCCTTGGAGTCTTGCCCCATGTCTTCACAATGTAGGGGTCAGCTAAGGATTTGAGGGAAGATCCATGTGGATTCTTGAGTGCCAGGTGAAACCCATTCTGTCTCAGATGACTGCCTCTTTTCCTGGATACCCACCCCCTCAATTTACAGCCATTCTAGTCACTCTGTCTACTCAGTCTATTAGGAATTCTGGATTCTTTTTTTTTTTTTTTTGAGATGGAGTCTTGCTCTGTCACTCAGACTGGAGTGCAGTGGCACAATCTTGGCTCACTGCAACCTCCACCTCCTGGGTTCAAGTGATTCTCCTGCCTCAGCTGCCCAAGTAGCTAGGACTACAGGCGTGTACCACCACGCCCAGCTAATTTTTCTATTTTTTTAGTAGAGATGGGGTTTCACTATATGTTGGCCAGGCTGGTCTCGAACTCTGACCTCAGGTGATCAGCCCGCCTTGGCCTCCTAAAGTGCTGGGATTATGGCGTGAGCCACCACACCTGGCCAGGAATTCTGTATTCTGATTTAGCTCTACTCTCATACGTTGCTTCGACTGGGAATGCCTTCAAGAAAACGTCAGACAAATGTGGGTTTTGCCTAGGGTATTTGCCTTATTTCATGGGTGGTAGCCCCTGGTTTTTCTCACTCTACTGTGCCTTCAAATAATTATTTTCAGTATTTTGCCAAGAATTTAATATTGTTATCAGTGGGAAAGTTTATCTGGCATAAAGTCCTCTGCCATTACCTGAAGACAGAATTCTCTTGAAATATTTTTATTATATAAATCGAGCATCATCCTACTCAGTGGTCCATATATCTCACCACTCGAAACCCAGCTCTCCAGATTTCTGTCATTTATTTGCTGTACAAAGTGAAGTTAAATCCTTCCAGGTGAATCTATTTTGGTTCAAATTAGCCAGAGCAAGTCCTGTTGTTTACAATCAAGGGCTATGACTAATACCTAGGGCTTATGCTGACCTAGATGCTGCTTAAATCCTGACTACATGAATAGCTTCCAAGACCTCTCCACAACCACTGGCCATCCATGGCTCTCTGGGAAAATATCCCAGGTCACTGCCACCTTTAATATATCTATATTTTTAATTAGCATCTTGGCTTTAAATATTTTACTTTCATGATGTTTATATTTCTGAGCATGGCTAACTATATTCCTTCTTGATACCATTAGTCATTTTACCCCTGGTTTAGATACAGCTTCACTAGCCCCTTTACTCTGCACCCTTATTGGACAGAATTCCTTTCCTTTGCATCAGTTCTGAGGGTCTATAACATCATCACAAAACCATCTGCCTCACTCTCCACCCCCATACACACCATGCACATGCCCATGCCCACACACAGACACACACGTTTTCCATAGCCAATAAAGGCAGAAGTTCCAAACTTTCACACCCTTTCCTCCCAATGACAGGCAGAGAAGAATTCTAGACAATTGATAGAGGAGAAAAAGAGATGTATATTTGGAAAATGGTATATGACACCAGAGGCAGAAGTCAGGAAAGAGGGACTCTTATGAAAGCAAGGAAACTGATCTGGGGAATTTCAACAAGTCCTCATGAGTTCATGTGGTTGTGCATAGTCCAATCATTTTCAGAAATCCAAACAAAATGCCACACTTATTAATGAGCATGTTATTGACCATTTAGTTTCCTCAGTGAGGACCAAATTCATAAAACATTCATGCTCCATTATGCAGGATTTCCTCTGCCTCTTTGAGGTGGATCTTTCTCTCCTTGGAGAGGCTAAGAATGGAAAATTGGCACAGTTTCTTTCAAACTGAGTTTCTGGATCACTCTTTCTGCTAAAGTCAAGAAGGAATAAAAAGAAGAATGGGGCCTGGCGCAGTGGCTCACGCCTGTAATCCCAGCACTTTGGGAGGCCAAGGTGGGTGGATCACCTGAGGTCAGAAGTTCAAGACCAGCCTGACCAACATGGAGAAACCCTGTCTCTACTAAAAATACAAAATTAGCCGGGTGTGGTGGCGGGCGCCTATAATCCCAGCTACTCAGGAGGCTGGGGCAGAAGAATCACTTGAACCTGGGAGGCGGAGGTTGCGGTGAGCCGAGATCACGCCATTGCACTCCAACCTGGACAACAAGAGCGAAACTCTGTCTCAAAAAAAAAAAAAGAAGAAGAAGAATGGGTTTTGATAGTAGAAAGATGCAAAGTTAAGTCTCCACTTAAGCCTTAGGAAAGTCCATCTTTAGTAATAATAACTAATACATAGAGAACATCAAGAGCTGTATACTACTCCAATGCTTTAAAAGCTTTATTTTATTTCATCCTTATAACTACTTATTTATAAGTAATTATTTAGGTAAATACTACGGTTGTTTTTCTTTCACAGATGAGAAAACAACATTGTGACATGTTCTTTGAGCCCTATTGAAATAGACAGCTTTTAGTCATGGTGTTTGATCCCTGGTTTGATGAATGATGTGCTTCAGGTGGAAGCAACAACAGGGTTTCAGCTATAAGTCTCATTGTACGGTTGGACACATCTCCTACCTGTGTCAATTCTGGCTTTGTGGCTTTCCAACTTGGGTCCTGGAACTTCTAGAAATCCTGTAAGCTTGTTGGCATACTGTATTCATTTTCTATTGCTGTGTGAAACACTGCCACAAACTTAGCAGCTTAAAACAACACATAGTTATGATCTCACACATTCCATGGATCAAGAGCACACTTCAGCTACTTCCTCTGATCAGGGTCTCATTGAAAATAAGATGTCACCTACCTGTATCCTCATCAGGGACTTGGCTAGGGAAAGACCCACTACCAAGCTCTCTCAGGTTGTTGGCAGAATTAGTTTCCTTGTGGCCTTGTGACTAAGATCCCCATTTTCTTAAATATCAACCAGGGACCCCTACCAGTTCCTAGAGACCACCTTTAGGTTTTTGCCACATGGCCCTCTCTACAATACGACAGGTTGCTCCTTTAAGGACCACAGAAGAGCATCTGCTATTTCTTCTTGTATCTTTTAAGGTATAGTGTGATTAGGTCAGACCCACCTGGAATAATCTCACTTTTGATTAATCAAAGTAAATTGATTAGGGATCTTAATTACTACAAAATTCCTATTTCCATATCATGTAACATAACAAAAGGATATTCGGTCATATTCAAAGTTCTGCCCACACTCCAAGAGAGGGATTAGACAAGGCATATATACGATGGGGGAAGAATCTTGGGAGCCATTTTAGAATTCGACTTCCACATACACTATTTTAACTCTGTTTCTGCTTAAATTTGCCAAAATGGCTTCTGTTGTCTGCAATTGAACCCTGAGCAAAAATAGCAGATGTTACGAGGAGCAATAGACCTTTGAGGAAATGAGACTCCAGGAATGATAGGCTGTCTAACCTGACAGGGTGAGAATCCAGTTCTCAATAAAGAATGTGATATTGCTACTCTAAAACACCTAGTGACAAATTTGTTTCTTAAATAACCTGTGTCTGCCAGAAATGAAGAACAGAGAATGAAGACTTTGGTAGTCTGAGCGGCAGCTATGGTAGAACATTATCAAAGGCCTGAGGAATACAAGGACTGGGGAGTAAACTACTGATTTATAACTGCACTAGTAAGCTTAGAGGTAAAAATGAAAGGCTGGGGTTTTAAGTTTTCAGCTCAAAGTATGGTTAGAAAACCAAGGAGTTTCTACAACCACTGAGAAAGAATAAATCTCTTATCTCCAGCAGGGCTGATATAACTAAAATCAGACTCAGAATCTGGTGGTTTGTCAAATGACATTAGTGTTTGAACCCAAAGCCCTATTGTGTCTTTTGAAAGGACAGTTGTTAGGAAAAAGAAGACCCCAAGAACTGGAACAATGATATTTTGGAAAATCCAGATGGCCCTTAGGACCCTAATCTCCAAAAGCCACTGAGCTTCCTCTTTCCCTGTGTCATGAAGCTGGTTCTACCCTGTGTAAGTACCCTGTAATTACCTTACCTGAGATAGTTACATTTTAAAGATTCTCTTTAGGACCTATGTGTATCCTCTCATTGCCTCCAGACCTATCATGAGGGTCAAATCACAGTATTCTCTAGGAGTCCAATTACAAAGTTATGCTTGGCAAAAGATGGCCAATACATCAAAATAAATGCAGGACTTTGCCATGTACGTTGTCAAAAATATGGCGAGGGAATTTTGTTTCCAGGTAAGATGATGTAAGCACACTGTATTCTGTATCTCCCAGTGAATATACCTATAAAACCTGGATCAAGTGCAGGGAGGTATTTGAGGTCTCTGAAAAGTAAATAGTAGGCTGGGTGCAGTGGCCCATGCTTTGTAATCCCAGCACTTGGGGAGGCTGAAGCAGGAGGATCACGTGAGGTCAAGAGTTCAACACCAGCCTGGGCAAAAAAGTGAGACCCCCATCTCTACAAAAAAAATTTAAAACAATAATTAGCTGCGCATGGTGGCCCATGACTGGAGCTCTAGCTACTTAGGAGGCTGAGGCTGGAGGATTGCTTGAGCCCAGGAGTTCAAGGCTGCAGTGAGCTATGATCACACTACTGCACTTCAGCCTGGGCAACAGAGCAGGACCCTGTCTCTGGAAAAAAAAAAAAAAAAAAAACATAAAAATAAAAAGTTGAAGGTGGGGAATTAGACTAGAACTCAAAGAACCACTGAACTGACGGTGAATATTCTAATTTTTCTCTGATATCCCCCAGCCTAGACTCAAGAGACTCAGAATCCTAAAAGTAGATACCAGGCGTGGACAGAGAGCTCTCAAGGCAGAGCCCTCTGGCTCTGGCTCAAGGAACAAGAGAGAGAATTTCTAATGCTCAGAGAAAGTAGAGAAATTCTCCAGTTTTTTCTTCCTGTTTTTCCCTCTTCTGACCATTCTCTCAGGCTCCAACTTCCAGGCAATCTCATAGGGATAGAACAGGAAGTGATAGCAGGGTTTCCTCAGACCCTTAAACTTTGAGGAAGGGAATCTTCATCTCCAATTTGAGGAGTCATAAACCCAAGAGAATGAGGCAAGCCCTGAAGGTTGTTTGTCTCTCTTTTTCCTTCCATGGCTTGGTTCCAGATGTAAGTATAGTTGCAGGAAGTACAAGTCAGAGTGAGGGTGTCTATGGCCTCAGTTTTCTGGATAGAGGACCAAAAGGAGAAATACCAGGGACATGGAAAATCTCATAAAAATTATAGAGAGGGAAGAGCTCAGAAAAGTAATCCTATAAAGTTGTTTATAAACTATGGGCTCACCCTTGAGCTCCACATGTGTAGATCTGACACTAAACAGCATACCAAAAACTGAGTCACAAGATAGACCACTGCCCAGACCCCAGGCGGGCCACTGGGTGACACACAAGTGAAACAGAATCAATGAGCACTACAAAGACTTTGAAAATCCAACTGGCATTGGAACTACAACTCACAGAAGGTTAGCTGGAAGTTGCAGCCTGAACCCAACTAGGTCAATTTACTGCTAAAAGTATCAACATTCTCCATAGGATTTAAATAAGACCCAGAGTCTCCCAACATAATATTTAAAATATTCAGAATAAAATTAAAAATTACTCAGCATAAGAAGCAGCAAAAAAAATCCCAATTCACATGGGAAAAGACAATCAACAGATGCCAATGTGGAGATGTCTCACGGATGTTGGAAATATCAAAGACTTTACAGCAGTTATTACAAAAATGTTTAAGAAGTAAGGATTTGCCAAAATAAAAAGATGGAAAGCCTAAGCTAAGAAATAGAAAACATAAAAAGGAGCCAGATAAAAGAATTTTAAAACTGAAAAACACAATTACACAAATTAAAACCTCACTGGATGGCTCAATAGCAGAATTGAAAACAGGTAAGTTTACCTATAAACTTACCTATATGGATGTTTGGAGACCCAACAAGATAAAGCTATTGACTTATACTTTAATTTAATTCTGATCAAAATCTTAGCAGGAACTTTTATAGATGTAGAAAAACTAATTCTAAAATTTATATGGAAGGCAAAAGCATTAGAACAATCAATTTTATAAAGAATAAACTTGTGGGAATTACAATAACCAATCTGAAGACTTACTATAAAGCTACAGTAATCAAGACAGTATAGTATTGGTGAAAGGACAGGCTGATAGGTCAATGGAACAAAATAAAGAGACTAGAAGAATCAGCATGCATATAGGGAAAGCTGATTTTTGACAAAGGTGCAAAGCCAACTTAAATGCGAAAGGATTTCTTTCAACAAATTGTGTTAGAACAATTGGATATCCATGTGCAAAATAAAATGAATTTCATTCTAAACCTCACAGCTTATTTTTTTAACTTAAAATGGATCAGAGATTTAAATGTAAAACTTTATAAAACTTTTAGAAGAAAATATAAGAAAAAATCTTTGTGACCTAGGTTAGCAAAAAGTTTTTAGACATGACATCAAAAGCATAATCCTTAAAAAAATAAAATAAAATAAAAAGTTGAGTTTATCTACATTACAACTTTTTGCTCTGTGAGAGGTATTGTTAAGAAAATGAAAAGACAAGATACAGATTGGGAGAAAATACATTCAAGTCACATATCTGACAAAGAACTTCTATCTAGAATGTATTTTTCTTAACTCTGAAAAACTCAACAGTAAGAAAACAGACAACCCAACTTCAAAAATCACAAAATACTTAGACAAAGAGGATATGTAAGTGGCAAATTCACACCTGAAAAGATGTACATCATTAGCTATGAAGAAAACACAAACTAAAATCAGGACATGATACCACTACACACTTATTAGAATGTAACAGAATATAGAAAACTGACTACCAAATGCTGACAAGAATGGCAAGCAACTGAAACTCTCATACATCATTAATGGGAATGCAAAGTAATAAATTCACTTTGGGAAACAGTTTAACAGTTTCTTATAAAGCTAAACATACACCTACTGTATGACCCAGTAATCCCGCTTCAAGTATTGAAATAAATCCCACTCTCTAAAGAAATGAAAACTTACATTCACACAAAAACCTGTACATGAATGTTTATATACGAGTTCTGTTCATAATCACCTAAATTGAGAAACAACCAAATGTCCTTCAAAGAGGAACTGGGTGAACAAATTTTTATACAACCATTCAATGGAATATTCAGCAATAAAAAGGAAAGGATTACTGATACACATCAATAATATGCATGAATCTCAAATGCACTGTGCTGAACGAAAGAAGCCAGTCTCAAAAGGCTGCATACTATATGATTCCATTAATACGATATTCTCAAAATGGAAAAGCTGTAGTGATAGGGAGCAGGTCAATGGTTTCTGAAGGTTAGGAGTAGGACATGGGTGTAAATACAAAGAGATAGGTCAAGGGAGTTATTTGGGGTGATGGAATTATTCTGTATACTGATTGTGGTGGTAATTACACAAATCTATATGTGTGTTAAAACTCAGAATTATACACCCCAAAAAAGTCCATTTTTCTGGTATGTTAACTTAAAAATTAAAACAATATTTATAATGAACTTGTGTGGGAATGAAGTCTCATAGGCCTGGAACAGGGAGAAAAGAATATAATTTTAAACCAGGTTGCATTTTCAATGTGTGAACACCTACCAGAGATTCTAGGTTCAAACTACTGACTCAAGCAACTGTGAAATGTTCTATTTATTTACTTGGTTGGTGGATTGAAAACTAGAGTCAAGAGTAACCTATATGAAGTTAAAATGCCAGAAAGAAGTTGATATAATATAGAGGAAAGAATTAAGCTGAAGAGAGAAGAATTTAAGAGCAGATTTATCATGTGTTCACAACCCCTACCCCAAAAATAACCTCCGAGAAGTTCAGATGACAGTCTCTTCACCATAAGATTGAGAAATACATAGATAACAGAAGCACCAGCATCCTTTACAATCACATTCATAGCTAAATACTTTAAGTAGAGTACAAGGATAGAAGATGCTGCCATTGTAATGAGCTCCTAGATTTAAGTGACTGATGGAAACTCAGAATGACAAAGGTCTAATGGATGTACTCAACTACAAGAGAAAATGTAGATGTGGTTACCATAACAGGTAGCAGGGCCAGAATAACAAACAGAATGATCTTACCTCTATGGATCTTTGGAGATAATGAAGCTTCTATGACTGAAATAAATGTGCTACCCTCTAAGGTTCTACATGATGTGCCTATCAAAAAAAAAAGTGCTGGACTTGGTAAGCAGAAAGTTGATCTGAACCACCATTATAGAGACTCACTACCTGTCACTCAATTCCCAGACATAAATCAGTTTAAAAAGTCAGAGCCTTTTCATTGGAGATTGGGTACTTTTGAAAAAGGATTATGTAACAACATCACAAGCATGTACTATAAATCTTTCACTGACTGTTACCAAAGGCACATGCAAATACTTTTCAGAATAATTGTACCCTGGGGAAAAAAAGGAATACCTAAAATTTGGGGGGATTACTTGACCCTGACTTTGAGATAACACTAATTCCTGGCAACATAGAACATCACTACGCTCTACTGCTTAGAGGCATTTTGAAGCAAGGGTTAAATGAAGTTGGCGATGAGTCCCATCATGTTTATTTCACCAGTTCATGACTGTGTAGTTGAAATGAGTAACACAGGACCACAAAATCCCCATGCTTACTCACTCTATGACCCATTGAGTAAAAGCTAGTTTGGAATAAAGATCAAGTGAAAGTCCTTAGAACTCTCTTTACTTAAAAAAAAATGGCAAACATTCATTACTGCATTTGTGACGGCATTGCAAGGATTAATGCCATTATCAAATATTTGAAAAGTGGAAGTCCCATTAAATTCTCTTATTTGGCCTTTGTAGAAAATAGATAAATCTTAAACAGTAGGTTGTTGTAAGTTTAATGACCCCAAATGAAGTTGCCATTCCAGATGTATTATATTTACTGGGTAGCAATTAAGCATGGACCCTGGCAAATAGTATTTGAGCCATTGATCTCAAATACATACTTTTCTCTATCTCGATAGACAAAGAATTCCAGAAGTGCTTTGCTTTCATCTGGCAGAGTGATATATCTTTACCTTCACTTTCTTACATCAGTGTTCTGCTGTGGACAGACCTATATAAACTTACCCTCAAAGTCCAAGGAAGCTGAGAGGCTGAAGAAAGAGGCTGACAAACCTAGTTTCTTAGAAAGAAACATTTAACAGGGACTTATTAACAGAAGCCATGTCTGTGTCTCAGGCAGTAGAAAGACAAGATGGTGGGTCCCTGCACCATTATTCCCCAGACCCAGGGCTTATATACCACAGGGAAAGTGTGACTCTGAAGGGATGTGTAAGACAATTGAAGTATCAAGGTTGTTTCGACCTAAGGGCAGGATTTATGGTAAGTAGGTGCTCTTGCACAAGGAACAATAGATAAACCAGAAATCTTACAGGTGGTTAATCAGATGTCAACATGGCAGATTAGTATCCAAGATGGAGTTGCTTTGGCCTCCACAATCAGGGATACATCAACTTCAGACTCTGCAACATTTAGTCCACAGGGACTTTGATAATCACATCTTTCCATAGAATATCACACGGGACCACTACATTAATGACATCATACTGATAGCAGCTGGTGAACAAGACGTACTAAGTCATCTTGTTGGATTGGAGAAACACATGTTTACCAGGTTATAAGAGATAAATTTCATAAAAATTCAGGAATGTGCTACTTCATGAAGTGTCTGGGGTCCAAAGTTTGGGTTATATCGTGCCAAAATGAAAGCCATATTGTTGCACCTTGCTTGACAGGTTTTTTTATTTGTTTTTTATGTTTCTGTTTTTGTTTTTTGTGTTTTTCTGAGACGGAGTTTCACTCTTGTTGCCCAGGCTGGAGTGCAATGGCACGATCTCGGCTCACTGCAACCTTCGCCTCCTGGGTTCAAGCGATTCTCCTGCCTCAGCCTCTCGAGTAGCTGGGATTACAGGCATGCATCACCATGCCTGACTAATTTTGTATTTTTAGTAGAGATGGGGTTTCTCCATGTTGGTCAGGCTGGTCTCGAACTCCCGACCTCAGGCTCCGAAAGTGCTGGGATTACAGGCATGAGCCACCATGCCCAGCCAACAGTTCTCTTTAGATTTGGAAGCAACATGACACATTTGACTGAATTTCCATGCTCATTTGCCAAGTAACACATAAGGCTGCCAGCTTTGTGTGAGACACAGAGCAAGAAAAGGTTCTGCAGTAGACTGAGGATACTGAGACTAGGCCTTCATGACTTGGTAGATATGTGCCTGACTGAAAGCCATGTAGAGCCTATGGCCAGCCCCAATACAAGAACCATAGTTAGGGCCTCTGGGGCTTCAAAACAAATCAGTGCCCTGTAGGTAGGCAAACATACTCTTGAGAAAGAACTCCTTGCTTGTTATTGGCCCTGGAAGAAATGGAATGTCCAACCACAGTAAAACTAGTAGCCTTGCAATTGGCCTGCCCTTAGTAAATAGGGTATTGTCAACCACCATTAAGGTGTATCCAAGAGCACTTCATCATCACATGAAAGTGATACGTAATGAATAAACTTAGCAGATCCAAAAGATTGTAAAAATTGGCCGGGTGCGGTGGCTCACGCTTGTAATCCCAGCACTTTGGGAGGCCGAGGCGGGCGGATCACGAGGTCAGGAGATCGAGACCACAGTGAAACCCTGTCTCTACTAAAAATACAAAAAAATTAGCCGGGCGTGGTGGCGGGCGCCTGTAGTCCCAGCTACTCGGAGAGGCTGAGGCAGGAGAATGGCGTGAACCCGGGAGGCGGAGCTTGCAGTGAGCCGAGATTGCGCCACTGCACTCCAGCCTGGGCGACAGAGCGAGACTCCGTCTCAAAAAAATAAAAAAATAAAAAAAAAAAAGATTGTAAAAATTGCATGGCTCACCTCCCAGGGTGTCTATTCTTTCCACGTTTCTATCTATCTCTTCTTCAATTCATGCCTATATCCTTAAGAGGAATTCAACATGACCAGTTGATTAAAAAGGTAAAAACTAGCATCTGATTTTTTAAAAAAAATTTTATAGAGACAGGGTCTCACTATGTTGCCCAGGCTGGTCTTGAACTCCACACTTCAAGCAATCCTCCTGCCTTGGCCTCCCAAAGTGCTACGGTTACAGGTGTAAGCCACCATGCCCTGCCAAGCACCTAATTTTTAGATGGCTTTGCACAATATGGAAGCATCAGATTCAAATGGACTATAAGTCCACATAGAAGTAGTCCAACAGAACAGGGAATAAAAGAAATATCTCCCAGTGGGAAGACTTTTCAGGGGATATCTCATGCTCCAATTTGTTTGGAAAGATAAATTCCCTGCAGTGTGAATCCTCCGGGACTCATAAGCAATGGCTAATGGTTTGATCGGACTTGGAGGTACCAAGATTGGCAGACTGGTGACAAGGAGTATTGGAGAGAAGGAAATATGATGAACCTCTCAGAATAAACAGTATGAGAATACTTTGTATTTCCTGCAGAAAAGGAAGTTCACAATATTTGGGTGAATAAAATAAGCCATCCTTTGGGTGTCAGGGAGTCTTTCCTCAATCATCTCTATGTTTGCTCTAAGGGCTCATGAAAAACATGGCCATAGTGACAAAGCTGGACCTTATGCATGGGCTCAACAACATGGACTTCCCATGACCAGGATACTGCCACTGCTGAGCACATAACTTGCCAGTAGCAATGACCACTTGGGATGCCTGGACAAGAGATACACCTCTGAGAAAACAGCCTACCACCACTGAGTAGACTGATCGCATTGGAGTCAGTCCTTCCCCAATAGACACTTATTCTAGATACGGATTTTTCTTCTGTTATGGGCTGAATTGTGTCTCCCCAAAATTTATTTGTTAAAGCCCTAAACCCCAGTACCTTAGAATGTTAGTGAAGTTGGAGATATAGACTTTATTTTTAAATTGTATTTAAATTATTTTATTTTATTTTTTTAGATGGAGTTTCACTCTTGTGGCCCAGGCTGGAGTGCAATGGCGCGATCTCGGCTCACTGCAACCTCTGCCTCCCAGGTTCATGCGATTCTCCTGCCTCAGACACCCGAGTAGCTGGGATTACAGGCGCCTGCCACCATGCTCAGCTCATTTTTGTATTTTTAGTAAAGATGGGTTTTTGTCATGTTAGCCAGGCTGGTCTCAAACTCCTGACCTCAGGCGATCTGCCCGCCTCAGCCTCCCAAAGTGCTGAGATTGCAGGCATGAGCCACTGCACCCGGCCAGATATAGACTTTAAACAGGTCTGTATCTCCAAAGTAAGTTAAAATGAGGCCATCAGGGTGGGTCCTAATCCAATCTGACTGGTGGTCTTAGAAGAAGAGGAAACTTAGACATATGGAGACATCAGAGATACACGAGCACAGACGACAGGCCACGTGAGGACACGGTGAAAAGGCAAGTGTCTGCAAGCCAAGCAGAGGCCTCAGAAGAAACGCACCTGCCAACACTGTCATCTTGGACTTCCAGTCTCCACAGCTGTGAGAAAATAAATGTCCATTGTTTAAGTAACCCAGTCTGTAGGATTTTATTATGGCAATCTAAGGCAAACTAATACATCTTCCTCTCCCACCGTATTTCTGAAAGTCACAGAATTCATGGACTTACTGAATGCCTTATTCAAAATGTTGACATCTCTCACAACATTGCTTGTGACCAGGGAACAGACGTACAGGAAAGAAGTATGGGGGTGGGCTGATGTGCATAACATGCACATACATGGTCTTCCCATGTATTCCATCATCCAAAAGCCATTGGCCTGAGAGAATGGAGGAGTGACCCCTTGTCCAGTATGAAGACAGGACCTGATGAGGTTGAAGTGTTGCCCTACAAAATGTAGCATATGTCTTAAGTGAACGACTGCTGTTTCACCCCCTAAAAATAAGAGGTAAAAATGGGAGTATCCAGTGGCTCACGCCTGTAATCCTACCACTTTGGGAGGCTGAGGCAGGAGGATCACCTGAGGTCAGGAGTTCAAAACCAGCCTGGCCAACATGGTGAAACCCTGTCTCTACTAAAAATACAACTGTCTTGTAACCACTAGGAGGTGAGACAGGAGAACTGAACCAGGAGGCAGAGGCTGTGAACCGAGTGGTCCACTGGCACCATAATGATACCTAATGAACAACTTGCTAAATTTTTGCTTTTTGTGACTTTTCGGCTCTGCTGGTTCAAAGACTTTGAACCCATGGGAGGGACACTTTTACCAGAGGAAACAATAATGAGGCCACTGAATTGGAACCTGAAACTCCCACTCAGACATTTGAGATTTATCATCCCCTGTTGGACAAAGTGACTGATCCAGATTATCCAAGTAGACTGCTGTCACACATGTGGGCAGAAAGGACTATTTCTGTAAACCAAGAGATTCACTGGGGCACCTCTACAACTGCCATGTCTGGTGATAAAAGTTAATAGAAGGGGCCAGGTAGGGTGGCTCACATCTGTAATCCCAGCACTTTGGGAGGCCAAGGCGGGCAGATCACTTGAGGTCAGGAGTTCAAGACCAGTCTGGCCAACATAGTGAAACCCTGTCTTTACTAAAAATCCAAAAATTAGCCAGGTGTGGTGGTGGATGCCTGTAATCCCAGCTACTCAGGAGTTTGAGGCACAAGAATAACTTGAACCCGGGAGCCGGAGGTTGCAGTGAGCTGGAGGTTTCAGTGAGTCGAGATTGTACCACTGCACTCCAGCATGGGTGACAGAGCAAGACTCAGTCTCAAAAAAAAAAAAAAAAAAAAGTTAATAGAAGGTAACTTTCAATCCTATAACGGCAGAGCAATTAAGTATTCAGATCCCCCAGGAATGAAGTTTGGGTCATCCCTCTAGATAAAGAATCATGCCCAGCTGGCTCACTTGCTGAGGACAAAGGGAACACGAATGGGTAGGAGAAGGATATTATAAATAACAACTGCGGCCTCATGACCAGTTGCAGAAAAATAAGTTCTGCAGCATAGACATTTGCTATCCACATTTTCTTCTTCGTTTGCTGTGTCATGTATGTATTTATGTCTATTTAATACATTTTACTATTTTATTTCTTTCTGCTTTTCTGCACTATTTTATGTAGTCTGTGTGGGTGGTACTTAATCTTACAACCTAGTCCACAGACTACAGAATACCAATGATATTATGACTGAGCTAGAGGAGAAATGAATATCACCCAGAAAACCTGAACTTGGATCTGGATGCCACAGAAAAACAATGAAACTTGGAGTCCTTCCTTTGGGGGAGTGCATTTTCTTCAACGAGTGATCATTGTATTCTCTCAGGCAAGCACAGATTACTATTACTATTATGGCTGGTAATATAAGCATTAAAATGGGGCACACAAATGTTGACATTATGCAGCAAAGGGGTGGATTGTAGTGACATCTCAAATTTTTGAATACTTCCACATTGTAAGTCCTACCTTTGCAAGATATCATCTAAAAAAAAAAACTACATTTCTCAGCCTCCCTTTTCAGTAAGGTATAGACATAAAACTAGCTTCTTTCAATCAGAGGCATCAGCATAAAACTTAGAAAGCAGAAGGGAGAATAGTGAGGTGAAAAGTGAGACTAGTGGAATCATGCAAGTATTTGGTCTTAGGCAGTTCTGCAGGAGCTGTAACAGAAGTTCGGTGCAGTGAAGGCCCAGTTTGTGTTTTCATAGGAATTTAGCAGTATGTCACAGCATCTGCAGAATTTCCAGATGACAAAATAATGTCATCAGAATTTTGCTATATCAATTTCCATTTCTAGACCTAGCTTTTATCTGCACTGGATTCCTTCTCAAGTAGGTTCTTTCCCTTGCAGTGGCCCCTGGGAGCTCCAAATCCAGTGAAAGAGAGTTTCTCTTTCCAATCATCAAGGAAAAAAAAGTCCCTGGGCTGAATCTCATTCACCCAGTTTGGGTCACACATCCATCACTGAATCGATTGCTGTGGCCAATGAGATTGAATATGCCAGGCCCGGGTAATACGCATCCCCTGAACAGTCGGACCAGGATGAAGTCTGAAAGGGAGACTAGATCCGTTTCAAGTAGTTCATCACCCAAAAGCAACTGGCCTTACAGAATGGAGGAAGGACCTGGTAAGGCTGAGGTACTGCCTTACAAAATGTAGTATATGCTCCAAGCTAGTGACCACTTACTAAGGGTAGTCCTCAAGCTAAAATCAGGATGTTACCAAAGAAAAGGAGGAGGAATGATGGGCAGGCAGAAACAACAGTGGTCCACTACATGGCAAGTTCTGGCTCCTCCCCTGGGCTCTGGTAGGATGGTGACTAAGAAAGCCTGCAGCTGAGTCCCTGACTCTTCTTGCCTTGTGACCCCAGTGGCACTTTCAGTTTGCTGAACTAAAATTCGGAAGGTCTGGTTTCCAGGTCTGAGGTCTGTGAACTGGAGAATCTCCCTTAATTTTTTTGAACCTCCTTTGGGCCATTCTTTGCCAAATGAAGAACTAATAAAGTCTGCCTTGTGAAAATTCAACAAGATAAAACTCATAAAACCACTTTGAAATCTGTAAAGTACTCCACAAATGTAATGGATCGTCTTTATTGCTCCAAGGAAACCAGAGATGAACTGAGCCCAGCTCATCCTGGTTAGGAGGGGGAAATTATCCCATGGATGAAGGGCGAATATGGGAAACTGAGGTTGATGGACGGCCATAAGACAAGTGGAGTGAGAACTGGGACCACTGTCAAATGCCCTTCATCACACAGATAAGACCAATCCTCCTCTTTCTGGGCTACTGAGCTCGTTCCTCCCTTCCCTAGATAAGAGTAAAAATAGCTGGTGAGCTGTGACCAAAGGCTTAAACTCTAAATATGTTTGACATAGGATTCCTCACTGAGAAAATTTCTGCCAGGAAAATAAATGGTTAGGAAAGCAGAGATTCCTGTGAAAGAAAATTTATTGCAGCAATTATTGGGATAACAAAAGTCTGAAAGTAGCTGCCCCGCAATAAGAAATTGATTATATAATTACACAAATTATGGTATTATCTCTTCAGTGGCATGCTAAGAGTAAAATGATGATACAGATATTATACAGAGGAAGAGCCAGGATATAATAAATGAAAAGAGCATGGACATTATGATCCCGTTTTTGTCAATCAAACCTATAGATGCATTCATGTGCATAAGGAAAGATTGAAAAGATACATAATAGTTACATCATGCATTCCTTTAACTTCTCTGAGTTAAACTGTGCAGTCCCCAAGATGTGTGGGGTGGTGGGGGGCGGCGGCAGGGACACAGAGAAAGAGAGAGAATAATTTAAATCATGCAGGAGATCTGACCTGACACTCACTGAACACGAGTGAGATGAGGACACAAGAATGCTGAAATTTCAGTCCCTCTCAGTTCTCATTTGCCTTTCAGAATGTGAGCATCCTCCCATGCTGAGTACGATGCTAATGTTTCAAGATGTGTATTTTTTTATACAACCTGTCCCCTAAATGCAAGCCAACTACGTTTTCTAGGGCTCAACCAATGAAGCGGTGATCAAGTTCAAGCCCAGAGGAAAATGGCTGAGTTGTACGGATGGAAAGATGCCGCGTCCTCTCCTAATGGGGCCCCTTCCTGAGAAATTGTCCACTGTGGTTTTCCCCCTGACTTTAGATCCTGACCCCCGCCTGTGGTTCCCAAGAAGCTCCTTCCCAGCAAAATGTGTACAGTGGTGACCTCTGGGTGAAGCTGTTTCTTTTCTCTTTATGACAAGCTATATCTTCTAATTACCTAAAATGAACATGTATTAGGTAATGTATTTTTAAGGATAGCTAAGACCTCCTGCTCTCGTGGGGACTTAACGGAGTACCCTCTAGAATGTTCCATTTAGTTATCCCAGCTTTGCCAGCCCACAAGAGCAGCTTCCTGTGAAGACTGTGCAGAGGCCACTGTCCTTCCTCTGTGGCTGGCAAGGCTGCTCTCTCCTCTTCTCTCAACTCTTATCACAGAGAATCTCCGTGGCTGATAGCATTAGGCCGGGCAGGGCAGCCCTGGATGGCTGCAGGCCCCAGGGTGCCAGGCAGCTCGGGGCCATCTCCGCCCATCGCTCCCAGGCTCCATCAACCCTTGTTAGTCCTCATTACCAGCCTGAGCCCAGACAGGCTGCCTCCACGCTGGGTCCTTGATTTTTCTATTTCGAGAGGGTTATTCGGGCCAAATCTCCAAATCAAGTTATGCCCCTGACGTCTTAGATTTGCAGTGCTCTGACAGCGCCTCCTCCCCTGCGGCCCACCCTCAGTCCCCACAAGCTACAGATGGTCCCCGGCAGCGTATAAACCTATCTTGATCCCCCTGCAGAATATAAAGTCTCTCTCTTTCTCCCTCTTTCTCTCTCTCACACACAAACACAGAGACACACACACACATAAACACATACAAATCCTCGTATACACACAAACACCTCCCCACAGCCCCACAAATGCACTCTATCACCCATACTCAAATAAGCATCCATGAACACCCACACCCTGGGGTCCTCAAAAGTCACGAGAGACCCAGATCACTTACAGTTTTGAGGTTTCCAGCATGTTTAAGCATGACAAATTGCTACAACTGCATTTCAAAATTTGTAGCTCTTTTAAATGTTTACATTTAACAAATTACCATTGTGTGTTTTAAATGCAAGATAATTGTGTTATCCACAAAATAATTAAAGGATTTATGAACAATTAATTCTTAGGACACAGCAAGCAGCAGCGGGCTTCGGGAATGCATTGTGCTTAGGGCTGGATGATGAATGTCCTCCTCTCGCCATCTTGTCAGCTTATCTCTCGGACTGCATTTGTAACCTCATTTGGGGACAATATCGAGCACCCACATCTGAAGCCTTCTGTGAGTGTGAGGCCCAGCCAGTGGCTCCTGTCAACCCCTGAATGCACACTCACCATGCACGCTCACCAACAAGGCCCTGAGCCCCCACACACTAACACCACACACCCATCCTACCTGCAGGGGGAAAGCCAGAGTCCTGGGACTCGCTGGTAACCTCGGTTACCCCTTGACAGTCATTGGAATGTCTCAGAGCTGGGAGGGACCCTCTGTGCCATCTGATCCAGCCCCTCTCAAGGCACAGGCTTCTCCTACAACGCCCCCATGATGGTTGACCACCTGGCCCAGGCTCGAGCCCTTTCAGATCCTTCCTGACTCAGCAGTGTGGACTGGTCCTAATAGGAAGGAATGTGAAGTCGGCCATCCTAGAACTTCCACTCATTAGCATCCTCCTCCTCTTCTATAGAGTAACCCTAGGATTCAGGAAAAGCACCATTCAGCCTGCTCTTCTCTGGGATAAAGGGCTTCTGTTCTGTCCACCTGTATCTGGAAAAGTATTGCCTATGTGTGTGTGTGTGCGCACACACGTGCACATGATTACTTGTTCACATACCCCTATACACTCACATGCTCATACCCATACATGTACTCACACACTTTAAAAGACTGCCTTTTAGGGCAAGACCCTGACCTTTAGAGGCAAACCACAGTCTGAAGCCCTCTTTCATTCCCTATTAGTGGTGGCTTGAAAAAGTCATCTGTCTTCTATAAGCCTCAGTTTTCCCTGTATTTAAAGTGGATCCAAAAGACATCTGCCTCATAAGTCACTGGTAGGATCTACTTGAGATCTTTGTAAGAGCACCCAGCAAAGTACCCGGCACATAGTTTCTTTCCTATCTTCCTGTGCTTTTGGGAAATCCTTGCACTGATCATGCCCAGTCCACTCCCACCATCAGGACCACCAACTCAAACATCCAAGCAGAAGATGAGGGCTCTATCATCCTCAGTCAGACTAGACGCTAGAAAACACATTGCCACATTGGGCAAAGTGGGGTCCTGGATCCTGCCCACCTCACCTGCTTTCCATTTACCTCCACTTCTTCCTTATGGCATACTTGCATGTCTCACTGAAACCCCTGCAGCTCTCAGCCCCCTGCTGCCTCCCTAGGCTTCACTTTTGCTCTCTCTCATTGGAATATCTTCCCTGCCATCTCCCAGTTCCTCCCACCACCAGATCAGGGAAGGCTTCCTGGAGGAGGTGAGTACAGGACTCAGTCTGGAAGAATGAGCTGCATCACTAAATATCTGCCTAACTCCTATTCATCCCTCCAAACTAGTGCCTGACCCCTCCCCCAGAAGACCTTCCCTGATGACCTCACCTCCAGCTAGTTTAGACCGTGCATCAATTAGCACTTGTTTTCTGATTGCAATGAGTGTTTTTGTTTGCGGGTTGAGATACGTATCAGAAAATGAGGGGAACACTCAAACTAGATAGTTGAGAAGAGTTTAACAAAGTGATTATTTTCAAAGGCAAGGTTTAGGGAACCCAAAAAGAGACCGCATCACACATAGGACTAGAAACAGAGGGCAACTTTAACCACCCGTAGGCCTAACCGGGACAATGGGAGAAGCTGCTAGCAGAACCAGAAGATAATGAGATGAAACGGCAGGGCTGGTGGTGGTGAATGTCACTCAATGTCAGAATGATGTTAGGATCATAATGTTTGTTCAATGTTAACATTTTAATTAAAACTTTTAGTTGGTTTTTCCACATTTGTACATATTTTGTATTTGAAAGGTATTAAGGTTTTAGTTTCACTGATTTTTTTTTTTTTTTTTTGAGACGGAGTCTCACTCTCCCAGGCTGGAGTGCAGTGGCGCATCTCCGCTCACTGCAAGCTCTGCCTCCCAGGTTCACGCCATTCTCCTGACTCAGCCTCCCACGTAGCTGGGACCACAGGCACCCGCCACCACGCCCGGCTAATTTTTTGTATTTTTTTTTTAGTAGAGATGGGGTTTCACGGTGTTATCCAGGATGGTCTCCATCTCCTGACCTTGTGATCCACCCGCCTCAGCCTCCCAAAGTGCTGGGATTACAGGCGTGAGCCACCGCGCCCGGCCAATTTCACGGATTATTTTTTAATGAATTTTAAATACTTCATTTTTAAAAACCAGTATTGCCAGGCGTGGTGGCTCATGCCTGTAATCCCAGCATTTTGGGAGGCCGAGGCGGGTGGATCACGAGGTCATGAGTTTGAGACCAGCCTGACCAACATGGTGAAACCCCATCTCTACTAAAAATACAAAAATTAGCTGGGCATGGTGGCATGTACCTGTAATCCCACCTACTCAGGAGGCTGAGGCAGGAGAATTGCTTGAACCCAGGAGGCAGAGGTTGCAGTGAGCCGAGATCGTGCCACTGCACTCCAGCCTGGGCAACAGAGTGAGACCTCATCTCAAAAAAACAAAACAAAACAAAACAAACAAACAAACAAAAAAACAGGATTAATGCTTGCATTTCAGCAACATACGAATAAATATTCAAACATAGTATTATCATTCTGTTCTGATGTTGAAACTCAGTACTCTTTTGGTTGTAAGGGATAGGAAACCCAGCCCCAAACTGGCTTGAGCAAAAAGGGAATCTGTTACTTCACATTTATGCAGATTCCAGTGCGTTGGCTAGCCTCAGGCCTGGCTCGGCACAAGGACATGAACCATATCACCAGGACCCGGGTGGCTCAGTCTTTCAGTTAGACTCAGTTCTCCTCCATGGGTCCCCTTTATGCTTGGATAGGCCATTCCTGTGGCAGCTCCAGACCTCATGCAGCTCATGATGCAGGACTCAGGGGTTGCTGTAGCGATGGCCACAACAGCCCACTGGAGCCGATGGGAGGCAGCAGGACTTCTGCAATACTGGTTTTTAAAAATGAAGTATTTAAAATTCATTTAAAAATAATCAGTGAAATTGGCCGGGCGCGGTGGCTCACGCCTGTAATCCCAGCATTTTGGGAGGCTGAGGCGGGTGGATCACAAGGTCAGGAGATCGAGACCATCCTGGATAACACCGCGAAACCCCATCTCTACTAAAAGGTCTCATGCCCGTTCAACCTCACGTCGAGCCGGGAGGAGCTGCTTTCCCAGAAATCCGCAGAAGTCCTGCTGCCTCCCATCGGCTCCAGTGGGCTGTTGTGGCCATCACTACAGCAACCCCTGAGTCCTGCATCATGAGCTGCATCACTGCAGAGCCTGGGGTAAGCTCAGTTTTCTCTGAAACATAGATTGAGGTGGGAAAGGGGTAGTTTCCCCAAAGCATAAGAAACTACCCCAAGAAGAGAGAGCTGATGCTGTGTGATGAAACAATAGGCACTCACCTCAGATGCGCCCCTCTGTGCTTCCATAGAATTCCAGACTTCTCTCTTAAATGACTCCCTTCACACTATCTAAAAAAAAAAAAATCTGGTTGGGGGCGGTGGCTCACACCTGTAATCCCAGCACTTTGGGAGGCTGAGGCGAGCGGATCACTTAGGGTCAGGAGTTCAAGACCAGGCTGGCCAACATGGTGAAAACCCATCTCTACTAAAAATAGAAAAACTATCTGGGTGTAGTGGTGCATGCCTGTAATCCCAGCTACTCAGGAGGCTGAGGCAGGAGAATCGCTTGAGCCCAGGAAGCGGAGGTTGTAGTGAGCTGAGATCATGCCACTGCACTCTAGCCTGGGCGACAGAATGAGAGTCTGTCTCAAAAAAAAAGAAAAAAAAAAGTTCTTAGGCTAAACTCCTAGAGGACAGGGACTATCAGGTATCCCCAGTCCCAGGAAATGCCTGGCGTTCCACAGTTGCTCCATAACTGTTTGTAGAGTGAACATCTTATTGGCAGTTCCAGGTGATGGTGGCTTGCCTGGGGACCCTCTATCTGACAGGCTGATGGGACAAAGCACTGTAGATACCCTCTGGGTTCTGAATGCAGACCTTAGTGTGTCTAGGTTGCCTGGAGAGCTTAAAACATAGATTTTAAAACATAGATATCCTGGCCCCATCCCCAGAGATTCTGATTCAAGAGGCCTGGGATGGGGCCTGAGACTCTGCATTCCCAGCAAGCTCCTAACCACTGCTGATGTTACAGGCTCTGGACCACGCTTTGTGTAGCGGTGCTTGAGAGAACCCACAAAGGAAGCCCAGAGCATCGGGGAAGAGCCTTTTGCTGGCCAAGACTCTGGCTACCCTGCATGATCAAACAACCCTATTCAAACCCATGCTCCAGTGACTGCTCTATTAACTGAGCATGTTCAAACGGCCTTGCTGGATGGGGCTCGTAATGAAAGAAGTAGACTTTTCAGAACTATCCAGTAAAAGATTTATTCAATTAAAGTGATTCCATTTTTAAAGATATTTGTCCTTTTGTGAAGGCAAACCCATGCTTTTCTAATTAAAGGCTAATTGTGGGCTACTATGAAGATCTCATTGCTTTCAGCACAGTGAGGCAGAGGGAGAGGGAGAGTCTGACAGCTGCGCTGGAAACCTCAAGAGTTAAGAAAAGATGGGCACTTCTTCCCCATCCTTCAGAGGGCCTGCAGGATGGAGCTTACACCTAGTGTCTTCATTCATTCAACAAGCATCTTAAGCACTTTAAAAGAGGGGTATAAAAACACATATGTAAACCTGATCATGTCATTTCCCTGCCTAAGACCCTTCAAAGTCTCCTGCTTGCATAGGATGAAGAACACAATCTTTAATTAACATGGCGCCTAAGTCCTGACAGGCCCCCTCTTCACCTCTTCAGCCTCATCTCCTGTGACCTGCTCCCTGACTTGGAGGCCAGCCACACGGGACTTGTCCCTGTCAGTTCCCCTGATGCACCTAGTCTGACACAGACTGAACTGTGCCCGCCCCCCGCCAAATTCCTAACTGTCAATGTGACTGTATCTGGAGAAACAGTCTTTAGGAAGTGATTAAGGTCAAATGAAGGGCCTTAAGCCAATAGGACTGGTGTCCTTAGAAGAGAAAAAGGTGTACGCACTTAAGAGAAAAGGCCACATGAGGACACAGTGAGAAGGTGGCCATCTGCAAGCCCAGGAGAGAAGGCTTCACAAGAAAGCAACGCTAGCATTTCAGCGCTGCATGAATAAATGCTCAGAGTGTTACCATTTTGTTCTGATACTGAAAATTAGTACTCTTTTGCTTGTAAGCGATAGGAAACCCAGCCCAAAACTGGCTTAGGATGCGATCCTATGGCACCTCGATCTTGGACTCCCAGCCTCAAGAACTGTGAAAAATCAAGTTCTGTTTCTTAAGCCACCTTGGCTGTGGTATTTGGTAATGTCAGCCCTTACAAAGCCCTCACACATGCCGTTCCCTCCTCCTGAAAGACCCTGCCACCCTGCCGCGCTCAGCCAGATTAATTCCTCTACTCATCCTTCAGACCTCAGCTGAAATGTCACCTCCTCACAGAGACCTTCTCTGATCACTCCCCACTCAGTCTGTTCATCTCCTTTAGAGAACCCACCAATGAAACAGATTTTAGATGCCAGAAACATACTCAAATACAAGTGAAAAATAAAGCTCATGATCAACACAACCTTTCAAACCAGTAGAACAAAGGATGCAGGATTCAGTAAATGATGTTGGGATAAACTGAGTCTCTAGTTAGGAAAAAAAAAAAGTTTCATCACAACCTTATTCTTTACCCCAAAATAAATTCCTGATGGAAGCAAGGTTAATGAACCTTGGAAGTTCATGAACTGAAAGAAGGTTTTACATTCTTGGAGTTGAAATAGGAAACCACACACCCACCCCCCCACCGCTTTTTTTTTTTTTTTTTTTTTGAGATAAGGTCTCACTCTGTCATGCAAGCTGGAGTACAGTGGCACGATCTTGGCTCACTACAGCCTCAACTGTCTATGCTCAAGTGATTCTCCCACCTCAGCCTCCTGGGTAGCTGGGACCACAGGCATGCGCCACCGTGCCCGGCTTTTTTTTTTTTTTTTTGTAAAGACAAGGTCTCACTATGTTGCCCAGGCTGGTCTTGAACTCTTGAACTCAAGCGATCCTCCCATGTAAGCCTCCCAAAGTGCTGGGATTACACGCATGAGCCACCAAGCCCAGCCAGAAAGGCCTTTTAAAAAATACAATACAAACCCAGAAACTCTAATAGAAAAGATTGATTACACTACTAACTTCACAAAAAAATGATAGTTATAAGAACAGTAACCAACTGAGGGAAATATTTGCAACGTATATTAAAGACAAAAGGCTAATTTCTATTATATATAAAGAGTGTCTTCAAATCAATAAGATCAAGAGTCCAGTAGGAAAATGTGGATAAAACAGTTAATGGTAACTAAGATAAAAATGAATTTTTAAACACATAAAAAGATTTAAAAATTAAAATGAGATACCACTCATTTTTACCTATTATGTTAGCCAAGTTGATAAAGCTTAATAACAGATTGTTAGCAAGAATGTGAAGAAACTGACACTCTCACTCATATGCACTCTCAATGCATGTGACCTTTATGGAGGCAATAAACCATAATATTTAAAACGTGCAGAGTCTTTAATCTAGCAATTGCAATTCCAGGAAATTATCCTATGGATAGGCTTGCACATACATGAAATGACATATGTATAAGAATATTCATTGTGGCATCGTTAACAATCTAAAAGACTGGAAACAAACTATCCTTCAATATCAGTCTGGCTAAATATATTGTGATACAGTCCATACAACTGAATATTATACAGCCTTTAAAATGAATGAGGCTGTTCCTCTGAACTTACAAGAGTGTGCTCTAAGATATATTGTTATGTGGAAAGGCAAGTTATTGAAGAGGGTGTATATCATGCTAGAATGTGTTTAAAAATTTAAAAATATGCATGCATATACTTATATGTGCATTGATTAACTTTGCAAAGGAACGTAAGGGACTGGTAACCAAGGCCGCCTTCCAGGAAGGGAGCTGCAAGGGGAGGCAGACTTCTTTTTCACTGCATAATCCTCTGTAACTTTTGAATTTTGTATGTACTATGTATCAAAATGAATTTCTGATTAAGAACAAATGAATTAAAAGCCATTTCACAGGAGGAAAATACCAAAAGGAGAAAAAAGCAAAAACAAAATGTTACCAATGATTACCCAGTGGTTCTAGGAATGCCTTTACTTTTTCTTTGTATTTTTCTATATTTAACTCTATTTCTTTAGTGAACATGTACTGATTTCAAATGGGGAAAAGAATCATTTTTTAAAAGCACTGTCAGAGTCACTAATCAGCATCTTTCCTGTTGAGCCGCATGTGTTCCCAGCTGGAGATGGCATGAAATCCCCCGACCACATCTGTTAATCCTGAGCCATCCCTGTAAAGACCCTCCCAGCCCCTGAATGTGGCTTTAGGGAATCAAGGCATCGCAGCTGCTTCATTGGTCCTACTCCAAGCATGCTGGAGGCGGGACCTGTGCTTGAATGACAGCAGAGCTCCAACTCCAAGAGGAAGGGAAGAAGCACAGCGACCCCTGCAAACTTGGAAAAACCACACACACACACACACACACACACACACACACACACACACACACACACCAGTTAACATTTGAGCAGCACTCTAGAGTTTGCCAGGAGCATCGTATACATTTTATTTGATTCTCACAACTGCCATGAGATGTAGCTCTGAGGATTCTCCCCCTTTTGAATGCTAATGAAATTGATGTGCTGAGAGGGAAAGTGACTCATCCAAGCCTCCACAGCTACATATTCCTGGGTCAGGAGTTCCATACAGATATTCTAGCTCCAAATGTTCAGCTCTCTCTTCTTCATTAAGTTGTTGTGGTGGACACTAAATAAGCTCACCAGAACTGAGTGTCTCTTTTTTCCTGGGCACACAACTAGATAATATCTCCCTCCCCCTCTTGCAATTCAGTGTGGTCATTGAATTAGTCATGGCTTTTTTGTTTGTTTTGTTTTGTTTTGAGACGGAGTCTTGCTCTGTTGCCCAGGCTGGAGTGCAGTGGTGTGATCTCAGCTCACTGCAAACTCCGCCTCCCAGGTTCACGCCATTCTCCTGCCTCAACCTCCCAAGTAGCTGGGACTACAGGCACAGGCCACCAAATCCAGCTAATTTTTGTATTTTTAATAGAGACGGGGTTTCACCATGTTAGCCAGGATGGTCTCGATCTCCTGACCTTGTGATCCACCCGCCTTGGCTTCCCAAAGTGCTGGGATTACAGGCATGAGCCACCACACCCGGCCCGAATTAGTCATGGTTTTTTAGTATGATGTTCTGACATCCAAGACCTGGGGAGACTGCCCCTTCCAGAGTTGGCACATTTCTAGAGATAGTGACCCTCCCAAGAGTACACCTTTCAAATGCAAATTACTCAGTCCAAAGCCCACACCCTCAACACCTGCCCTCATACTGTGGGACACTATTGCCCTGCCCTACTTACCCCAGGGCCAGCCATCAGACAACTAGGGGCAAGCCCCTACCCCCCGAGTCTCAAATTAACCAATTCTAAACCTGCTTACCCTGCCTTCCCCAGACAACCTCAGTGAAGGTTTTCCCACAGTTCCCTTCACTCCCTCTGCCTGCTCCCACATGTGGCCCTGCGTGGCATGGCATGCCCCCTTCTTATCGGGAACTGTCAGTAACAAATTCTCTTTTCAGTGGTAATTGCCTCCTGATCTGTTGGCCTCACTGTACATGAGCAATCATAAAACTTACATTTTAAAATAGTTATGAGGCTAAATTTCTAGCCAATGGAAGGTGAGCAGAATTTCAAGATGTCACCTCCAGGGCTGGCCCATGAAAGCCTCCCATGCAGGTTTCTCTCTCTCTCTCTCTGTCTCATACACACACACGTGCGCATGCATGCGCACACACACACTACTGGCTGGTTGTACAGCATGCAGCGAAATATTTGCAGGTCCTAGGGATGACGGAACTACAAAGGGAAAGGAACCTGAGTGCCCGAATTACCACATGGAAACCACCTGCCAAACACCCAAATCACACTCATACCTGAACAAAAAGTAAACTTCTACTGTTTTAAGATATTGCAATCTTGAGTTTCTCTGCTACACCAATGGCACTACCCTGACCAATTCAGTTGCCAAAGCATGCCTTTGGTGACTTCCCCCTCTTCCCATAGCCCTCCTTGTCTCTCAGACTCCTTTTCTTCATTCTCCATTTCCCCAAGGCCTTGGTGATCTACAGTTCTCCCAGATTGCCGAAGGCCCTCTAGAAAAGCATCCTATTCTATCAAGTATATTCCTCCAAATTCAGTTCTACAAATGTCTCCGAAGTGCCTACCTTGTTGCAGGGCACCGAACAGGATATGAGATAAAAGTACTAGGCCTGTGGGTGGGCTGGGTACCAGCTACTGGAGGCGAGGAGCTAGGCTGGCTCCAGGGACACAGGGATAAATCAGAGTATTTGCCACTTGTATTACAGACTCTCCCATTGCTAGGTATGCATATTTCAACATCAAAGAAAGGAAGGGGAAGGAGAAGAGACAGAAAGAGATTGCAGTTAACTGAGTGAGACTCAAAGAACCAGGACAAGACTGATCAGGGGCCCCAAGGGGAACTAGGGAGTATCTTGAGAACCTGGGGTCAGGCAAAGGGGAGGCACAGGGACTCAAAAAGCATAGGTAAGAACGCTGGAGACAGGGAGCACTCATGTTCCACAGGGTTTTGAAGAAGATCCCAGAGCTATTGGCCTTCTGTTTCTGAAACTAAGCCTTCATTGTAAACACCCCAGAAACACCCACCAGTGGCTCACCCCTTCCCAGTGTCCCTCATCAGGTGAGAGCATTTGTGTCTACAGCTCTGGGCCTGGGCCCTGGGCTCACTGGACTGCTGAATGCACCTCCAACACAAGTCACACAGCCCCGAGGGGCACATGTACACATTCAGCAAATGTGCAGGGCTTGCTGCAAGGACCTGGGGAGGCAGCACGTGTGAGACACTGTCTTAGTCAAGCATCACTTGGCTGCAAGAAACAGGAACCCCCCACCCACCTCTTCAAATTAGCTCAACTAATAAAGAGTTTTATTGAAGGGCTACCAGAAAAACTCAAGGAAATACTGAGCACGAAGTGAAAGTAATTCTCACAGCAGCCGGAAAGTCATCTGTGCTTCCCTCTCCCTCCCTCCCTCCTCTTTCTGGGTAGCACCATCATGTTTCCAGTTCTCTCTGTAGAAGCGTGTCATCTAGGTGCTGTGGTTCTGGTTCATCCATAACTTAGGCTTTCCATGGCTTACATGAGCCAGGCTCACTTGGCCTCAACTCCACAGGGCACCATAGCGCAGCCTCCCAGCTCACCAACTCATTCTCTCTCAGAGTCTTAATTTCAAATTCTTAAAAGAATTGATCTGATTAAGGAACTGATCAAACTAGATCATATGTCCACCCCTCGTCTCATCAGCATGGAAGAGAGAGCTGCCCTTCCAGCTGCTGGGAGCCCTGTCAGATGAATAAGCAAAGTGTGTAGGCAGAGATACAAACTCCCTCACAGAGCCACTGCAGACCAGCTCTGGCTCTCTAAAACCTCATGGTCCATGCCCTGGGAGAGTGTGTCTTCCAGCAAACTCCAACAAGGAATGAAAATGAGACATCAATCCTATTTCCCAGGGAGGAACCATGAATCCAAGGGAGAATGACCTATGGCAGGTCAGGAACTCAACTGGGTCGCCATGGGAGCAATTGTCCTGACTTCACACAGATCCATCCCATCCTGTGTCTCCCACTGACCCAGACCATATACCAGCATCCTTGCTCCCTAGGCACTTATACGCCAACATAGACCATGCTGGTCTAAAAGGATCTGACATATTGCAATGCAAAAATACAGAATGTAAACAAAACTTGTCCCATGGTGGCAAAAGAAACGCAGAGACCTGGTTGCTTATCCTGACCCTGAAACTAGCTTGCCAAGTGAAGGTGGACAAGCCACTTCCTCCTCCTGCACTAGATGACCTCGATTGTCTACCCTTCCAGCTCTGACCTTCCTTGGCTGAGGGACATCTCAGGCAGGGCTAGTGGGGTAGTATGTGAAAAGGAAGATGGTTCGTGCTTTTTTCTACTTAGTTAGACAAGATTCTCTGGATGAGGCCAGTTCCCAGAATTGCTTAAAAGAGGGAAGAGAGAGGGCAGTAGACTGAATGGAAAGAGTTTTCAGGCCTGGTGCCACTTGGGAGAAAGGGCTGGGTCATTGTTGTAAGACAGGTACATCTGACCGGGCAGAAGATTGGTTTCCTGTTGAAAGACGTTGGTCCTCATGGTCTTCAGCAGGTGTGAGTATGAATATGGAGGAGCTGAAGCAGTGTGGGGGCAGCCAGAAGGTAAAATACTTGCTTTCTGTGGTCTTCTCTACAGGGTCTCCAAGGAGCCTCTTGTGGGATTCTTCAGGGCATCCTGGTGTGAGTTATAAGCATTTCTGTCATAAGGCACAGAAACCCCACCCAAATTATCGTTAAGTCAAATGATAAGTTAGTGCCACATGTAGCTGAAAAGTTCAGAGGTAGGTCTGGCTTCAGGCATGGCTGGATACAGGTGCTCAAAGAGAATCACCAAAACCTCGTTCTTTATCTCTAAGGCCCACTTTCTCTGGATAGCATTCATTCTCAGAAAGACTCTCCTGGTATAACCACAAGATGACTGCAGCAGCTCCACCACATACCTCCAGGTTTAAGTCCTATGAGGAAGTGTGAGTCAGCTTTCCTAGCACTCCAACAAACAAAAAACCCAGAACTGAATTTCATTGGCTCTGACTGGTCTCCCTTGAATTACGTGCTAGTTTCCGAACCAATCACTGTCAGCAGGGGAGTGGAATGCTCTGGTTTTATAAGTCTGAGCCTTACTGTATAACCCACAGGTCAAGGGTGGATCCTACTCAACCACATGGGCTGAGAGAGAGAGAGGTGGGTTCTCAGATGCTATTACCAGGAAAATCAGGATTGGATGTTTGGAAAGCAAATTACCCATGATCACTATAGCAAGTTATCCTAAACTGGGACTATTGCTAACAGTATATTTTCATTGCAGTTGTAAATTCAGGTGGAAAGACCTCCATTTCAGCTATATACCGACACACCTTATCCTCCTAGCAGTGGAGGATTTCTTTTTTTAAGTTCCGGGGTACATGTACAGAATGTGCAGGTTTGTTATGCAGGTAAATGTGTGCTATGGTGGTTTGCTGCACCTATCAACCCATCACCTAGGTATGAAGCCCAGCATGCATGAGCTATTTTTCCTGATCCTCTCTCTCCTCCGCCACCCCTCAACAGGCCCCAGTGTGTGCTGTTCCCCTCCCTATGTCCATGTGTTCTCATTGTTCATCATTCTACTCCATGAAATGCCTAATACAGGGCCTGTCTGGTACACAGTAAGTACTTAGTACCTGCTTCTTGAATTGAATATCTGCAATGGAAAAAAATCACAACGAGCACTGCATGCAGCATCTTATATAATTTGCCAAGCACCTTTGTATCCATTTTCTAATTTCGTCCTCCCAAAGCCCTATCAGAAAGGCATTATTAGCCTTATTTTACAGGTATGAAGATGGAAGATCAGTCAACTGGTAAGTGATTTGTCCAGCCAGTGAGTGTTGGAGCAGGGTCTCAAACCCAGGACTTCTCAACCTAAAGTATGGGCTCTTTCCTCTCCACTGTGCAACCAACCAGTCAAGAAAGGAGAGGACACCAGCACCAGGGTTTGGGTCCCTGCTACTCTAGCCCAGAGAGATTCAGCCACAATAAATTACTTCCCATCCACTAAGATGGCCAGCAGGGTCTCTTTTCCTATGGATCTGGAGATAGTCCTGTTTCCATATCATGTGTCCTGGGCACACAGAGCCTTAGGGGCAGGAATAAATGCTGAGATGAGCACTGTGGTGCCAGGCAACCTGACTGATCCTCTGCCAGAGCCCCCAGCCCCTGACACCCTCCAGTCCTCTACTAAGGCTGGGGCCAGGGCTGAGCTGAGTTCTGAACATCATTTATTGACACATAAAATCCAAAGGTTTGCTTCTCCAAGGTTCCGCTGAGCCTGCATTTTTTAAATAACTACTCCAACCACTGAAAACATGCCTGTCCTTTCGGTTACTGCCTTTGAAAGACTTGATATATTTTGGAGCATTTGTTTACTTAATATTTTTAAATTGAATTTAGAATTTTTACAGCATTGCTATTAAATATGTGTCACCTATTTTGAACTGTATATAAGTGTTTATAAGAGCTGTGTGCATTTCCCAATATTTATTTAATCCTCTAAATTAACCTTTGAATGTCTTGCAAAGTGCCTTGTTAAGCATGTCACTTTTTTCTCTTAACACAGTGCATAAAAATATTCATAAAATTGCATTTTTTTTGAGCATTAATCCACTTATCAAAAATAGGTATGTGGTTGTGTTCATTTATTTAATTGAGGACTTTAAATTTTCAAGAAGGGTAAAAATGACCAACCAAATGTAAGATATCTGAGAAGCCACAAAGGAACTGCTTATCCAACCTTAGAGAAACAATCAAATAAACTCTAATGCTGACATGAAACAGACACACTAAACACGGGCAGAGGCTCAAGGGTGGAGAAAAAGGACTAGGAGTTGGAGTAAAGAAAATGCTTCAACTAACTGGACAAAGAGAAGTTCCAGATATGCAGCACCAATGAGCTATAATGAGCATGATCTGGCCCAATGCAGGAAATATGTAACCAATACAGTCATCACAGTGAACTGGAATACTATTCACCTCTCACTCCCCACGTTGCCCTCCGTACTCAGAGGAACAAGTTCTTGTTTTTTTCAGTGATCAGCTACAAGCCCTAGGGGAAATCTTTTGACAGAACTTCAAATCCTAGAGAATGATATGCTCTGTCAAGAGTTTGATTATTGGGCTCATTACAGGTTTTGAGAAGAATAAGATTAACTGTTCACAACAAAATGGATGAGAAAATACAATTTTATTAATAGCAGGTAAGATCTGTTGAAATGAAGTGTGTTGCACTATGTATACCTCATTTCCCATCAGGTCCTGCTGATCTGCTGCCTTTTAGGTACTTTTTCGAGCTGTTTAGTATCTGTTGAGTTATCTGACATCATGATTGATGCCTCAGGCTCTCACTAGACTTAGAGAAGGGGCAGCTTGGCATAAGGTCCAGAGCACTGGAGTTAGGTACTACATTGACCTTGGTAATTTGGACTCCTGGAATGATTAGTTTCTTTAAGCTCATGTACACACACACACACACACACACACACACCTGGCAACCTCAGGGTTCTTTCTCTTCTGTCCACCAGCAGATCCCATTCTCTTTGCACTCAAGGTAAGACTTGCTAAGATCCAAGGACTGGACTTAAGTAGTTAGAGGGCTGTCAACTATGAGCACCAGTGGCCTTATCAAGCAGCTTGTTTGTTTGATTGTTTGGTTGTTTGTAGAGATGGAGTCTCACTATGTTGCCCAGGCTGCCTTGAACTCTTGGGCTCAAGCAATCCGCCCGCCTCAGCCTTCCAAGTAGCTGGGACTCGCACCCGACTTATCCAGCAGATTCTTAACATTTTCCCCTATCACAACACTTGTGAAAGATGTGAAAAACTCAAGCATGGCATACTCTCTTCATACAGGCAGATCTTAACAAAAACTTCTAATCATTTTTCAAGGAAGAAAAATATTACAATAATTATCAATAATAGTAAATTATTTTTTACTAAGGGCCACAAACTTATGGCCAATGGGCTAAAAGCAGCCTATCCCACAGAAGCATTTCCTTTGGTCTGCATAAGATTTCTTATTTGACTTCTTTTGCTATCTTGAAAATGGGATGATTTTACACTAAAAGAACAGTGATCTGGGCTTCTAGTTAGTATACACAAGGTCATGAAAGACAGTTACTCCCACCATAACACTGAGAAAACATCAGATAAACTGTAAAATCATGTTTTGTAAACCCCCCAGAGAGCTGAGGATGCAGAGAAATCTAAATAAACTAAATCTTAGAGAGAGAGAACCCTTTCATAATGGAACAGAGACCTATGGCTGCTTTTATTCTTGGGGATATGGGCAGACAGAGACACACACCTGCAACAGACTGGGGTGCTCTGCTGAATTAAAGAGAGCTGAGAATGACAGACTGGAGTTTGATTGAGCCCTCAAAGTAGATGGTGCTCACTAGCCACCAGTTCTCCCCCATGGGACCTCTATTGAGTACACAGTAACTTATGGACCTGGGCTGGAAACCAGAGCAAGAGCTCTCCCACAGAATAGAAATCTGGGGGCAGGCAGGAAATCAAAGAGGGAGAGAGAGAGAGGTCACATAATCAGTTACTATTTAGATCCCAAGGGTGAGACCTGATCCCATCCACAAGACATTTTTGAAACCAATGAAACCATTGTTTTTGCTGCTAAAAGAAGAAAAGACATCACTTTTCTGAGGGTAAATATTACCTACTTCAGCTTCTACCCTGCTTTTGTATACAATGTCTAGCTTGTGATCCAAAGTTCTAATAAATGCAAAGAATTACAACTGTAATCAAGAGAAAAATAGTCAATAGAAGCATACCTACAGATGACCCAGATAATGAAATTAACAAGCAAGAAATTTAAAAGAACAGTTACAAATATTTTAAGTTACTGGGAAGTATGAATATAATGAGTAAAAAGATAATTTCATCAGAGAAGCAGAAACTTTAAAGAAGAATCAAATGGAAATGTCAGACCTAAAAATGTAAATATCTGAAATGAAGAAGTAACTTAATAATGAGCTGGACAAAGCAAGGATCAGTAAGCTCAAAACCAGACCAATAAAAAAAAAAAAATAGCAAAACTGAAGCACAAAGAGAAAAAAAAATTTCTTAAAAACCCAAAATATGCCATCAGAGAACTGTGGGGAAAAAAATCAAATGGTATAATATAAACACAACTGAAGTCTGAAAAGAAGAGAAAGATAATTGAAGCAAGATAAATATTTAAAAGGATAATGACCCAGAATTTTCTAAATTTTATGCAACATATCAACCCACAGATGCAAGAAGCTCAGTGAATCTCAAGTCAGATAAATACATCTAAGCATATTTTAGCTAAACCACTAAAAACCAAAGATGATGAAAAAAATCTTCAGAGCAGAGAAAAAAGAAACATTAAATCTAGAGGAATAACCATGAGACTTACCGATTTATAGCAAACTTCTCAACAGAATCAATGGAATTCAGAAAATAATAGAGTTATATTGTTGAGATCCTAAAAGGGAAAAAACTGTCACTCTATAATTCTATACAGTGTGAAAACATAATTCAAAAATAAAGCAAAATAAAGACAAGGACATTTTCAGAAAAACAAAAGAAGAGAATAATCATCACCAGTAGATTAAACTAAAAGAAATACTGAAGGAAGCTCCTCAGGCTGATGAACATTATGGAGGCCAAAACTTTCAGGAAGGAATAAAGAGCACAGGAAAGGGGTATTTGCAAATATATATACATATATCTACTATTTAAACCAAAAAATAACATTGAAGTGTTAAGCTAATATCATGTCCAGAAGTAAAATATATGAAAAATAGCACAAATGGTTGGAGAGGAAATAAAAGGAATTATATTTTGTCAGATTCATACGTTGTTAAATTGTATTATGGTAATTAATACTAATTACATGATTTATTAAATGTGAAAAGTTAAGATGCATATTATAATTTCTAGAATACACATTTAAAATAATGTACAAAAGTCAACAAAGGAATAAAGTATAATAATAAAAAATGCCTGGTTAATTCAAAAGAAGGCCAGAAACGAGGAACAAATATATAAAAAGAGATGGGACACACAGTAAGAGGGCAAACTTAAACCCAACCATATCCTTAATTATACTAACCAGACACTTAAATTTTTTTAAAAACAGGTTGCCTGTTTGGGTAAAGAAACAAGCTCAAATTATGCTGCTTGCAAGAGACATACTTGAAATATAAGGACACAGTTTGAAAGTAAACAGATTGAGAAAAGATGTCCCATATAAATGCTAATCAGAAGAAAGCTGATGTGGCTATATTCATTTATATAAGAGACAAATAGACTTTGAGATAAGGAGTGTTAGCAGAAACAATGGGGATATGTTATAATGATAAAAGGATCAATTCATCAGGAAGACCTAACACTCATAAATGCGTATGCACATAACAACAGAGCTTCAAAGTACATGAAGCAAAAACTAACATAAGGGAGAACTAAACAAATCCACAATCACAGCTGAGGATTTTAATACAGCAATGAATAGAACAAGTAATCAAAAAACAAGTATACAGAAGATTTGAACACTATCAACTACCTTGACCTAATTGATATTCATAGAAAACAATATTCAACAACTTCAAAGCATACTTGTTGTTAAATTCACATGGAACAGTCACCAACATAGTCTATATGCTAAGACATAAAGCAAGTCTTCATTAATCTCAAAAGAGTATGTCAGTTGTGCACATCTCTTCCCAATTCTGCATTAGTGACACCATAATGTTGGCTCGAAAATCAGCCATGGTGGGAATATTTGCAACATGGAGATGGACAAGTAAGTGCCACAAAACAACACGCCACCCCCACCCCCACACTTCCAAGAGCCCGTTTACCTGTACACAGCTAGTAATGACTCAATATCAGCTGCAACCCCACTCACACTCAGGACAGTCTCTGCACTCAGGAACCCTGGTGACAGGCGATCCTCTAAGGGCTTTAAATATAAACACTCATTTAACCTTTACAGCAACCCACAAGGTACATCCTATTAGTATTCTCATTTTACTGATGAGGAATTGAGGTACTGAAAGATCAACTGACTTGCCCAAAGTTACACAGCTACTAAGTGGAAGAGCTGAATCCAAACCTGACAGCCCAGAGCCCGAATCCACGTGCTTCACCCTACACAGAACTGCCTTTCTTCTCTTCTTCCCCTTTCAAAAGCTTCAGTGGGTCATGAATACAGAACCCAAATTACCAGCTACAGAAAACCTGATTTCCCTTTTCTCAGAACCAGGGAAGGCCCATTGCTGAGGCCTCACTTCTTTAAGAGAATGGGAGATGTGTGCATCTAATCTTGAGAAAAATTCCCCTCCCAACACCCTCACCCCAGAAATGTGCCTAATGATGCCTTTTAAAACGCAAGGTTGTTTTCATTAACAAAACAGGTGGACCATCCACATGCAGTATTATTGGTAACGGATGGTTTTCTGCCTCCTGGCTCTAGCTGCCTGGCCCTGCCCTGCCGTCTGCTCCCTGATACTGGGGGTATAAACCCTCCTGGCCTTCTAGGACCCTTGGAAAATGCTGGCCTGGCTCCAGGCATCAAAAGCACGTCCGGCCCTTGCCCCAGCCCTGCACGGGGGCCTGAGCAGGCCTCTGGGAGATCCTGGCTAGAGTCATCAAGACCAGATGGCCAGGGAGATTACTACAATTTGATTTCCACATAATCCATGAACTTGGATAAGCGAATGTCTCTTCATATGCATTATCTTGTAATCCCAGGGAGGGCTATGCAAAGCAAAGAGCCAGGTTCTTCCGCCTCCGCAGGCCCAGCATGCTGGGTAATCCCTGCTCTACTGGACAGGGCTTCTGAAAGCCAAGCAGCTCTGCCAGGAGGCTAAGGAGATGCTGCCTCCAGGGCAGCGCTGGCTCCTCAGAAGCCTGGTATTTGAGCACAGGGAGGAGACCCTGGGCTCCCGGTGGCTCCCAGAAAGCATCGCGGATTTGAAACGCTGGGGCCAGGCAAACCCCACATGGCATGTGGGCAAAAGCCCAGGCTGGGAATCAGGACTCCTGGAGTCTCCTGCCTTTGCCTCCACTCTGTCTGAGGTCTAATACAGGTGACTCCCTGTCTCTAGGCCTGGTTATCCCCAAATGTAAAGCAAGAGGGTAGAGGCAGGTTACTTAAAGAGTCCACCTTGCTTTGCTTTGCATGTAGCCATGTGTGAGCACAAGGCCTGGATTGCCTCCCTGTCACATGTCAGGAGCTGCTAACCCAAGACCATCCTGAGACAGGTGCCCCACCCTACTGGCTGTCTCCAGTACCCCAAAGTGCCCTTCAAGAGCCTGGTCCCTGGCTCACAAGGATTAAAGTCCCAGCTCTGCCACTCACGAAAGTGAGGCGGGGCCATGCACATTCCTTCCACAGCTCCACGCCGCCCTTACTCCTAGTGAGGTTTATACAACCCTGCTTTCCTCCGGCATCTTGTGAGGGTCACAAAAATTAGGATGCCAGACTACAGAGAGAATCTAGCCTCTCAGTCTACTCAAAGCAAAAGTACGTTAAACTGAATCAAATACATGGGAAAACGATAGGATGTTGCTGTTATTACCTTTTTTCCTGGCTCTGTCTACCCTTTCACATTTCACCTCTCTTGAATTCCCATACCCTCTTCATGACTCTGCTTAATCCCATTAGCTCACCCTAATGTGTTAATGACTTGGTTGATGACTTCTGCCTCCCAATATAGCTGCATGTTTGCAGTGGCCTTCAACGCCTTCACTCAATTTGTAATAGGCAGATGGTCACTCCGTGGTGCTCACATGCCAGGAGGTGTGAGGGAAGGGGGAACATGGGCTTCGGGACCCGCAGCACAGCTTTCGACTTGGAGCGTCTGGGACGTGTATACATTTGTGTGTGGCGCCTTCCTGTGGACATCACAGGTATTGCCTGGGACCGACCCTGATTGCCAACATCTATCAGCCTCTGGCAGTCCCCACCAGGATTGTGGAGGCAACTTTCTTATGCTGTCAGTGAAAAACCCGAGGCCCACATGGAGGTGGATAACTTCTTCAAGATCAAACAGTTCCTTAGGCATTTTGCAAACAGGAAGAAGTGATCTGTAACAGCACCTTATAATTCTATAAGCATGAATGCTAAGGCAGAGAGCAGCTTGCTCAAGTCAGTTTCAAAGCTAGAAATTTAGATTTGAGGACCAATCCTCAGACCACACATGCACCTAAATCTTTGGGGAGAAAGACGACCTCATTCTTTTCTGTTTATATCAAGTAGTGATAGTCCCCTTGCTTCTGAAGCCACATCCGGTCTACTATTGCAAAATCTGCTTATGCCTGATGCTCCTTGAAGTTTCCACAAGGGCCTGACTCGACTGAGGGTTCACCCTCCACTCTCCAAATGGGCTCTGCCCAAGACGACCAGTGTCATCACTGTTGTCATTTGTAATCCATCTGGAGAGGGATGAAGATGTCCCAGAGCCACTCAGTTCATGGGCTCAGGGATGCAACAAGCTCTATCCAGAAAAATCCTGGAATAGTGGGGATTGGTGGTAGGGGGGCGGGGGTTGTCACTGTACTTATTCATTCAACAAATACTGAAAACTCTGTACCAGGATTTGGTCCAAACACAATTTGATCACAGTCCAAGGAAAGGCTGTAGGTCAGAGTTGAGAAAATTATAAGGTGAGCTGTGGGCATTGGCTGAGCATCAGTCAGGGTCCAATCAGGAAAAACTCAGCCATGCCACGTAGTTCAGAAGAATGAGTTTAATATAAGGAACTAGTTACAAAGGTGTTGGAAAGACTGAAAAATGAAAACAGAGGATGGTGGGACACCCCAGAGATCAGCAAGTTAGAAGTCACTGCCATTCCCAGGGCTGGGGGTACAGAGGAAGGATGTGGTGCTCCCAGGAGCCTCGACTACCTGCAGAAATTTGAATCATGAAGGCAGCTGCCAGCAGAACTGGGCCCAGAGTAGATGCTGGATTGCCGCACACATAAAGAATGAGGAGAAATAACTGGCTGCTCCTCCTTTCAGTATCTTGTCGGTAC